>NC_090333.1:15283587-15594628 GCF_035084215.1 Heptranchias perlo | reverse complement strand
CAGACAACAGGTAGAGGATGGAGACTTTCATCGCATTAATCTGGCCTGGAGTTGATCCCAGGTTTTAAAGGTAAAAGGCCAGTGTCTAAACCACAGCCCCGCCCAGTTCTCCCAGTATCACCGTCTGTTACATATATCATGCTAAAAACTGAAAACAGGAGGCTTTGATAGTGCGACAACCCCAACCTTGAACGTTCAAAAGATCTATTGAGCCAGGAAGGCTGGAGGGTTTCTGAAAAATTCTTGCTAACCAGTTAGGCTCTTTGCATTTTCTTTATTTTAAATGTGATGTTTATTGTTGGAATACTGTTATTTGAATTTTGCAATCATTATAATGTTAAAATTTATTTGGTTGATGTTGTGCGTAGTGTTCTTCAGAATCCTTAATGAAGCCTCCCACTAGGTTTTATTCAACCTCCTGCTGAAAGCTCGGAGGTTTCTGTGCCCTTCGTATTAGATTATTTGTCATTATACAACTTTTAGGCTCATTTACCTTGTGAGTAACAATTTGGACTGTAGCGAGTGATTTAATGAAGGTTCGAGATGGACCAGTTGCATTTTTAACTGGAAAATGTTCATTATTGTGAAGAATTCACAGTGTGAAATTTTTTGTCAGATTTTCTCTTCCCGTAATCCTCCTCCAGGGTTAGGTCTGGATTACCACAGCCAGCTAGAAAATAACGCACCGTGCTCTGCCCAAATAAGCCTCAGCCCCAATCTACTGACCCAGTGTTCCATGTTTTCCATGTCCTACCCCAGCCATCCTGTGGCCTTTCTGAGGGAAGCTGTCAATTAATGCCGAATCCAACGAAGGCACTCACCCATATGAAGGTACCATTCCATGGGCAGAACAGCCCTCCAGGAGCTCACTCAAAGACCGTTCGTAATGTATGACACGGGGCAGTGGAAGCCTGAAATCCGGCCCAGGGTGTGTCGTGGGCAGATAACTAAGTGGGGGACCTGAAATTGGGGCGGAACACTGGGATTTAGCTCAGTTTACGCTGCGCAACAAAATTCCTTCGGGGGCGAGGGGTGGGGGGGGGGGGAAGGAGAATCTTCTGACGTGTGTCATTCCCCCTTCCACCCACAAGATGAGATCAATTACTTTTAATTTACAACCTCAAGACTCTTTTAGGAGCCCAGGTGGAGACTCTAAGTCGCCCTAAGAGGCAGCAGTAGTCTACTCCCAGCCACGCCGGCCAATCGGGGTGGTCAGTGCTGATGAGCCTTCCCCCGCCCCAACCACACAAATTACACCGTGCGGAACTGGAAGAGGCCATTCAGCCCCTCGAGTGTTTTCTGCCATTCAATTAGATCTTGGCTGATCTGTATCTTAACTCCATTTACATGCCTTGATTCCTATCATTTGGGATGGGCCTTGATCTCTGGTCATTGAAAAACAAAGGTGTCATGTTGACCGAATTTTATTTCAAATAAAGCTTGTTTAAGCCAAACAAATACTTGTTGACGATTCCTCGTTTTATCAAGTGTTTTAAATGGAAAATAAAATAGAACGCTGCAGTCCCGTATTTTTTGTGTTCTATTTCTACAACATATCTTTGTTACAAAATACAGTTTGATGTTAATTCTGTTTTTAAAATTTGTTTATACCAGTCCTTTATTTGTGGCTTAACATATTTTGTGAATCTCTCTCACCTCTTGTCCAGTTTTGGACTTGATCCAAACTCGGCCACCACATTGGTGCCGCCCATGACGTTTCCCCAGTGTTGACCGCTCTGCACTGCAGACAGCAGCGCTCTGTGAGTTCTCCTTCATGACGCTGGGGGCAGGAAAGGTCAGAACATGAAGCTGTCGCACGAGAAGTCTCGCGTGTGTAAACCGCAAAACTTTGATGCCAAGATTTCTCTCAGGTTGCCGGCATCAGCGCCCGGGAGATTAATCGTCGATTCCCGACAATCTGAGAGCCCTTTTCGGCGCTGAGGCCTATCTAATTAGGAATTCAGGAGAACCTTCTTTACCCAGAGAGTGGTGAGAACGTGGAACTTGCTACCATATGGAGTGGTTGAGGCGAATAGCATAG
The DNA here is from genome assembly GCF_035084215.1 of Heptranchias perlo. NCBI lineage: Eukaryota > Metazoa > Chordata > Chondrichthyes > Hexanchiformes > Hexanchidae > Heptranchias > Heptranchias perlo. Next base: position 15,592,587 of record NC_090333.1, on the reverse strand, counting down.
ATGCATTTAAGGGGAAGCTGGATAAGTACATGAGGGAGAAAGGAATATAAGGGTGTGCTGATTGGGTTAGGTGGAGTAGGGTGGGAGGAGGCTCGTGCGGAGCGTAAACGTCAGCAGAGACCAGTTGGGCTGAATGGCCTGCTTCGATGCTGTAAATTCTCGGTAAGGTAATGTTCATTAAGGCCCTAAATTCCATGCAAATTAAGGAGGCTCCCCTCACTTGAGCAGCACTCCAGCCATTCACAATAGATGCTTCACATGACGCCTATCAGAAACATTTATATTTTACTACTGGGGTTCACTTATTCGGCCTCCAAAGGCAAATGCATTGAAGGGGTCCTTGGGCCCTAAATCATTCTGAAGAAAAAAACTTGGCGGTGGTATACTGGTAGTCAGCAGCCCATCCGCTGCTTTTTGTAGCTCACAATCTGACCTCCCAACCCCTTCAGGTGCTAAGCGTAGGGAGCACCAATAAAAGATTGAAATGAGCTGATCTCCACATTATTGTGTGAGGTCAGCCCATTTGGGCACACAGTGCTTAGGAGTAACAGTCCCAGCGACCCTCTGCCAGGTCCCCATTATCCTACATTACAACAGTGACTACACTTCAAAGTGCATCATTGGCTGTAAAGCACTTTGGGATGTCCTGAGCTCGTGAAAGGCGCTATAGAAATGCAAGATCTTTCTTCTTTCTAAAAATTTGCAATTTTTTAAACTCACACATGTAATTACCCAACTCCTCTCAGAAATGCTTCTCTTAAGTTTTGCCCTCTAAAGCCTAACTTCAATCCTGGACCTGGGACTCAAGTTTTGCTCTGATGTGAAGGTCCAAGCTCCTTTGGTGGTCACTTTATGGCTGCCAACGCAGGACTCCAGATCACAATAACACATCAGAGGTGGGCTGAGACCATGTTGGGGACAATACTTCAGGGCAGGAGCAGGGCAAGCCAGGCCAGATTTTCCTGTGCTCACTTCCCATCAACGTTGCCAGGCCACCACGTCCCCTTCCCACGAAACTGCTTTCCAGCACTCTCAGTGTTGGTTGTATGATTTATGTCAATGAGTGTTAATTGTATTCAGGTGGTGGGGTTCAATTGGGGGCTCTCTGGTATCCTTTTTATAGGAGAGCTTACCTTGGGTGAGGGAATCTCCAGTTGTTTCCAAGCTTTTATTCATAAAGCCCAGGCTCTAGTATTCGATCCTTCACCACATGGCTTTCTATTTATAACACTTAGGCCCCATAAAAACTATTCCAGTGCCACCAGACTTCATGACAACTATTTCAGTGCTCCCAGATTCCATGGCAACTATCCCAGGGCTCCCTGACTCCATGACAACTATCCCAGGGCCCCCAGATCCTGGAACCTCTATTGCAGTGCACTAAGACCCTGCTTCCCGGACTCCGCAATAAACTCACACTAATCTTGAAATCTTGCAATATTAACCCCAATACCCGAGAAGACACAGCCACTGACAGACCACAATGGCAGCATGTCTGCTGGGTCAGTTTGAATATGAAGCTGCGAGATTGTTAGATCTGGCTGCCAAGCAATTAGCACCAAGGAAACTCGCCTCCATGCCTCATCTGGCTTTCAATGCGATATGCGCGGCCATGTATCTGCGTCTAGGATTGGGCTCTTCTACCCTCAGCGCACCCTCAACGACTGAGACTCATCTGTCAATTCGACGGGAGACTCCAAAGGAAACAAAAAGACTCTTCTACTACCCATCCTTTCTCTACACGCAGATTTCTGATCGTACTGCTCTCTCTCAACATTCCTACAAACTGGGAATGGACGGAATATGTCAAATTTGGTTTGTGGGCAGAGCTGTAGTGAATGTGGTTTTTGAAAATGGATTTTCGCTAATACATAAGTAAAATAAGACTGAAAGAATCGTGCGTCAATGCTGTACTTAGCGAAACCAGGATAAAGCCATTATAGAGCCATATCTGAAATATTCCATTCAACTATTAATACAGGAACATCAGGTGGAAACTTTCCTGACAGCTGAACATGCACAAATGCACACGCCACTTTTCCTTCACTTCCTGTGTGAAGTGCCCACCTCAGGTCACCACTGCTTCCAGACAGCAAGACTAAAATCAGCAACTTATCCTGTAGGGTATTTCATCGAACCACTTCACAGCGCGATGTGTTGAGTACTTATGGGCTGCCTGAAAAGATCTTATCTGATTAAATAAAAGAGTCAAACTACAGGAGTGAGAGGTTGCATATTCCATCCAGTACAGTCTTCAGTTGTTGATTAGTAGGCTGCAGAAGTTGTCTTGTGTCGGTGCACTTATTGGTTAATTGTGTCACACTCGGTGATTTAGTTGAGAGACAGGTGGTCTTGTTAAATAGAAGTCTTTTGATTCTCAATTTTGCCTTCAGATTATTTTGCTTTGTTGGAAATTGCTGCCAGTAATTGACGGAGTTCCACTGGGCAGATTGACAGAGCTGAATCTCCAAGCAACTCACCGGAAGACCTGACCCCTCTCATAAAGCAAAGAATCTGCACTGCAACAAACAAAGTGACTCACCGACACTGTGCTGCCTTTTTGTCGTGCTGAAAAAGCATTTAATGGTGTGGAAGGAAATTTTGTGTTCGTTGCATTGAAACAGCTTAGATGTGGATGGCCATTACCCTGGGCTCTGACAAGATCATTAAACTCTTACCTGAAGTCATTCAGGTTTATCCAACCAAAATGAGAAAGTAATGAATGATAAGGCTAAACAAACCATATTACGGTACTGTATACAAGTAATTAATGCTACATTATTATATTCAGGTGTATAAATAGCACAACATTGGAACACCAGGTTTATTCCACCACTAGGAAAGACCGGATGAATAATGAGTGACAAAATTGGCCCCGGGTTTCCGTGGGACTTCAATCAGACGCACACCATGAGTTGGGCAGGAGTGCTGCGGAAAGCCCACAAATTAGGCCAGAACCTGAAAATGTCAGGTTGCGATCTGCGCTGCTGGTATCCCTGGGGCCTTATTGGGTTGGAACTTCCATCTGTCCCACTTACAAGGCCACATGTCAGAGGGACATGGTCGAGGGAGGGGATTCACAGATCGAGAGTTACCTCATCCCTGGCCGGGTATTTGCCAAGCGATTGGCATACCCGATGGAAGGAGGCATGCCGGCCTCCCGGCCCATGGAAATGTGGACCATCTAGGGGTCCAGGCCTGGATTCCTAAAGACTCAAGCTGCCAGTATTTAAAAGTCATTCCTTTTTAATTGAATTAATTTAATTTGGGTTTTTACAACAATCTGGCAACTTTCATCAATATTTTCTGGTGCCAGTCCATAGCTTATCAGATTTATTAAATTCAGTTTCATAAGTTGCCATGTTGGGATTTGAACTCATGGCCTTTGGGCTGCTAGTGTAGTCCCATAAACACTATGCTACCATACCCATATGATGTGGAATATTGTAGTGTCATTTCTGTGCCATTCTGTTCTGTAGAGCTGGGAATATTTTTCAGTCTTGGCACCAAGAGTGACCATCAAGTACTCCAAGATCATGTATGGCATGGTTATTTGCAGAGTAACCTTCTCTCTGGTCTGCCCCAACACTGCCTTATCACCAATCTCAAAAGGTACCCCCTGTTGCACTAATGTAAATGTTTCTATTTCCTATGAAAAACAATTTGTTCTTTGAGCGAATTGCCAACTTAACACCAATTTGTGTCAAATTCTGGACAGTTTTGTACTGTAGGCCCACATCCAATTGCAGCTGGGTTGTGAACTTGACAGCTAGCAGAGAATTACATAGAATTACATAGAAACAGGCCATTTGACCCAACCAGTCCGTGTTGGTGTTTATCTTCCTAATCCCAAGTGTTTGCTCTGTTTCCATATTCCTTTATCCCCCCTTTCCTTCAACCACCTATCTAACCTATTCTTACAAATTGACCATGGTCTCTTCTTCAATCGCTAACTCCACAGCCTCACAACTCCGTGTATCAAAAAGCTTCTCCTGCTCTCTGTCCTAAATCTCTTACTTTAATCTTAGATACAAGTCCCCTTGTTCCAGACTCCTCAATCACTGGAACCAGTCTGCTTATATTTATTCTGTCCAATCCCTTTAAACACCTCCATCAAATCACCCCTTAATCGCCTCAGTTTTAATGAAAATCGTCCCAATTTTTCCAAGCCTTTCTTCGTATTTGTATTTCCTCATACCAGGCAGCATCGTAGTGAATCTGCGCTGTACCCTCTCTATTGTTTCAGCACCCTTCTTACAGGAAAAAATGCATCCAGTCATCGACTGTGGGCTGACTAAGGTTTATATAGATTCACCATTACAACTTGCCTTTTATATTCTATACCTCTCAGCACTCATCCCATTGATTTAGGTCACATTCTAACTCAGATTCCCGATATGAAAAGATAATGTGCTAACCCAAAGCAACTCCCAGGGCCCGATTCATGTAGTTTTAATTTTAATTACTGCATGTGAAAAGATTGCTTTAATATGTAATTGTATTATATGTTTTATGTTGTATATATATATATATATATATATATATTTATATGTCTGTCTTTTAGATTTATAGGCCATCACAGTCTCAATAATTTTTTTGCATCAGTGAGTCTAGTATAAGCACTTTACATAAATCAAAAATTTAAATACCTTTCAAATTTACCAATAGCCAGAAAGCATCTCTTAAGCTTTAGAGCCTTATGTCAGTCAGTTGCTGTCAGATAGCTCCCAAACATGGTAGATTGAAGGTGGCCGTGCGGGAGGAAATGCTAGTGTCGGTCACATTGTTATCACGCAGTTGCTTGATAAATTACTACATTACATTTACATATTGCTTACAGGGGATGTATAACAGAATGTATCCAAACACATTGTACAGATGAATGCAGTTGATATTCTGATTATAAAATTAACTTTGTTCGGGTGATAAATAGTTCCAGAGAAAGGTACACAGGGCCAATTTTCTGAATGTGCAGTGACCTCACCCGCTGGCCTTACAAGCAAACACGCTGCCCATGATTTCCCACCTGCTAGAATTAACGGATGGAAACTCATGAACAGCATAGAATCATAGAATCATAGAAGTTTACAACATGGAAACAGGCCCTTCGGCCCAACATGTCCATGTCGCCCAGTTTATACCACTAAGCTAGTCCCAGTTGCCTGCACTTGGCCCATATCCCTCTAAGCATGCCCATACTTTCTCAATATGCCGAGTGGGCAAGGCTCCTACCAATCGGGCATGTTCGGAAAATCGGTCCATTAAAGTTTCCTTTAAAACTAATCAAGAATGGGATTTGGGGTTAATTTCATCAGTTCCTTCTCTGGGAATTCTAAAGCAATTCAATTTATAAAAAGCTAATGGCTTATAATGGTCCTCACTCCCAACAAACCAACAGATAGAGCTATACAATGAAAATAAATGTCCACTTTCAGCTTTTATTCCTTTTTTTTGCCCCAAATTGGCCTGGGTTTTTACCTGGTTTTTCGTCTCTCCCAGGAGATGACAGGTGGGTTGGGGAGTGTCTATATTGTGATGCACAAGGTATCACAATTGTGTAGTAAAGTTTGGATGGACCAAAGGGTCTTTTCCTGTCTGTCATTGTTTGTATGTTCGTATCAATTGCCTGCACAAGTGCTGTGCTTTGGTCTTCAGAAATTCGCCAAGGCTTCTTCGACAGCACCTCCCAAACCCGCGACCTCCACCACCTAGAAGGACAAGAGCAGCAGGTACATGGGAACAACACCACCTGCACATTCCCCTCCAAGTCACACACCATCCCGACTTGGAAATATATCGCCGTTCCTTCATCGTCGCTGGGTCAAAATCCTGGAACTCCCTTCCTAACAGCACTGTGGGAGAACCGTCACCACACGGACTGCAGCAGTTCAAGAAGGCGGCTCACCACCACCTTCTCAAGGGCAATTAGGGATGGGCAATAAATGCCGGCCTCGCCAGCGACGCCCACATCCCATGAACGAATAAAAAAAAAATTTGGGCAAAGCCATAAACTAAAAGCACCCATGGATAATTAGTTCAGTTGGTGCCCAGTAGTCACCACAGGACATAGAGTGTCTTATAAATGTCAGCAAGGACATACTAATTTCATTCATAAGTTTAGTTTTGTTGCTTTATTTTAAACATATTAGTTTTATTTGGAGTACTTATTCATTTATTATATTATTGGTGCCCTTAAAGGGACACTTGTTGCGCTAATTTTTGTTTGGTGACACTGGGGCAATGGTCACCCTTATTGGTCCAATCAGCAAAGGCCTATGAAAATCTGAAGCCAGAGGCATGTGTTTGTGAATTGGGAAGCTGTAGCACCTGGCTACACGACTGTAAAGGTTTCAGGTAGTTCAACTGCTTGGACCTGTTTTATACCAATGCCTGGGGAACTGGATCAATCTGGTTCCTGATTCCACAAGCTTTCGGAGGCTTCCTTGGAGGTGAGGATGGAAGGGGTAGGGAAGAGGGGTTTAAGAAGATGGTTGGTCATGAAGAAGAGAAGCCGGGGGTTATCTTTGCATTCCAGGATGATCCTGGAATAGTGAGCAGTTTTTGCAGAGGAGGGCAGGACCCAATAGTGCTTTATGTGTTCCAGCCAGATGTGGCAATGGATGGCTAAACCAGTTGTCTGCCATAAACATTCGAGTCTGCGTCCCGTGGATTTAAGCTTGTGGAATTTAAAATAAATTTGTTGGACTATAACTTGGTGTTGTAAAATTGTTTACAATTGTCAACCCCAGTCCATCACATCATGGTTCCTGATAGTCAGAGATGGAGGGAGAGAGATTGCCAGCCCACAACTGATATGAACATATAAACAATGCCGGACAGGAAAAGACCCTCTGGTCCATCCAGCCTGTCCCACACAATTGTGATACCTTGTGCATCACAATACATACACTATCCACCCCACCCAAAACCATGTGATCTCCTGGGAGAGGCGAAAAACCAGATAAAAACCCAGGACAATAAGCCCTCATCTCCGCTCCCTTAAATCCACGGGACGCAGACTCGAATGTTTATGGCAGACAACTGGTTTAGCCATCCATTGCCACATCTGGCTGGAACACATAAAGCACTATTGGGTCCTGCCCTCCTCTGCAAAAACTGCTCACTATTCCAGGATCATCCTGGAATGCAAAGATAACCCCCGGCTTCTCTTCTTCATGACCAACCATCTTCTTAAACCCCTCTTCCCTACCCCTTCCATCCTCACCTCCAAAAACAAGTGCGAGGAGCTCATGGACTTCTTTGTCACTAAGATTGAGACCATCAGTTTAGCTGCCTCTGTTGCTTCCCTCCTTTCCCCAAGCCACCAAGCCAAACTTCCCCTAAGGTTCCCCCATGCCCTAGCCCTGAACTCGCATCTTTTTCTAGTTTCTCTCCTATCTCCCCTCATGCCCACTCGGAGCTCATTTGACCCATAAGACCCACCTCCTGCCCCCTTGAACCTATTCCCACCCAACTGCTGTCCACCCTACTTACTTTCCTTGCATCCTTGTTAGCTAATATTGTTAACGGCTCCCTCTCCTCAGGTACAGTCTCCCTCCCCTTCAAATCTGTTGTCATCACCCCCCTCCTCAAAAGACCGACCCTTGACCCATCAGTTCTCGCAAACTGCTGCCCCATCTCCAACCTCCCTTTCCCCTCCAAAGTCCTTGAAAGTATTGTCACCTCCCAAATCCATGCCCATCTTTCCTGCAACTCCATGTTTGAATCCCTCCAATCAGGTTTGCGCCCCTGCCACAGTACTGAAACGGCCCTTATTAAAGTCACAAATGACATCCTATGTGACTGTGACCGTGATAAACTATCCCTCCTCATCATTCTCAACCTGTCTACAGCCTTTGACACGGCTGACCACACCATCCTCCTCCAATGCCTCTCCTCCGTCGTCCAGCTTGATGGGACTGCGCTCACCTGGTTCCATTCTTATCTATCCAGTTGTAGCCAGAGAATCTCCTGCAATGGCTTCTCTTCCCGCTCCTGCACCGATAACTCTGGAGTCCCGCAAGGATCTATCCTTGGCCCCCTCTTATTCCTCACCTACATGCTGCCCCTCGGCGACATCACCTGAAAACACAATGACACTCATTTCTACCACTCCTCCACCTATCTCGACCCCTCCACTGCCTCTGATTTGTTACGCTGCTTGTCCGACAACCACTATTGGATGAGCAGAAATTTCCTCAAACTAAATATTGGGAAGACTTAAGCCCTTGTCTTCGGTCCCCGCCACAAACTCCGTTCCTTAGCCTCCGACTCCATCCCTCTCCCTGGCCACTGTCTGAGGCTGAACCAGACCGTTCACAACCGTGGCGTCCTATTTGACCCCGAGATGAACTTCCGACCCCATATCCGCTCCAACACCAAGACCGCCTACTTCCACCTCTGCAACATCATCCCTCTCTGCCTCTGCCTCAGTTCATCCGCTGCTTAAACCCTCATCCATGCCATTGTTACCTCTAGACGCGAGTATTTCTAGACGCCGTGCCTTCAGCTGCCTAGGCCCTAAGCTCTGGAGTTCCTTCCCTAAACCTATCCTCCTCTCTACCTCTCTCTCCTCCTTTATGATGCTCCTTAAAACCTACCTCTTGTCACCTGTCCTAATATCTCCTAATGAGGCTCGGTGTCAAATTTTGTTTGATAATGCTCCTGTGAAGTGCCCTAGGACATTTACTATGTTTAAGGCGCTATATAAATGCAAGTTGTTGTTGTTGTTGTTGCTGCTGCTGCTGCTGCTATAAGGCTCTGACAGTAAATTGGTAAGGACAACATTCAACATTTAAAAAAAGAATATTTAGAGTTCAAGTGCAGGGCTGCATAAACCATTGAAACTTCATAATTAAACTGTGGAGCAGTTAAACAGAGTTCATTGCAACAAAGTCTGTTTTGGAGTATTGCTTAGCTGACTTGGTGTTAGTAGCACTCTTGCCTCCGAGTGAGAAGGTTATGAGTTCAAGCCTTGCTCCAGGACTTGAGCCCACAGGCCTAGAATTTCCTCGAAATGACTTACACTGCTGTTGCACCTTAAAAAAAGTGTTGCATCCATCGATGGCCTCTAGAGGGAGATACGCACACGTTGCCCAGGTCTGCTTATTTGCATACTCATTAGTACAGGTATTGGTATAAAACAGGTGGAAGCTGTTGAACTACCTGAAATCTTCTGTGCCGCATTTTATAAAGATGTTTCAGCAATAGACGGGGGGGGGGGGGGGAGGGACACGAACAGGTAAGAGAGCAGCAGTGCTTTGCTCTGCCACGTCACTCAAATAACACCATTGTATGGCTTAGCAATATTTAGTATTATACTTGTACAGAATTATAACCATTCATGCACCATCTGGCCACAAAGAGCAGCAGGGTGTGGCATAGTCAGAGGAGAAGAATAATGCACTACTTCACTCATTCAGGCCTCCAAGATGTCCTAGGGGACATTGAAGGCAGAACAAAAACTTTTGGGTGTGGGTACCACTAAGAACACCCAGAATTACCATTTGTGCCACTTGGAGGGAGATGACACTGACACTGACTGCCAACTCCATCACCCTGGGACTGCAGAACAGTGCCGCAAAGAGTTCCAAATCCTTAGCAGGATGGGTAAGGCACATCTTTTGCTTTTCTTCCCTGTGCTACACAAATGCAAAGTCTTTCTCTCTCTCTCTTTCATTCTTTCTGTTTGTCTCTCTTTTTCTCTCAGATGTGTGTGTGTTTTTATGCAATAAAAAAGATTGTACAACTAGCTTATCATTTGAACACTCAGGTAATTTTACTCAGACATCATGTGAGTTTTAAAATCTTGTCATTACCTAATCATTACTTCCTGATTTATCTTGCTTCCCCTTTCACTCTTTGGAATCTTGGTTGTATCCTGCACTATGGACTTTGGCTTTTTGCTTATTTGCAAAATAAATACAGAGGTACCCATAACTCAGTAGTAATACAGAAAGATGTCAGCTTGGCTCAGTTAGTAACACTCTCTTCTGAGTAAGAGGGTTCTATATTGAAACCCCAATCATGGACTTGAAATCATCATCTAGGTTGACTCTCCAGTTCAGCACAGAGGGAGACCCAAATTGTCAGAGGTACTGCTCTTTGGAAGAGATGTTAAAACAAAACCCCATTAAAAACAATTTGCATTTACACAGTGCCTTTAACATAGTGAAATGTCCCAAGGTGCTTCACAGGAGTGATTATCAAACAAAATTTGACACTGAGCCATATAAGGAGATATTAGGACAGGTGACCAAAAGCTTGGTCAATGAGGTAGGTTTTAAGGACCGTCTTAAAGGAGGAGAGAGGGGTTGAGAGGTTTAGGGAGGGAATTCCAGAGCTTAGGGCCTAGGCAGCTGAAGGCACGGCCGCCAATGGTGGAGCGATTAAAATGGGCAATGTGCAAGAGGCCAGAATTGGAGGAGCACAGTGATCTCAGAGGGTTGTAGGGCTGGAGGAGGTTACAGAGGTAGAGAGGGGCAAGGCCATTGGAGGGAATTGAAAACAAGGATGAGAATTTTAAAATCGAGGCGTTCCCGGACCGGGAGCCAATGTAGGTCAGTGAGCACAGGAGTGATGGGTGAACGGGACTTGGTGCGAGTTAGGATACGGGCAGCAGAGTTTTGGATGAGCTCAAGTTTATGGAGGGTAGAAGAAGGGAGGCCAGCCAGGAGAGCATTGGAATAGTCAAATCTAGAGGTAAAAACAACAACTTACATTTATATAGAGCCTTTAATGTAGTAAAACTTCCCAAGGCGCTTCATAGGAACGATAATCAAACAAAATTTGACATCAAGCCACATAATGAAATATTAGGACAGGTGACCAAAAGCATGATGAAAGAGTTGGTTTTAAGGAGGAGAGAGCGGTAGAGAGGCTTAGTGAGGGAATTCCAGAGCTCAGGGCCTAGGCATGAGCAGCAGATGAGCTGAGGCAGGGATGGAGACAGGCGATGTTACGAAGGTGGAAGTAGGCCATCTTGGTGATGGAGAGGATATGGGGTCAGAAGCTCAACTTGGGGTCGAATAAGACGTCAAGGTTGCGAAAGGTTTGGTTCAGCTTCAGACAGTGGCCAGGAAGAGGGATGGAGTCAGTGGTTAGGGAGCGGAGTTTGTGGTGGGGGCCGAAGATAATGGCTTTGGTCTTCCCAATATTTAGTTGGAGGAAATTTCTGTTCATCCAGCACTGGATGTCGGACAAGCAGCATCTGCCTGTTGCTGCGCTGGATGTTAGCGAAGTAAGTACGAGTACAAAACGGAAAATCTTATTTTGTGCTACTCGCACTGACTTTTTCACGACAGGAGGAATTTTGGCCTCTGGCCTGGTGAGTTGTTAAAGGAGCAAGATGGGCAACATGGATGGAAGGCTAAAAATCTGGGATATGTGCTGTAATGTAAATCATTTCAATGCTTGTCTGAGGCTGCTAGCACACTTACGAATCTATAATTGAATTCTGTTGCGCTGCTCAAAATAAAACATATGAAAATCTATTTTATTACTGACCCATGCCTCTGCATCTACACCTAAATAAAAGATTATTGGACCAGTTTCAGATTCTCTTTAAAAAAAATACATCCTGCTGTTAAATCTTTCAAAAAAGAAAATTTAATGCTACCAGCACTTCATGCTGGTTCCTGCCTATCGCTATACTTGAGGTTTGGATCACAAGACTTTAGATTAAATTTTTAAGCTGTGTCGATGATAAGAGAGCATGAAATCTGGGAAGATCTGTGCTTGCTCTGATATACTGCAGTCTTTTCCCAGGAGTGATAGTGACATTTTCATGTATTGCCGTCTAATTAGTTGTACATTAATGCTATATGAATACAAAAGGGGAGGAGAAAAAAAATTCTGAACTTTATAGAAAACTTGCCCGAAGAATCTTGTGAAGATAACCAAAGCTAAAATCTTACGTCACTGTTTTTTTTTGGATGTCTTGCTGTCTGCAGCATAAAAAAAAAGTAGTGCAGGATGAATTATGAATCTCTTGACAACTGTTAAATTATGAAGTAATGGAGAAAACATTCTTTGTGCAATATCACAGAAACCCACAATAGAGCTGAATTTTTTTTCCCCACAATTAGACTTTTCGGTCAATTCTAAACGTCATTACAGAACCTGCCAGATTTTCCTTCCATTACTAATATCCAATCCTCTCCTACCTGATTTTCCTTTCTGTGCTCCGTCCAGGCTACCCAGATGGTAAAGAGGAAAATCTACCCCCATCTATCCTCACAAGGAGAGCATAAGAACATTAGAAATAGGAGCAGTAGGCCACATGGTCCCTCGAGCCTGCTCCACCGTTCAATCAGATCATGGCTGATCTTCAACCTCAACTCCACTTTCCCGCCTGATCCCCATATCCCTTGATTTCCCCTAGAGTCCAGAAATCTGTCTATCTCAGCCTTGAATATATTCAACGACTGAGCATCCACAGCCCTCTGCGGTAGAGAATTCCGAGGATTCACAACCCTCTGAGTGAAGAAATTTCTCCTCATCTCAGTCTTAAATGGCCGACCCCTTATCCTGCAACTATGCCCCCTGGTTCTAGACTCTCCAGCCAGGGGAAACAACCTCTCAGCATTTACTCCATCAAGTCCCCTCAGAATCTTATATCTTTCAATTAGATCACTTCTCATTCTTCTAAACTCCAGAGAGTATAGGCCCATTCTACTCAACCTCAACTCATAGGACAATTCTCCCATCCCAGGAATTAACCTTCGCTGCACCACCTCTAAGACAAGTCTATCCTTCCTTAGATAAGGAGACCAAAACTGTACTCAGAAGTAGAAAAATAACCAAGAATAAATGTTACCTTCCAACCAACACCAGGTTTTGCCTTTTTAGACAAGTTACAAATAGCCTGTTAACTATGTGTGATTTTTGTTTTTTTTTCCTGTTGCAAATCTCTTGATGGATCTAATTCAATCATGACAGAAGGGTCTTACAATTATATAGTACCTTTCAGGTCCTTAGGAATTCTCAAAGTGCTTCACAGCCAATTAATTACTTTTGTTAGGAAAACGCAGCAGCCAATCTGTGCACAGCAAGCAGCAAATGAGTTGAGTGACCAGTTAGGTTAGCACTTGCGTGGACATTGAAATAGCCGTACAAGACCAGAATTTAACAGGATGTTACTGTCAAGGAATCTAATGAGCTCTTCATTCAACCAACAGCTCCTCAGCAAATAGAGAACTTCCCCAGTACTCCACCCACAGATTATGGCCCCAAAAATCTACAGGCTGTGATTCTAACCATAATGCCAGGTAAGTGACTGCTAATGCTCTCCAGTGCTGACCCCACAGGAATTTGACTGCTCCGTGTAGCTGGTGCTTGTCCATCATTGGGGAGGATTGCCCACAACCCCATTGAGCCCCCTTTGTAAGGGGGCTGATCTAGAATTTATTTTTTTAATTGCCAGTCAATCAGGGATCCAGCTAAACTAGCCTAGACCACCCACCCCCACCCCGCCTTCCCAGTCGAGCCCACTTACATCCAAATCCGGACACGTGTACGCCTTATCTGTCCCAGCCTACCGCCCTCATTTTATACAACTTCCAAAGTGAACCGGGGAAGCAGAAACTCCTAGCGAAGGGAGTCCAAACCACCCCCTCTGCCCCCAGAGTCACCCTGATATTGTTGGCCTTGTAAGGGATGAGTGGAAGTTCCTCTCCTTACCAGGCTGACTGGGAAATCCCAGAAATACTGGGAAACCCAGAAATACTGGGAACTCACTATAACCGGTTCTCTGCCATTTTCTGGTGGGTTCCGTTGGACTCTTGCCGGAGTTACAGTGGGAGTCCGGGGAAGCCGCAAGGAAATTTGGGGCCTATGTAACCAAGTATAATTATGGTATGGGCTCGAACACTACCCGCTCCCCGCCCCCAACTCTGACCGAGAATGAAACCAACCAAGCCACTGCTGACCTCATTATGTTCTACAGTGTATCATATGGACACGTTCATGTCTTATATCAAGACACTCTGAGTGTTTGAACTAAATTTAGCCCTAGTTTCTAAAGGTCGATACACTATGCTTATCTGGGATTACATGCCAATTAATGTTATATTACCCCTTTCAAACGACTTGATTTGACTCGAATCACCCCCTTTTAATTCACCCTCCTTCTCCGTTGTTCCTCTGTTTCTTTCTCAATCCTTAAATCTCATTAGTTAATGTTGGTCCCAGATGCCCCTGTTGCCCTCACCACACCTTTATCAGTTCGCAATTCCAGCAAGTTACGGCACAAAAAAACTTTGAAGTGAATGGTGTAGGATAAAGCGCACACCACGAGATGCCCCGCCCAGCAAGATCTGGCCCATTAGCTTTACGAGCCACCTGCTTTGCCTGCAACAAGATACTCACAATCTCCTTTGTTTTTTAATGGATTCAACCCAAAGATACAATAAAACAAATATTATCAACAGTTTTCCTGCTAGAAAGTAAACTGCAGTTCCTTGGGTTACAGAAGTGACCTTGAGTGCCCAAGGCATTCTTGATCACCGTGTAAAGTTCAGATCAATAATTTAATACAACATACTTGCCAACCAGTTGCAGTTGACACGGACAGTCAGGGGTTGAATTTCTGCAGGGCTTCTTCCAATCATCCACCATATCCTCGGTGTTATTATGAGAGGAGGGCTCAATGACAAGTTCATAGAATCATACAGCACAAGAGGCCATTCAGCCCATCGTTTCTGTGCTGGCTCTTTGAAAGTGATATCAAATTAGTCCCACTCCTCTGCACTTTCCCCATAGGCCTGCAATTGATTTCCTTTTCAAGTATATATCCAATTCCCTTTTAAAAGTTAGCCTTTTTACTTTTGCAGGAAATTTTTATACTAAAATAGCCATTTTATTATGCCATGTAATTATAATAAATCATGGGAGAGGGGTTATATTTTTGTAGAACATACACTTCCTTCTGTGAATCAAAGGCTGACCAGTCATAAGATAGAAATTGGGTCATGTCTTTGTATGGTGTCAAGGCATGGACTACAGAACATGTTGCTCTCCATTATAAATAATGAATTAAAAACAGTGCAGGGGAAAATAATCCAGATTTTAAAAGAAAAAGAGCTGCCAAATAAGAAAAGGGTGGCACAATTTGAAACAGAGTTATGTTATCCTGCCCCCTGAGATATAATAGAATAATGTGCACTTGGAATATAAGCCTTAAATGCTATTGCACAAATGTCTTGGCCTGCAGCTTTTTCAGTGAGGGAAACCCTCATCCATAATCAAGACTGCTCTTTAATTACATCACAGGTGAGAATTAGATCATCCATGAACATTCTGTATATCTTGTGCATTTTGGTGAACTGTTGCAATATATCCATGTAAACTCTACTGATCATAAGGAAAAGAACATTATTCACTTTTACATGCAATATTCTTCATTGTTTAAAGTTGTCCTCAGTATTATATTTGTGGCCTCCTTCTGTGCTGTAAAATGATATAAAAGGGGATAGGGAAAAAGAGGGGGAATGGGATTGTGGATAGTTCTTTCAGGGAGCTGCTGTAAGCATGATGGGCCAATTGGCCTTCATATGTGCTGTCGAATTGTACGATTCTTTATGGGTCTGCTCCATATGTGAAGAGCGGAAAACAAAGGCGATTTGAAAAAGCATAATGATAGGGCCGCTGGTATTCTGAATTAACCCCACTTGCATTGTGGTCAAATTCAGATTATTAGCGCCAACAATAGTATCAACGGCACGTGTGCAAGATTTGCACAAATGCAGTGACTCAAAAGCACAATTGCGACTTCTAAGCAATTGCGCATGTGCAGACTTGACAACGTTGTTGTTTAAAAGACATCTTTTAAGTTTCTGTCCGCGGATCTTTCCTGATGTCAGCGGAAGGTCCATGCAGGCCAACACTGTAAAAACTACTTTACGAAGCAGTGTTATGTGCCTCCAGAGGCACTACTGCTATCTGCCTTATTTTACAACCTTACCTCCTGATTCACCACCGTTATATAAACAAGGTATAGGTCTTCCAAAGTAATAGCTTGTCGGGAAGAGCAAGGGCATGTTTAGAACTTAAAGGAATGGCTTTATGACGTAGCCCTGCCAAACTGTCAAATCCAAATGAAACTAGGGGGTTAATTGTAACCTAACTTGCCAGGCGGGAAACCCACAGGATCAGGTGAAATGCCGGTTTTATTACAATGGAGAGTAAAATCAGGTGGGATGTAAAACCAGTGTGGCACCTGATCTCGTCACTTTCCCAACTGGCAAGTTAGATCAAAATTGTCCCCAGGCTACAGAAGATTACACCACATCGCTATCTTACTTATAGATGGCAAAAAATCATAAAAATTGCAGCGCAAAAAGAGACCATTCAGCTGATCACGTCTGTGCTAGATCTTCCACTGGAGCTATCTGCTCTAATCCCATTTATCAGCCATTATAATCTCATTTTCAAATGTTTAACAAGTTCCTTTTAAAATGATATTATAGTCTTTGCCTCAATAGCCACTAGTGATAAAACACTGCACTTTCTAATAACCCTCTACTTTCTCCTATTATTCTACCAGTGATAATCTTGTCTATGCCTCTTTGTTATAAAGTCACCAATCAGTAGAAGTAACATTTCACTATTTTGAAAATCTCTATTAAATCCCCACGTCACTTATTCTGCACTTTCAAACTCCCAAATGCCTAGCCTTTGACCCTCCATTCTCCACAATATTGCTGCAGTAAAGTTAAGCCTGCAAATGGTTGGCCAGATCTTGTTATGGCTACTGCAGGAGTTTGGATTGGCTGGCCGTGCTTAAGTGTTGTAGGGAGTGTGTGTGCTTTTGCAGCCGAATAAGGGGCTGGCTTATGTTTGAAACTTGGGCATCCATAGATTTTCTTCTGGAGGATACTTGCTTTAGGGCATAAGCCTTGCAATGACCTTTGTGGTCCATTTGGTCTCATTATGCTTTATAAAGATTTTCTCATTCAGGCCCCTACAGTTTATTGTCCCAGGGATCTCTTGAAAGTAGTTTCTCGTTCATAGATTTCCTTACAGTTGTTAAAGGAAGCTTATGTGTAGCCTGCTTAGTTGCATAATAATCTAATTGAGTTTAGCTATGTATTGGGGTAGGGATTGCAAGGTTCCCCTTCTGTCCTCAAGTGGCCTATTTAGTGATTACAAATTGGCCGACCAGGGGAGTCTGAAGGGTCCCTTTAAGACAATCCTACACCATATGATGTCCTTGTGAGTCAAAGATTTTCAATCAGACATTTCGGGACCTTTGTTGGACTAATATGTGTTTTGATGTGGTACAAGGTCATTGATTCTGTTTATATAATTAGTAACTAGGAATTGAAACTATCCCAAGGAATTCTGTAGAGGGTGTTCATTCCAGGATGCACTAAAGGGCAGCTTTTTAGTCTTCCCAGAAAATGACAATGACAGTAGAAGCCCCATAAACTTTTGCCAGTTTGTCATAGCATCTCCTCCACCCTCCAGGGGCATGTAGCATTAAGTTAATGATAAGACTTGTGTTGGATCGAGCCTAATTTTCCATTTGGTGTCAGTCAATCCTTCACCCTCCTTCTCTGATAATGGGTTTCTGTATCCCCTTCTCCAACTCCCACATTGATTGGTAATTTAACATTCTCTGAGATTGAATGCACCAAAGTAACTATAATTAACATTATCAAAAGGCATTGGGCTGCTCTTCTTCCATCATCACCAGTCTTTTCACAGTTGCTAACAAGTTTAAAGCCAGACTTGAAACTTGTAAGATAAGGCCAGTTGAGGGTGACAAAATCTGGTATCAGATTGGCCAACAAATTACTGTGGCTAGGCATGGTGGTGACAGCAAGGCCTTTAAGTTATGATAGGTGTCAGAGAGTGATCAAGGATCACATAAGACATTAGCGAGGTCCTGCGGCGCATATTTGGTTAGAGTCCTGAGACCTGACTGAGGTGTGGAATGGTTACTTTGTACCTGTTTTCACTGCTGAAGACACTGAGTTGCCTGAGCTGATAGTTAGGTGTGATGCTAAGATTGAATCCATGGAAGCCAGTCCTTTTGCGTGGTGGGGAATATGAAGACCCTGGAGAAGATCCAGAGGAGAGCCACCTAAACTATACCATGTCTTACAGCACTTGGTCATCAGGGTAGGGTCAGGGAATAAGGCTTCACTCATTGGAGAAATGCTGGGGGTTAAATTGGACAAGGTCAATAATTGGGCGCGGGTAGCATGATCTGTGACTAACCCGTGCCCAGTGCTTCCTGCACAGGCAGGACGAGACATTCTTCTGGCCTGATTACTTACCTTCAAGCAGCGTTGAAAACTGGGCCGGACACGAGGATTCAAGGAAATGTGCTCTTTCCACGAGCAGGGCGAGCCTGAATCTCTTAAAGGGAGGATATCTCTTAAAATCTCAAAGGTAGCTGTTATTTGCTGGAAATAACAATCTGCTGTCTGAACGGAGATCAGACATCGCACATGTAAAACACAGATGCAGGTCATGTCTTTATGTTTGCAAACTGATGAGTTATGTTAAAACATTGAATAATGATTGTGCACTACTAAATCCTACATCCTCCAAACTACATGCCAGACCTTACCAATCTGTCGATTTGAGTTTGTACCAGGCCTGTAAGAGCGCGTGCACCAAGATTCTCTGCTCTTGCACTAGAGGCCTTGGTGCAAGAGGTGGACAAAAGGAGGGACATCCTATATCCACAGGGGGGCAAAAGGCTCGCCGGACATGTGCTCAAAAGGCAGCGGGGGACGAAGTCAATGCCAGGCGTACAGCACCACAAACATAGATGCAGTGCAGGAAGAAGCTCAATACTTTGACACGAGTGTTCAATGTGAGTGAGATCAACTGTCAAGTGGCATCTCATTCCAACTGCGCCACTAGCCACATCCACTGCTCCATGCACTACACCCCCCATCACCCACATACCAACAAACTCTTTCCATCAGTACTCAGTTCTTCCAATCAGATGATTCCTCTCACCCTTACACATTACCACTGTTGCAAGCCGCCCACCCACAACTCACGGGCTACACACATGGAAGCTATTCAACCATGACAGGCTCATCACCCAGACACACGTACGGCTTTCTTGCAGGGGAAGGTGGCGCATAACAGGAGGCAGCAAGTGGCAGTGGCATTCAGCCCCTCAAGCCTGTTCCGCCATTCAATGAAGCATGGTGGACCTGTGACCTAAATCCATATACCCGCCTTAGCCCCATATCCCATAATACCCTTGGTTCACAGAAATCTATCAATCTCAGATTTAAAATTTACAATTGAGCTAGCATCAACCGCCATTTGCAGAAGAGCGTTCCAAACTTCTACCACCCTTTGTGTGTAGAAGTCTTTCCTAACTTCACTCCTGCACATCCTGCGTCTAAATGTTAGGCTACGTCCCCTCGTCCTAGTATTCAAGTCCAGGAGATCTCCAAAAACAGGTACAAATGCATCAACTGCCAGAAGCAATAATCCAGCAACTAACCTGTAAATCCTGCATGGACCCTTTGAATAGCGCTGGTGAGGGGGTCCTCCAGGCACTCCAAGACAGTTCAGATGGTCGCGGTTAAGACTGTGCATTGAGTGGAGCGTTAGATATAATTTTGGGACTTATCACTTTAAATCAGCGTTGCACACTGATTGTATCCATTTTCTCCTTACATGCTGCCGATGTTCATTATTTACATATGCTCTACTACCTATACCAAGATGGCGTCTGGCGCAGGTCACGCTAGAAACGTGCGTGCCCAGCCAAGACGCCATTTTGGCACTTCGAGAGGCTGCATAGCGCCAAAACAACAGGCGCTAGACGGCCCAATTTCTAGCCCATAGACTCTAGGTATATCATAGTCTCACATCATAGCACAGGAGGATGCCACTCGGCCCATCTTGCCTGTATCAGCTCTTTGAAAGAGCTATCCAATTAGTCCCATTCCCCTGCTCTTTCCCCATAGCCCTGTAAATTATTTCCCTTCAAATATTTATCGAATTCCCTTTTTGGAAGTTGCTATTGAATCTGCTTCCACCACCCTTTCAGACAGTGCATTCCAGACCATCATAAATCGCTGCGTTTATATTAAAAAAAATTCCTCGTGTCACATCTAGCTCTTTTGCTGATCACCTTAAATCTGTATCCTCTAGTTATCGACCCTTCTGCCACTAGAAACAGTTTCTCCTGATTTACTCTGTCAAAACCGTTGATGATTTTGAACATTTCTATCAAATCTCCCATTAACCTTCTCTGTTCTAAGGAGAACAGATATGTTTAAGGTCTTTAAAATAAAGCAGGGAATAGATACTTTTTGGTGGATATATTATCTAAGCTAGATAGGGAGAGAAGGAATAGGGTCATCAGCAAAAATAAGAAAAGATAGTGTTAGGTTAGACACCAAGATGTCCTTTTTGCAGAGAGTCATCGATCTCTGGAATAGATTTACCAGAACATTGGGAGAGCATTGATTTGCTATAGGCCTCCAAAGGTAGCAGGTTGACTTCCTACAGGTGGAAGACATCTCGAGTTATAGAAGGTAGTTGGGGCCAGCAGTAACAAATGATATCAATTACTGCAGTCTCCTGGAGCTTGCTTAATTGCCTTTGGGTGGGGAGGGGGGGTGGTCAAAGAGGAATTTCCAAGAATTGTTTCCTAAATTGACCTAACTTTTTCTCCTCACTCAGGAGATTGCAGGACTGGAGGTTGAGTTGATACCACATGTAGGCTGCAACATGTGTGGATGGACCAGTTGGTCTTGTCCTCCTTTTGTGTGTTACCATGTGCCTTAATTTTCATAACAAATCTCTTATTGACTCTTTATTGAACGCCTTCTGAAAATCCATACATACAAAACGCATCATATTCCTTTGTGAAACCACCAATTTATGGGTGATTGGTTATTGGTGGCTCAAAAACACATCATATACTACAGAAGTATTGAACTATTGATATGAAATAGTTTTCTGAGATATTCAATCTGAGAATATTTATCTCTATCAGAAAAATGTACATGGAGTTAATATTTATCTTAATATACCACACTTCAGCTTGTTGAACTGACATAGGCTTAAATGTATTTTTGAACAATTGTTTGATAATCTCCCTGTATATTCTCTTAAATTAATGGAAAATTGTGACCACTTATTTCAGGAAAATTACCATTTGTAGATAAGATAACTCCATAATTAGTTAATATATGACCACATAATTACGAAGAACAAGGTTTATTACAGTAGCATCACATCAGTTAACTGGTAATGGTAAAAAGATTATACATTAACTTCAAGGCTGTAAATATTTAACCAGCTTACACCTTAAACACATTCATATTTAATAAGATTTCCATTGGGCTCATTGCAGAGAATAGGACTGAAAATAATGATGGTCGTTTAGCACCAGTACCATTTTCAAGACACTGCTTTGATAAATAAAGTGTTTC
This sequence comes from Heptranchias perlo, assembly GCF_035084215.1. Lineage (NCBI taxonomy): Eukaryota > Metazoa > Chordata > Chondrichthyes > Hexanchiformes > Hexanchidae > Heptranchias > Heptranchias perlo. The sequence goes on along the minus strand of NC_090333.1, from coordinate 15,571,165 downwards.
TAGTTGGGCAGTGGCTCTTTAGAGAGCTAATTTAAGGTGAATAAATGAGGATTTAGTAAACACAGTACAATGAAATCCCAAAGTTACCTGTTAGGGAAAATCAAGTGCCAATATTGTGTGTCTATAGGGAAGGAAAAGCAGTTCATAAATCGCTTGGTACAGGATATGTGCTAGTACAGTTGTTAGGATGGACAGTTGCCCATCATTTTCACCTTGGAAGGACTGCCAATGGGCTTATCTATGTTTGTATAGCAGGACACTTGGGACTTGGCTGGATCATAGACTGTTTCAGATTACCACTATTAGTCAGGTAATTCTTTAAATAATCTTCGTCAATACATGGTCTTTTAATCTGAAGATTCTAATTGATTTTGTTCCTATAACGAACCATTAACCACACAAACAGATATAAGTATGCATTTGTCTTGAATTTATTCTAAAAAGCAAATGTTTTTATTTGTAGAAAAGCTAATGAGGAAGTTGTCTCTAGATCAAACTGCTGGAAGGCAGATCTGGGCAATGCCTACATTCTTGGATTGCCTGTGGGTTTTCTTGGCATGTTAGAACAGACAAAAACTCAGAATATCTTATATCTGCTGCATTAGGTTTGAACATTCTGTTCTACAGTGGAGAGCTTTTCGTTAAAGATTAATTTATAACGGCAAAGTCTTCACAAGCTTTTTCTTCCTTCGAAATAAAACATTAACCACGTATTCACGAAGAAACTTTAACCCCTATCTTGATAACATTTATCCCACCATGTAAGCTAGATTCCTTTCCTTTTTGAGTATTTGGTCGACATTTTATTGACTAGGGGTTTCTAAACTGATTGCAAGCTCTAGCATTTAAAACTATTCAACCTAGTGTATATTGGCTGTGGCCAAGAAACTATTACTCCAGTAATAACGTCAAACATTATAAATTATTGCATTGTGTTTGGATTTTGGCCAAGGATGACCATTCAGCTGGACCTAGCAAAGGGAGTGATGGAGCTCATCAGCTCTTGTACAGTGTAATTATAATACACACTGCTATTGGTGTGTTTTAATTATACACACCTTTATACACTTAAAATCTGATTTTAAATTTTAGATTTCACTTTCTACATGTACAAAACCCTTTTTTGCAGTTTTGAATCAGTTTCAGGTGGAAAATCTTTATTTTGGAGGAAGAATTACTTTTGTTGCTATGTGTAACGACATTGTAAATGCCTTCCTGAAGGTTTCCTCTGGTTGGTATTTCTAGTGTTTTAATGCTACTTTACACTGCTCAGTATAATGGCAACCCTCTGATGATTAATCCATTCATCAGCAGACACGCATGCTTGGGTTTGTAGAATTTATCCACGTTTTCCACATCTCCCTGTTAATGAAGTGCGAATGAAATGTGTAACATTTGAAAAAAGCTTCCAAGTCACTCCATTTTAAAGTGACAGAGAGCATTGTGTAGATTTTGACTTTGTGCGATAGTGTAAAACGGGTGATAGTGAATCGACAGCCCGTATTACATCTCTCCTGATTTTTATTTTCATTGAAGTCAACGGAGATAAAAAATTGGGAGAGATGTAAAATGGGCTGTCGATTCGCTATCATCTGTTTTACACTATCGCCCAAAGTCAAAATCTATCCCCATGTATTTAAAATTTCTATTTTGATGTCTTGGCACCCCTTTTAACGCTTAAAAAAAAACAAATTTAAAGTTTAAAACTTGAAAATCAGTATCAGACCGTGTAAACAATCTTTGCCCTTGTCCACACATATCCTATGGCCAAGAAGGCAGGCTGCCAATCTACTCCCAGACTTCTGCCAACACTGCTCTGAGAGGACCACTAGGAGACAGTAGCCTAGAGGCATATCTCCTTCAAATAATTCCCTCCGTCTGTGTGGGAGGTGCCTGATCTCCGCTCAGTGTATCCCACACAGTGCAGCCTCAGCATGGGGCTCAGACAAGCGTCACCCCACTTCAAGGGGCCTACACAGAGCTTCAAAACCCTGCACTGCCAGCAGCGAACATCTCAATACAGTTGGCTTTGTAAAATTAGTAGCTGTACATAAAGAAGTCTTTTTTTTAATATTACATTTCAATCCACCGATCAGCAAAATTGAGAGGATTTCAAAGTAAGGCTGACATTGTATAACTAGATAAATCGACTCTATAAACAACAAGCTGGAACACCATGGGGAGGGGGAGGGGGGCATAGAGAAGCCCTCATGATCCTCATGTGGCCTCTGTTGGCTTAAGACCAGTGTAACTAATATTTGTCAATAGAAACATTACATTTTTAATATATTTTTACATCCCTGCCATTCGAGATCATCTTTGTGATTGTCTAACACTAACAAATTTGAAGATGTTAATGCTGTTATTAGCCTAAATTATAGACAGTGGCAGACTGAAGCACTGTCATAATAAATCCTTTTGGCTTGACTGCAAATCTGTGCAGTTGTAACTAACCCCAAAGAGCAGCCAGTTGGACTACGAGTAGTGAACTCCAATGCCGAATGCCAATTTCCATGGGATTTCAGAAAACCTGTAATGCTAGCTAGACGGGATTGGGATTTAGAGCTGCTGGAGTAATCAGCGTATTGAGGTTTTTTTCTGTGGAAACCAGCTTTTCCACAGTGAAAGTGGGAAAACAAAGAAGTAGATCATGTAATGAACTGTCTAGCTTTGTTAGAGGAATATATGGCAACTGAAGTCCCCAGGCTGACTTCTAAAATATGTGACCCTGTTGACAATAGACTTCCTATGAGGCGAGTCCACAGGTTGCCCTGGAAAACAAGCTGCAGCGCAAGAAACCCAGCACTTCTGAACTGTTTAAAGCAAGATTGCTAAAATTTAAACCTCAAAAAATAATGTACGTGACAGCAGAGGGAGTGACAGGTAGAAAGTCACGGCTGGCTGCAACTTGAGAAACTTTTTTTTAATGCAGCAAGCTGTTATGACCTGGAATGCACTGCCCGAAAGGATGGTGGAAGCAGATTCAATAGTCAATTTCAAAAGGGAAATGGATATATAGCTAAGAGGAAATAATTGCAGGGCTGTGGGGAAAGAGCAGGGGCACGGCACTAATTGGATTGCTCTTTCAAAGAACCGGCACAGGCATGATGGGCCGAATTACCTCCTTCTGTGCTGTATGATTCTATGATTGATTGGGTCTTAAAGGAAGTGGCTACAGAGATAGTGGATGCATTGGTTGTAATCTTCCAGAATTCACTAGATTCTGGAAAGGTCCCAGCAGATTGGAAAACCGCAAACGTAACTATAGACCAGTTAGCCTAACATCTGTCATTGGGAAAATGCTAGAATCCATTATTAAGGAAGTAGTAGCAGGACATTTGGAGACTCATAATACAATCAAGGAGAGTCAACATGGTTTTATGAAGGGGAAATCATGTCTGACAAATTTATTAGAGTTCTTTGAGGAAGTAACGGGCAGGGTGGATAAAGGGGAACCAATGGATGCAGTATATTTGGATTTCCAAAAGGCATTTGATAAGGTGCCACATAAAAGATTACTGCACAAGATAAGAGCTCATGGTGTTGGGGGTAATATACTGGCATGGATAGAGGATTGGCTAACTAACAGAAAACAAAGAGTCGGGATAAAAGGATCATTTTCAAAATGGCAATCTGTAACTAGTGGGGTGCCGCAGGGCTCAGTGCTGGGGCCTCAACTATTTACAATATATATCAATGACTTGGATGAAGGAACAGAGTGTCTTGTGGCCAAATTTGCTGATGATACAAAGATAGGTGGAAAAGCAAGTTGCGATGAGGACACAAAGTGTCTGCAAAGGGATATTGACAGGTTAAGTGAATAGGCAAAAATTTGGCAGGTGGAATATAATGTGGGAAAATGTGAAGTCATCCACTTTGGGAGGAAAAATAAAAAAGCAAAATGTTATTTGCATGGAGAAATACTACAAAATGCTGTGGTACAGAGGGATCTGGGTGTCCTCGTACATGAAACACAAAAAGTCAACATAGAGGTGCAGAACAGGTAATCCGGAAGGCAAATGGAATATTGGCCTTTATTTCTAGGGGGATGGAGTATAAAAGCAGGGAAGTTATGATACAACTGTACAGGGTGCTGGTGAGACCACACCTGGAGTACTGCGTACAGTTCTGGTGCCCTTATTTAAGGAAGGCCATACTTGCATTGGAGGCCGTTCAGAGAAGGTTCACTAGGTTGATTCTGGGTATAGAAAGGTTGTCTTATGAGGAAAGATTGAACAGGTTGGGTCTATACTCATTGGAGTTTAGAAGAATGAGAGGAGATTTTATTGAAACATAGAAGATTCTGAGGGGACTCGATAGGGTAGATGCTGAGAGGATGTTACCCCTCATGGGGGAATCTAAAACTAGGGGGCACAGTCTCAGAATAAGGGGTCGACCATTTAAGATGGAAATGAGGAGGAATTTCTTCTCCCAGATGGTTGTGAATCTTTGGAATTCTTTACCCCAAAAAGCTGTGGAGGCTGAGTCATTGAATACATTCGAGGCTGAGTTAGACAAATTTTGATCAGCAAGGGAGTCAAAGGATATGGGGAAAGGGCAGGAAAGTGAAGTTCAGGTAAAAATCAGATCGGCCATGATCTCATTAAATGGCGGAGCAGGCTCGAGGGGCCGAAAGGCCTGCTCCTATCTCGTATGGTCTTATTATCAAACACCCAGACTGATAGGATCACATCAAATATATAGAGAATCACATCAACCTTTTCATTTATTGGGACAGATAGAATGCTGCTCCAGGGGTAAAATGTAGAGGCATCATGTACTAAGGGATTATTGCAGGCAGCTCTTTGTTCATTAATGCTGTTGGCCTATCTGTCATGTGAAGAGATCTTGGAGTTTACAGCAGGCACAAATCTATGTGATGTTATGATGTGCAGTTTGGCAAAGTTTAGTGGCACACACACACAAAAATCTTGAATCAGAGAACAGGAAAGTGGAACATTTTATGGGAAACAAAGGTAGCAGGAAAGATACTTAAAACTGTAAAATTGCTGTTAACGGGGACTCTGAACAAGCTTTTGCAGTGAAGTGGTAAATTTTTGTAAAGGTAGAAGACCAATTAACCTATTAACTCAGCACAAGTAATGTAATAAGAATTCAGGAATAAATCTAGATAATAGCTTAGCCTATGCTGTTGTGGGCACCTTCCAAACTGACAGGAGTGGGTTTCCTATATATTCTCCAGTAAGCAATGTGTGTGATCAGGGTATTGTTAGGCTCAGGTAACTCTTTGCAGAGAATAAAGACGACCAGTTTCAGTTTGTGGGGAATACAGTCTGCATACAGAAACTCAGCAAGGGGCTTACACTTTTTTTCAATATTTCAAAATATATTTTATTTCATAAAATTTAAAGATACACATGGTTTACACACAGCTCAAATAGAGGGCACAATCGGCACATCAGTTCAAAGTGATGCTGTACAGATCGTATACGTTATGATCTCATTGTTACAATGTTAAAACACAGTACACATTTTCTAATACATTCTGTACAATACAATTGGGGTGGCTTTATATGGTGGCCTTTCCCCATAGAGCCTTTGCGTGGGTCGCACCTCAATTCAGTGCGTCCTTCAGCACGTACTCCTGGACCTTGGAGTGTGCCAGTCGGCAACATTCCGTCATGGACAGCTCCTTCAGCTGGAAGACCAGCAAGTTTTGGGCGGACCAAAGGGCCTCCCTCACCAAATTGATGGTTTTTCAGCCACAGGTGATACCTACCTTGGTGTGCGTCCCGGGGAAAAGCCCGTACAGCACAGCGTCCTGTGTTACCGAGCTGTTGGGGATGAATCGGGACAGATCCCAATGCATCGCTCCACACCCTCTGCATGAAAGGCCAGTCCATCAGGAGGTGGAGACACAGCCTCGCGGGCAGCTCGCAGTGGCGCCGAGGTTCCGTGCTTGCGGGAAAGACCGCACTGGGAGGACCCTTCTCTCCAACATCCAGACTACATCCTGGTGTCAGTTCTGGTGACGAGACGTTCTGCCAAATGGCATCGACCGTCTGGTCGGGGAAAAGCCCGATTGTGCCTTATTATAGCAGGTGCTTTTTTTCTTAGCAAATGAGTATTGCATTTCTATATCTCATGACAACCAACAAAACAGAAAAACTAGGCAGGGTGGGGGGGAAAATCAATGTTATAGTCCATATTGATTTGTAAGTAAATGAGAACACAAAGGAATAGGAAGCAACTATTAAATCCCTTCATAAATGAGCTCCCACATACTCAAGTCACTATCATCATGACAGAAGAAGCTTTCAATCATAATTCAGCAATTCTTTTCATATTATGCCAACTGTTATATTTGTACCCAGATGTAAACAGAACTCAAGAGCTCCTCACCTTTATCTTGACACATCTGCCATTTTCAGCCCAGTAGTCAAAGGAAGGGTGGGGTCGATTAGGGACAAAAAAGATCTTTTGTGAAGGCAGAGGTACTAAATAAATACTTTGCATCCGTCTTCACTAGAGAAGAGGATGTTGCCAATGTGGCAGTAAAGGAGGTAGTAGCGATATTGGATAGGATAAAAATCGATAGAGGAGGTACCTAAAAGGTTGACAGAACTCAAAGTTAAAAAAAAGTCACCCAGTTCAGATAGGATGCATCGTGGATTACTGAGGGTACTGATCAAGCCAATCCCAACACAGGGACAGGATGAAGTGAACAATGAGAACTCTAATGGATTTTAATTGTTAATTCATTTAACAGCAATATTTTAACAGGCAAGTAAAATGGCACCTATCACACTCTCCCTGACAACACTTATGAAACACAAATTGAATAGTAGCAAATACAGAAAACTATCATAATTCAGCAATTCTTTTCATATTATGCCAACTGTTATATTTGTACCCAGATGTAAACAGAACTCAAGAGCTCCTCACCTTTATCTTGACACATCTGCCATTTTCTATGTCCATCACGATGGACCTAGAAAAATGTTCCTTCCACACTGGTCAATGAGCTAAATTGCCATTTATTTATCCAGCTACAGAGTGCACAAAACTTTATTATAATCAGATTCATAAATCCTTGATTTACTGATCAAGACTTGAAAGTGCTTGAGAATGAGAAGTAAAAAGAAAGAGCAAGCATTTACATGGCACCTTATCACATCTCTCAAACATCCCAAAACAATTACATCTAATTAATTACAATTAGCATTTGGTGAACATAGTAACCATTTTGCACACAGCAAAGTCTCACAAACAGTAATGAAATGAATGACTGGTTGATCTACTTTTGGTTGTGTTAATTAATGCAAGAATGTTGGCCAAATCATTGAGAGAACTCCCTCCTCTTCAAATCATACACAATGGGATTTTAAACCCTGATCCTGCACAGGTGGATGTTAAACTGACTCAGAGACAAGAATGCTATCACCCTAGCACTTTAGAAGGAAATAATTATCTTTTTGGTGTCTTGGGGCATGACAATACATAACAGAACAGGTAAACTCCAGATCCAAAACTGTGAGGAGCTGGATGGAGGTTCAAAAGAATTTTCATGGTGTGAAAAGGGCCAGAAAGACTACACTATTAGAAAGAAAGAACTTTAGTTTATATAGCACCATTCACATCCCAAAGTGCTTTCTTAGCCAATGGAGTACTTTTGAAGTGTAGTCACTGTTGTAATGGAGGCAAGCACTTGGCAATGCCTCATTACCAGCAATCAGATAAATGACCAGATAAACTGTTTTGGGCAAGGGATAAATGTTGGCTAGGACACCAGGAGAATTCCCAGGATTTCTTTGAATAGTGCCAATAAGACCTTTACTTTCTCCTGAGGGCCTGCAGTTTAACATCTCATCTGAAAGACAACATCCTGACAGTACAGCACTCCCTTAGTACTGGACTGAAGTGTCAGCCTAGATTATGTGCTCAAGTCTCTGGTGTGGTGCTTGAACTGACAATCAACCGACTCAGAGCAAGAGTGCTACCACTGAGCCAAGGCTGACACCACAGATATGGACATATATGGATTATTAGATTAAACAACTACTTTTTAGTGACATTATATGGAGTTAATATGGAGATGAAGGACACATGTAGTTTTGATGTTTAAGGGCTAATGTTATACATTCAGAACAATGAAAGAATCTCAAACTGCTAAATCACTTTACAAAACAAGCTCCTAATAGTTTGATTTTTTTCAACTATCTGCCCCCGCCAGTTCCCCCCCGCCGTTTCTTGCCTGAAAAATGGGCTGCCCACCAATTGAAAATTGTAAGGGCACCTCAGCCACCCCATTGATAGCCAAGGCAGGCCTGGTGCATTTTTCAGCCAGGCTTTATATGGGCAAGCAGCCCACCTGCCTGAAGCAGGCTGGAGGCTGCTTAAACATCCAAGTCGGGGTCCTAGGCCGGTTGTAGAACGTGGTTTCAATTTTCAGGTACAAGTGGACAGAGCAGGCGGTGTGCTCGCTCTGCAGGCTTCAAGTGACCTAAACAGCGGTCTGGTCTTCTACAAAACAACTCGGGAAACTTTTTTATTTTTTGTTGAGGCCAGGAGGAGCAGGAGTGGGCCCACAAAAAAACTTCAGCCCCTGCCAGTCCATTTAAGGACCCATTCCCCTCCCCACCCCACCCCACATGCCAGCTGGCTCTGCATGGGAGGCAGCTGATTTCCTGTCCTCCCACAACAGGCGAACAGCAGCGGAGTGCCTGCTTGGTGCCTGCAGCATATCAGTCTCACACCGGCAAAAATGGGCAGGCGGCATGGCTGCTCTGCTGTGATAGTTGATCATCTGCATGCAACAGGTGACAGTTTCTCCTGGGACGCACTACTAACCGAATATACGAAAACAGATTTGTTCCATTGACCGGGAGATTCAAAGGCATTCGGTCAGTTCAATTTGAATGGATGTGCAGGGGAAGCAGTATGTAGTTTATTTGTCATATGTTCTATGACTTCTACCATATGTTACATCAATGTGTTGATACCCTAATTCACAAATGGATGAGGTCAGGACAACACAATACGCCTATGGTTAAGTCTATTTATATACTTTTGATTTCTCCTCTGCTCTTTTCACAGAACAAGTTGAACCAATTAGTCTTCAGCAGTTAGCTGCAGAGGAGCAGTCAATAGAGCACCAACCATCACCACTCTCAATATAAGCATTCACCAGTAGTTTCAGACACCTCACAAGAAATATAAATATAGTGACGTGGATGAAGAAGCACGTGGTAGGGCACTGGTGATGAAGGGACAGAAAAGGTGGTGATAAGGGGTGAATAAGTGCAGGATGGAGGTCCTGCATGATGCATGACCTTCCAGACTTGTATCAGGATTCAGACCTCAGGGGCCTATTTTCCAACAGAGGATATTAGAATGCATAAACAGCAGTGAGCAGGCACTTGCCTGTGTGCACTCCATGTGATATGGATAGGTTGCCCCAGTTATAGCCCGTTTTCACTCTTTTGGAGAACACACACAAACCATCATTAAGGAGAAATTTAGATAACTCATGTCTGCCTACTGTTTTACCCAGAGGGTGATTTGAATGTGGAACTCGCTACCACGTGGAGTAGTTGAGGCGAATCATTTAAGGGGAAGCTAGAGAAGTACATGAGGGAGAACAGAATAGAAGGATGTGCAGATCGGGTGAGATGAAGTAGGGTGGGAGAAGGCTCATGTGGAGCACAAATACCAGTACAGACCAGTGGGCTGAATGGCCTGTTTCTGTGCTGTAAATTTGATGTAATTCTATGTAAAAGATTATTGGGGCTCATGAGGATATATCCTATAACAGTGACGTATGTGAACTTGCACAGGATCAGCTAGCTGGTACTCATGTCAGTGGCAGTTTGATACCAAGAGAATACAGGCACCACCATCTGAAAACACTTGGCCCCCAGTGCTTCAAGCAAACAGGTTCCCCGACACTGACGCAGGTATATCAGAGGAAGTTACACATATGGCAAGGCATTCTGATGAATCCCATATGGCTGGTCAGTTAGTTGAGGGGCTACCACCACTGTTCCTCCATCAGCTGTGGGAGTACTCAGAAGTAGGGCATCTAGAGAAGGGACAAGTTCACAACTCAAATGTGCACCAGAAAAACAGACTTAGAGCATACGCATGCATGCACCACATACAATGACAGACAATAAAATTATGCTAATTTTAATATATATTGTGGTCTTTCATTCTGCAAAAAGCAAGTGCCAGTTCTCTCAAAGTAAAGCAAACTGAACGGGCCAGAATTTACTGCAGCCGGCGAATGAACGGCACCCACCTTTTGTTAGACTTGCCCATTTAATTCCCATTAGACCTTGCACTAGAAGTTGCTGGCAGTGCGAGATGGAAACGGCACGGTGCCCTCTACAGGGCATCTGGGATCTGTGTGAACAGGCAAGCAAATGTGTGTCTCCTTAACCAGTCAGGCTGAAGGACTGTCAAATGAATAGTGCAGTCTGAACTGGGAAGTGTAAGTTAGAATAGTGAATTCAATGTCGATTCAGGTACAGAAAGCAAAAGAGAGGGGGAAAGAAAGATTGGATTAAGAGAGACATAAAAAAGAGACAGAAAGAAAAAGTTTTTAAAAATTGAATTTAATTTTTTTGTTAAATCTCCAACAATTAAAACCTGAAGGAATGAGACTCCACACTTGTAATAGTTAATTTTCAGTGTCAGAGGTTGTTTGATAGTAATTAAGACTTATCACACCGTTAAAAAGGATACTTAGACTGAAATGGACAAGCCTTAACTTTCTGTGGCGGGTTTAGTCCGAATCTACCACGCAAATACAGGAACTTAAGTCCATTCAATGCATTTCAATGGCGAGGCAAACACCGAGATGCTGTTTTCATGAAACTAACAGCGGAGCGACGCATCTTGGACAGCAACGTTTGGATTTTCGAGTTTAACCACGCATCTGCCCCTCACCTGAAGATGCTGTGCGAGTTACTCATAAATAATGGTGAGCGCTGTTAGCCTCACCGCTATTTTGATAGGAAAATCTGGGCCATTATCTTCAGTTTCTGAACATAATCAGTTTGTGCAACCTCTTAGGCACACTCCTCAAACTCTCACTGAACAAGCTGACAGCGGCTGCTGCACCCATTCTGTGGGGATGGAACATCCGCTGCACTATTCACTTGTGTCAATGCTACACTGATACTTCCAAATCCTTGCCCTTAGTTCCAATCTTCCTCGCCATCATTAATAGTCAATTGGGGAGAGGGAGGGAGCAAGAAAGGAGAATCCTACACTTGTTCTTTATTCTTTCACAAAACACGAGATCAATCTAAAAGTCTGTGTAACTCACAAAGAACTACATTAATTATTCACTTCAAATGTTTGGTAGAATCAGTAGTTTTATAAAGAAACAGCTTCTTCAGATTAGCAATCGGCAGTGGCAAGACCAGCCTGACTGTAATAGGCAGTAACAAAAGGATTTGTAAAGGCTCTAAATCACTTAGACCTAAACTGTGCATGTTTGAACTCCTTGGTTTCTGTAAATTTTAGGTTTCTATTAAGCACCTCCCGCTGGAGTTGCATCACAGTCTGACCTAACTGCATTGTCATTGCAATAGAATCAAAATATTCATAGGCCCTTTAGATAAAATTTATATAACTAACCAATCATTTTGCATAACATTCCCTGAAATGGGCCTTTAACGATCAAGATTTGTTTCCTCATTTCTATACACCCATTTTTAGGCTGGGAGCAAGACTTGGAACAGCAGTTAAAATGGACGGAAAGATCATTGCCACTTTTTAACCATTCTTTTTCTCCTGGCTGTCTAGTCACATCTAACTTTTCCTTAAACTTAGCACCTGGAAGATAATATGGCCCTAATCTTTCTGACATTCTAAAATTCATCATTAATTCTTCCAACACTTTAAAAGTTTATGCAATAAATGGTACTTGCATTTTGATTAAGTGCCTCAACCCATGACCTCTTGATTTAATCAGCACGGAGCTGCTCATTGCCTCGTACTTTACTGACAGTTTGGCATTATGTCATAATTAAATGGCATTCTGCTGCATTAAATGTGATCTATAATGCCAAGAAATAACTGCTGACACCTGCAACGTGCATACAAAACTTTGTCAAACCTGGTACGAGTCATTAATTTTCCAACAGTTAAAGCTTTTTTTCCCCCACTGTTGTTGAAAGAATTACCATACATTACTAGCTACAGTTGTCAACTAGTGATAGTAGAAAATTACAAGCCACAACCATTAGATTCAGGGAACTAGTAAATTATATTTAATATTTATGTTATAGTTAAGAAAATGTACCTTTCATTTTACTAACATTTCTTCTCACCTTTAAATGCTACAGAAAATGTATTTCATTATATCTAATCTAGAAACAACTGTTTATTGGGTATCAAACAATAATATCAGTCTCTTTAATGTATATAATTCAGAGATAAATAACTGTTTGTTAGTTGCCTATCATTTGTAGCTGAAGAATTATAGTTATGGTGCCCTCTACCTGCTGATTGAGGGATTGTGTCATATGAGCTGGCTCAAAATTACTTTGTGAAAATATTGGTGTAGAATGTCAATTGTAACAACGAGCAGGAAAATAAATGTCTTACTTGAATTAATCAATTAAATATGAAAATGAATTTCAGACTATCAATCTTGGCCTCGCCCTTCCCTGGTTCTATAACGTCCTCCGGCCCTACAACCCTCAGTGAACTCTGCATTCCTCCAATTCTGGCCTGTTGTGCATCCCCGATTTCCCTCGCCCCACCAGCCGTGCCTTCAGTTATCTAGGCCCTACGCTCTGGAATTCCCTCTCTAAACCTCTCCGCCTCTCTCTCCTCCTTTCAGACACTCCTTAAAACCTACCTCTTTGACCAAGCTTTTGGTCACCTGCCCTAATATCTCCTCATGTGGCTCAGTGTCAAATTTTGTCTGATAATGCTGCTGGGACACTTTACTACATTAAAGGCACTATATAAATGCGAGTTGTTGTTGTTGTTGTTGTTGTTTTATTCATAAAACTTAATTAACTGGGAGTTGGTTCACATGGGCATTGGATAAAATGTATTGCCTGGTTTGATACTGAATAACAGATCAGGAATGTTCAATCCTTGGTCAGTGCTAAATTAGCCCATGAGGAGAAAAATCATAAGGCATTCTTGATCGCTACCCAAAGACCCCCTCCCTCCTCTGGAAAGTAAGATGATATTGCATGAAAAGGATTGGGATTGGCTGAGATCATTGCTCTTCTTCCCCACCCCCCCGCAATGTATGAATAGCCTGGTAACTGTCACTGTCTGGACTCAACATGAAGAATGATTACTTGGGTGAGAAATTGGAAGCACCTTGGAAGGCAACACATGCATTATAAAGGTGCCAGCACTCTCACCTCTGAGGCAGAGGGTTGTTGGTTCAAGTCCCACTCCAGAGTTAAGCACATAATCTGATACTGCAGTGCAGTACCCTGGGAGTGCTGCACTGCCAGAGGTGCTATCTTTCAGATGAGATGTTAAACTTAGGCTCTAATTGCCCTCTCACATAGATGTAAAAGATCCCATGGCACTACTTGAAGGCCACCAGGGGATTTCTCCTGGTATTATGGCCAATATTTACCCCTCAAACAAAATCACTAAAACCAATTAGCTGGTCATTTATCTCATTTCATCTGTGGGACCTTGCTGTGTGCACATTGGATGCCTTCACTCTGGTTTGATCCTGGGAGCAGTTGAGGAAGAAATTTGCTGCTCTCAGGAAGGTTGCCAAGGTAACTTTCCATACTTCGGTTGATTTTACAATGATGCCTCACAATGCATCGAAATAGCACTTCACAGGGAGCTTGATGAAACATTACAAAGGGAGAATGCACTCTGGCAACTGTTCACCTATTTTCCAAATGTACAGGCATGTCCATGTTTTAGTACCCGTCCCACAGATGAAATGAGATTAATGACCAGCTAATTGGTTTTAGTGACTTTGTTTGAGGGATATATATTGGCCAGGAAACCAGAACACCCCTGGTCTTCTTCAAGTAGTGCCATGGGATCTTTTACATCCATCAGAGAGGACAAGTACGACCTAAGTTTAACTCCCACAGTACTGCACTGAAGTATCAGATTACATGCTTAAGTCTGGAGTGGGACTTGACCTGTACTGCTGCTATGCCACTCATTTTCTGTGGCGCATGGACTGTGGCCATGAACAAACACCAAGCAGGTGTCAGCACACTGCACGTTCAGCCTTACATAAGGTGGCTAATGGCCACTGGTTGAGGCAGGTTCGTTTCTTCTCCATGGTTTTTATAGCAATGGTTGTTAGCAAGGCAAGGTTGTAGAAACCACATCAAGTTGCAATCATCTCCGGTACTTGGGATGACATGCCACCTCTGACCCTGCCTTTCTTTCTCCAGAACCAGTAGATAGAGCCATCTGGCTACTCCACAGTCCTACCTACGCAAAACTCAATGACATTTCCCTCAGCTGGCAGATGAGGTGCGGCTTTGAGATGATGTAAATAGCTGCAGTCAAGAAACCCAAGGACATCACAAAAGGTTGAAAGCGCTGGGTCAACATTCAGCTATTTGAGGCAACTACCAATTAGACTCAAGCCTTCAAGGACAGGAACCAACATGACTAAATAGGTCAGTCATTAATTTTATATGGACATTAAGAACATATTATTGGGCATTTTTTGAGGTCTTATAAGCCTAGCACCCACCTCAGGTAGGTACTCTCCTGCTGTGCACAACAGACCCCAGTACCTGATAAGTCTCCTGCGGCCAATACACATCAGCGCTACAAACATTGCAACTCCCCCCGACCCCAAACCCCAGCATTAGCCATAGGTGGCTGATGGATCTGAGCAGGTGTCCAACTCGGTAGCTGCAAACCAACAGGGAACTCAAGACTGGTAAGTTTGAAAACATACTAGATGTTTATCTGCTGGATTTCATCAGTTTTACATGAGGAGAAATCTCTGAGGCTTTATACACCTGTTCACCTCTGGATTTATGACCTGATTCACGTGCCCTAGCTTGTGAATGAAATAAACAAGAGAATGGAGATTTATGAGTTTTTCCATCGGTGGGGATCCCAAGACACAAGCAGTACAACTGGGACTACAGCAATACTAAATTTGGTGGTCTTAAGCTGGAAGAAAATAGAGTTTGGTATCTCGAGAGTCAACCCGAGTAATGCAATTCCTGTGACAAATCTGTGTAGATGGAAATCAACAGTTAAGGACAATACACAAAATGACTTTAAAAAAAAATGTATTAGTTACTGAACTCATTGCTCATAAAAAGAAGGGCATTTTCAAAGACACCTGTCATTTTAGTTCTCTTCCTTTTCCCCGGGGACTGAATGCTTTATGCTTTGAAACTCAGGGCATTTTAAGTGATTTCAAATCTGCACCAATTCATTTTGCCAGTAGTAGTGTAAGGAAAGGGTTAATTAGACTTCTTGAAGTCTCTTTATATCGTAGTAACATTAACTTTTAGTTTTTGCCTATTGTGAGTTTAAAAGTGTAATCATAAGACAGGCTTGCTTTATTTTATTAATATAGAATGTAGTGAAGGGCAACTAACAGTTTGGACAGTGAACCTAATTAAAAGACATTCCGGTAATTAGCTGATAACAAGTGCCGGTACATCTGAGAATACATCATCCTTTTCAGATGGGAAAGTTAAAACTAAAGTTATTGCCGAGACACAGGATAGCAGAAAACCTACTTTGTTCACTCCAGCCTTGAAAGATAAACATCTTCCCGAGTGAAGTTAGGGAGTATGATCTTTGTGCTGCAAGGACAGGACAATCAAATCACTGTTGAATGAGGTAATGCTATGGAATCCATGAATTGTCAAGTAGCAGGGTGGGGGAAAAAAAAGTTTAAAAAGTGGGTGTTAGAACAGATACTTTGGAATTCAAAGGTTTGGCCAACCATGTACAACGAGCTCGAAACTGTAACATGTTTTGGATTCTCCGGCGAACTCGCAAGGTTTTGCCCTAAGTGTTCCTGTTAAGCGTATGTTCAATTGTCAATAATTGTTATTACTGTGTGTTTAATACTCTGCAAATGTCACTATAAATGCTGTGGAGATGCCGGTGATGGACTGGGGTGGACAAATGTAAGGAGTCTTACAACACCAGGGTATAACCTGGTGTTGTAAGACTCCTTACTATAAATGCTGTGAACCCTGTTATGTTGAAGGGTAACTTATAAACTTATAAGAACACCCATCCTCTTAACAGTAGGATGTTGGTTTTCACATGCAGTTACCTAACCTCGAGTTCCTGTGCCACCCTGAAAAGATATCTCACCCCATCTTCTCCACAGGAAGTAAGTCACAGGAAGTAAGTCCAAGTTTATGGCAAAGTCACACTGGACCACTCACCATTCATGAACCTCCCATCAGCCAAATACAGATACATCAATCATCATCATCATCAGAGATACAGGCTGCGATAACAAACCCCCACGACAGGTGGGAGAGGGTCGGAGGTGGGTGTTAAAGACTTAAATATGGGGAATACATCCCCAATACGCCGTGCACGCTCCCACCACCTTTTTTACGGTGACTGATATTGATGTGTCCGAGTGTCCCGCTGTGGAGAGGCGGACACTTCATTAACATATTTAAATCAGGCTCCCACAGTGCAGCTGGGAGCCTGATTTAAAATTCCCTGCTGTTGTGCTGGTTTCCCTGCTGCTGACTCCACAAGGTAAATGAATTTTCCAGCACTCCTTGTGGGCCAGGAGGAGCAGGAGTCCAGCCCCTCAAGGAAATCTTCGGCCTCCCTCCTGCCGACTGCGGCCTCTCTCTTCCCTCCTCCCCACTCCCATCGCTGACCTCCGTAGCCCCAATGGCCTTTCTCCCCACCTTCCCGACCAACCACCTCCCCCCCCCCCCCCCCAAACCCCCCGTGATTACCGGGGACCGTCCACAAGGGTCCCTGGCTGCAGCCTCCTGTCTCTGGCTTTCTCTCCCAGCCACTGGCCAGGAAACGGAACAAAAAAATGATAAGGAGGTCCTGCTGTCAAGCTCAGCTGGACCTCTGCGTCCCTGGCTTGCCGGATTCTTCGGCCTCTCCCATCCACTCCCCGTAATATCAGGGCCATAGTGACAAGTCTCCAGTCCGTCCGTCCTCTTAGGGAAATTGTGGGGTACAGGGAAACAACAAGGTGTAAAGGGGAGCAAATTCACAGAAGGTATCATAAAAATTATAGATGTACCGATTTGAAGGGGGTTATAATGGAATGAAATGGCTAGCCTATCTCAACGGTTGGCAGGATTCTCACAGACTGGAGTCATAACATTGAGTGATGTGTAAATATTTTAAAAAGCACTGCAATGCTTAAAGGAAATGCATTCATCCTAATTTCTACATAGCATAAATTAGGGACACCTAACGGACTTAGTGTCCTTTTCGTGCAGCTGTCCTTATTTTCAAAATGGCCAGTGTGTACAGTAAACCGGATGAACCAATTATCCAGGGATTGGCTGTATCTCCTGCAGCGATCATTCTTTCTTTCACCCTTACCTGGGATCGTACCTAATTCTGGAGCCTTGCCAGGGGGGTGTATTTTCGGTTCATTTTCTGTTTGTTGGGTTTCCCAGTTCATTGCCTTCCTTTCTCATTGAGGAAGGGACCTCCTGATCCAGGGATCTGCTACATTGGCAGCCTGCACAGGGCGAGGTGGTTGCTGTAGGGCCGGAGTGCCTGGGAGATCCCAGCCAAATTGGCAATATTAATGTCCTGCAAACCCCTGTCCAGGACCCCCTCCCTCTATGTGCCGCAGCTACTAATATTCAAAATGCTAGGGGGTGGGTAAGGAGCTGTTAGCAGCTCATCAGTACCTGACGTAGTGGAGGAGTGAGATGTGGTGCTGCCTGGTGCAGTTCCCAGCTTTTATTGAATGGGGAGTTCTTTACTCAGCATCCATAGCAGCAGAGAAACCACTCTGTCCCTGGGACAGAGCTGTGCAAGCAGTCAATCCCAGAGATAGAGCAGTTTCTCTGCCGCTGTGGATGCTGGGTAAAGAGCTTGCCATTGCACAAAAGCTGTTTCTTTCACCCCGCTGCCGCCTCGTGCTGACCTGCGTGTCCCATGTTTTAAGTTGTAATTGGACTTGGTGCATCGAAGACTGTCCATAGTTCGTAACTTGCGAGTGTGGTTTCAAGGTGCAGCTTGTATTTGTTACAATGTTAAGTTATTTGGGACTGTCAGTAAGTGTCCGTTTTTGGGAGTGTCAGTCTGTTTGTACAGGTTTCACTGTATTCCTAAATATTGTAAAAGAGACGCTCATTCTCAGTCCATCTCCGTTTAAGGATTTAAACTTAAAGACCATTGGTTAG
This sequence comes from Heptranchias perlo, assembly GCF_035084215.1. Taxonomy (NCBI): domain Eukaryota; kingdom Metazoa; phylum Chordata; class Chondrichthyes; order Hexanchiformes; family Hexanchidae; genus Heptranchias; species Heptranchias perlo. The sequence continues at coordinate 15,552,845 of NC_090333.1, read as the reverse complement.
AGGCAGAGATTTTGTGCAGAAAATTCCCTTAAAAAGAATTGAAATTTAGAGTTTCAATCCAGTGATGTGAATCAGAAACTAATTTTTAAAAAATTGGGCAGTTGATAACATTTTATTTAGACAACTGGACTGTAGATAACTACTTCAGAACAATATACACAGCTAGAAAAGGTTTCAGTCCAAACCGGTGGAAAAAAAGGAGACACTTTCCACAATATGTGGCTCAAGAGGATTATATAAAAGCTCAAACTGCTTCAATCAAAAATTACAGCAATATTTGCAGTTTTATTTAGAACTAAACAAATCAGTGCTAACTGGTCACTAAGAAGTGAAAATAAATAATTTGCATTTATATAGAGACTTTCACAACCCTAGGATGTCCCAAAATACTTTACAGCCAAAGAAATCCTTCTGAAGTGTAGTTACTGTTGTAATGTAGGGAAATGCAGCAGCCAATTTATGTCCCACAAAGAGCAATGAGATAAATAACCAAATAATCTGTTTTAAGTTGGTTAAGGGATAAATATTGGCCAGGACACTGGGAGAACTCCCCTGCTCTTCTTCAAATAGTGCCATGCGATCTTTTACATCCACCCAAGACGGCAGACAGACCTCAGTTTAACGTCTTATCTGAAAGACGGCACCTGCCAGCCCCAGGTTATGTGCTCAAATATTTATGGTCACACACGATAACTACGATTTCAATGCTTAGTTATTACATCTGCCTTTTTCCTAACTCAATGCGCATAAACGTATATACCCTTTACTTTGAAATCACATTTGCTGTTTTTAGTGCCTATGTCTATAGCAAATATACTTTTGATATAAAATTTGATTTGTGATTCATCTGCGCAGTCATCTCTGAACTTCATCCCTTTCCTCTAAACATCCTGTTTTCTCATAACGGTATAATTTGCAAATTTGAGCCATTCTAATTTTAATAACTTCAGCAAGATAATTTTTCAAAAAAAACCTCCCCAATAGCCTAATGGATAAAAAGCACTGACTAATGTAACACTAGATCACACAGATGAGAAGGTCACACAGATCAGGGGGAAATCTCTCCAGTGGCTGGAGTCATACCTAGCACAAAGGAAGATGGTAGTGGTTGATGGAGGCCGATCATCTCAGCCCCAGCACACTGCTGTAGGAGTTCCTGAGGGCAGTGTCCTAGGCCCAACCATCTTCAGCTGTTTCATCAATGACCTTCCCTCCATCATAAGGTCTGAAATGGGGATGTTCGCTGATGATTGCACATGTTCAGTTCCATTCGCAACCCCTCAGATAATGAAGCAGTCCGTGTCCGCATGCAGCCAGACCTGGACAACATCCAGGCTTGGGCTGATAAGTGGCAAGTAACATTAGCGCCAGACAATGACCATCTCCAACATGAGAGAGTCTAACCACCTCCCCATGACATTCAACGGCATTACCATCGCCAAATCCCCCACCATCAACATCCTGGAGGTCACCATTGACCAGAAACTTAACTGGATCAGCCACATAAATACTGTGGCTACAAGAGCAGGTCAGAGGCTGGGTATTCTGTGGCGAGTGACTCACCACCTGACTCCCCAAAGCCTTTCCACCATCTACAAGGCACAAGTCAGGAGTGTGATGGAATATTCTCCACTTGCCTGGATGCGTGCAGCTCCAACAACACAAGAAGCTCAACACCATCCAGGACAAAGCAGTCCGCTTGACTGGCACCCCATCCACCACCCTAAACATTCACTCCCTTCACTACCAGTGCACTGTGGCTGCAGTGTGTACCAACCACAGGATGTACTGCAGCAACTCGCCAAGGCTTCTTTGAAAGCACCTCCCAAACCCGCGGCCTCTACCACCTAGAAGGACAAGGGCAGCAGGCACATGGGAACAACACCACCTGCACGTTCCCCTCCAAGTCACACACCATCCCGACTTGGAAATATATTGCTGTTCCTTCATCGTCGCTGGGTCAAAATCCTGGAACTCTCTTCCTAACAGCACTGTGGGAGAACCTTCACCGCACAGACTGCAGCGGTTCAAGGCGGCGGCTCACCACCACCTTCTCAAGGGCAATTAGGGATGGGCAATAAATGCTGGCCTCGCCAGTGATGCCCACATCCCATGAACGAATTTAAAAGAAGGTCCCAGGTTTGATTCTATGCTGAGTTAGCTGATCTCAGCTGGAGCAGCTACAGTTGGCTTCAGCATCTGGGTTCCTGCTGCCAGTTAGTGTCTGGGGACTGGTTGGAAAATATATGTTGGATGAGAACTGGATTGGGCTTATTAGTAATATCTTCCTGGGTCAAATATTTGCCAATACTCATTGTTCCTTATTTGTGCGCCTAGGCAGACAATTTGGCAAAGTACCAGAAGGTTGCCTGCAATTGAGGAACCATAGTTTTGCACGAGATGGCAGAGGTGAGAAAATTAGGAAGTGAACAGCCAAAGCCCTAAGATGGATCTAGCTGTTCTATTGGTCGCAGCTGCACAATTATCATCATTGGTTATTTAGCTGGGTTACTACTTTTATCCCAAGAGGTTTTGCTTCAAGCAAAATAGTCTCTTGTGAATCAACTTATATTGTTTATGAAAGTCAACACTTACATCATCAACCACATTTACAATCAATCATCCACCAATCTCAAAGAATGGGTTACCTTTCAAAAATCCATGCAACAGCTGGAATTATTGCCTATACTTTAATTAATACGTTTATAATAAGACACTAATTTTACTTCCTTTACATGTCAAGCTGGTAGGCCAACTTTCAGGATTGTGCTTCTCACCTTTCTTAAAAACTGGAACATTAACTATGTTTCAATCTTTGGTAGTACTCCATTTCAAAGCTGCATAATTTTCAATTATAGCTCCCCTATGTCTGCTCTTATGTTTTGAAGTATTCTTGGATGCTTTCAATCCGTTCCGCATTTAAATTCCATATATTGCCTATTGCCTGCTGTACTATATCTCAAGTGTTTGATCAACAGTATAAATGAAATAAATTTAAATTTGTAGACCCAAATATAGCAAAACTGAATGGACAGCAAAGATGTCCAGATTACAGTAGTTCAATCAGCTAATCACTTCCATCTCATGATGAACAATCACTCACTCGGGCACCAGTCTGTTTAAATTTTCCACTATTTAAGGTAGTTGATCTTCTCCAGCTCTGTTGACTCAGCCTCACTGAGCTAGATCCTCAATTCTTTGTCCGTAGGAACACCACAGAGATTTTCGAGCCCAGTGAGACTACTGAAACATTGCTGTCTGATTTTGCAGCAAGAGACTGAAGAATTAATGATAAAATCATTAATAATCACAACGAGTAAAATATGAGGTGTATAAGTTGCAAAGATACCTAAAAGTGTAAAGCTTTACCGACCCCGCTATACAGAAAAAAAAAAATCTACAAATTCAAGCCTCGCCAGGTCACATTGAGAAGAAAAGCAGAGCTTTGTATGTGGAGCACTATAACTGGATTCAGCACACCTGCTATGGACGGGGAAGGTTCTCCAGGATTCCAATTCCTGACCACTATTCAGTGACCACTGCTACGAAATACACAACGTAGACATCAGGTTCAATTGTGACGCTCCTCAAATAACCTGCAGACATTCACCGGCTGCATTCACGTGAAGAATGGTCCACTTGGTCCAAAGGGCTGCTGGCATCTATTGAACCCCACCTCAGCAGAAGTAACGCCCTGCACGAAGGGGAAGAAATTGTTTGGGGGGAGGGGGTGGCGGTGCGGTGGGGGCGTGAAGCAATATTTAAAAAAAATAAGTAAACAATGCAACATCCCGCTCACCCGCAGAAGTATTGATGTTCGCCACAAGCATTTCATGAAGTAAAAAGCAACACTTTTTAAATTAACTATGATTTTTTCACCAGGTTAAATACTCAACACACTTTTAGAGGTAGGTTAATGTTTCATCTTTTTCAAATGTGAAAAAGAAACTCTTTTGAGTGTGAGGTAGCAGGTCGTAATTTTTGTATTACTTTAAAATACAAGCTAACACACAATTCATTGTACCTAGGGTACCGAGACATTAGACAAAGGAAGGTATTAAGGAAAAGCTGTGGTAGGTGAATCCTGTTGAAACGCAGCCACAGCAGTTTAAAATACGTAATAATGCAAGTGTTGGGGGCAGCATCTAGTCTAGGTCATCCATTTGGCGCCAATGCCTATTTAATACAGTAGTTCTAAATATGAGAACACATGTCCATTTTAGGAACAAAGGAACATAAGAAACAGTAGAGCATTCAGTCCTTTAAGCCTGCTCTGTCATTCAATTAGATCATGGCTGATCTGCACTTCAACTCAATTTCCCTGCCTTTGCTCTATATCTCGATACCCTTACCCAACAAAAATCTCTCAGTTTTGAAAGCTCCAACTGTCCTAGCATCCACAGCCTTTTGGGGAGTAGAGTTCCAGATTTCTACTACTTTGTGAAAAAGTGCTTCTTGATTTTATTCCTGAATTTGCCTAGCTCTAATTTTAAGATCATGTCCCCACGTTCTTGATTCCCCACCATAGGAAATCATTTCTCAGTATCTACCCTATCAAATCGGTTTAACATTTTAAACACCTCGATCAGATCACCCCATAATCTTCTGTACTCAAGGGAATACGAGGCAATTTTATGCAACCGGTCCTCATAACTTAATTCTCTAAACCCCGGTATCATTCTTGTGAATCTGCACTGCACCCCATCCAAAGCAAATATATGCTTCCTGAAGTGGTGTGCCCAAAACTGAACGCAGTACTCTAGATGGTACCATGGCTCTATACAACTGAAGTCTTCCATTGTATTCCAGCCCCCCATGAGATAATGGCAAACATTCCATTAGATTTTTTGTAACTATGCATTAGCTTTTAATGATTTGTGTATTTGGACTCCCAAATCTCTTTGCTCCTCTACTAGTCTCTCACTATTTAGAAAATATTCTGATTTATCTTTCTTGGATCCAAATTGGACAGCCTCACACTTGTCCATATTGAACTCCATTTGCCATAATTTGCCCAATCTGTCTCTTTACAAATTCCTGCTTTCATCTCCACTACTTGCTGTCCTTCCTAATTTAGTGTTATCTACAAACTTGAATATACAACTCTCTATTTCCTTCATCCAAGTCATTAATAAATAAAAGGTTGAGTGCCCAGAACAGATCCCTGGGGAACACCACTAGTCACACACTGCCACTCAGAATCTAACCTTTATCCCCACTCTCTTCTCTCCTACCTACGGGCAATTTTCTAACCCAGGTCAAAAGGCTTCCTCCAATACCGTGTGCCCTCATTTTTACTAATAATCTCGTGTAACCTTATTAAATGTCTTCAGGAAATCCATAAAAATAACATCCATAGACACTCCATTATCTAACTTAGTAATGATCACCTCAAAAAATTAAACGAGATTAGTCAGACATGACTTACCATTAACAAAGCTGTTGGCTCTCTCTGATCAACTCATATGTGTTCAAGTGCTGAGGCTTTGAAGGTCACATATTTGAATAACATTTGCACACTCCTTCAATTTTAACATGTGCAACTACACAAGTGATGCAATGTTGCTGTCAAATATTTAACTTTGTTCACAAAACAGAAAGTTAAAATCAATAGATTACATATCTAAAATTCTTTATTGCCATCAATAGCGTACAAAGGTATACAGAGGTTAACATCAAGGAAAGGATGATCAAGCCAGACTTGACTTTACAATGTAGGTAAACAAGCAAAAGCTTTCAATACGAACCAGTATTCGCTTATCAAACTAGTCACACAATTGTATTCTAATTGGTTCCAAAGTAAATGTCTAAGAAAAATTACATAGTTTTTCTTACCTTTCTAAACTATGCAACAAGTAAGCACTGTGTTATCGAATACTACAAAGTTCTAAACAGCATACATACTAAGATGCATAAAAAGATTTTTTAAAAGACATTAATGAACATTGTTCAGCATTAGAGAACTCAAAGGCTCAATTGAACACATTCTCCCTCTATTACAACTGTTCATTTTTGACTAAGTCATTCATTACTCAGTCTTAGAGATTTCTTCAGTATTTAGAGTGCAGTTAGCATTTCTTCCCTTAATACATGGTTATTCATGGAAAACTATCACTATTTTGTTAACAAAAAACACACTAATGCACAGGCTGCAGAAAAAGCATTTCGATTACAATCAGCCAAGGAATATTAAACCATCACAACAGTGCTTTTAGAGACTAGCAGAGCAAACATATCTTTTTCATTTCTGCTGCATTTTTACAAGTTCAGAATTTATGAAATTACTACATGCCCATTCTGAAGATGCTACTGGTTGGTTGGTTCACTTGCCTCTTCCTCCACATCAGCTTTGGTTTCCTCTTGTTCTGGTGCCTCATCTGACTGCTTTTGTTGCTGCTGCTGCTGCAGTTGCTGCTCCTGAGGATTTTCAAAAGGGTTTTCACCCTATATACAAGCGAGAAATCCAATGGTTAATACACAAATTATTTTAAATGAGTTAAGATTTAGCCATGAAAAAATTAAAGAAATTAGGCTACACATGTCAAGAGTAGCAACCCCAAATGCCTCATAGTTCCCACTCCCAGCAACCACATCATCCAGCTCATACCCATGGGTTAACCGCTCTGTATAACTTAAGCCTCATCCCTCTTACTTTCTCAAATGCCTCCTTCAATCCTGCTGACTCTTCAACTCGATACTGCCCTCCAGAATGTTCACACTCTCACAAACAATACTTCTACCTCATCATGGATGAATCTATCGATATCTTGGTCTTAGCTGGAACCTGGCTAACAAGTAGAGACTCCTTTCCCCTCACCAAACCCACATAACCTAGCTACACGTATCACTAGCTTTAACCAAATCACGGCAGCTTAGCCCTCATTGCCAAGTCCTACTTTGGCACGTTTCCCTCCTTCAAGCTCCTTATCCTTCCCATCCCTTCCACCTTTAGCAAAGTTGTTTTCCCACACGATGCCACCTCCCTAGATCCCATGGCAACTTGCTATTAAATATCTCTTCTCCCCTGCACAATGACTCATCTTTTAGTGCTTTTCCCCCTGCCCTCATTAGACTTGTCTGTTCTCACTCTACCTCACCCTTCACATAATGTGGTTGATTCTTAATTGCCCTCTGAAATGGCCTAGCAAGCCACTCAGTTGTAAAATCTCGCTACGAAAAGTCATAATAAGAATAAAACTGGACGGACCACCCGGCATCGGACCACTAGGCACCGGACACGACAACGGCAAAACACCAAGCCCAGTCGACCCTGCAAGGTCCTCCTTACTAACATCTGGGGACTTGTGCCAAAATTGGGAGAGCTGTCCCACAGACTAGTCAAGCAACAGCCTGACATAGCCATACTCACAGAATCATATCTTTCAGCCAACGTCCCAGACTCTTCCATCACCATCCCTGGGTATGTCCTGTCCCACCGGCAGGACAGACCCACCAGAGGTGGCGGTACAGTGATATACAGTCAGGAGGGAATGGCCCTGGGAGTCCTCAACATTGACTCTGGACCCCATGAAATCTCATGGCGTCAGGTCAAACATGGGCAAGGAAACCTCCTGCTGATTACCACCTACCATCCTCCCTCAGCTGATGAATCAGTCATCCTCCATGTTGAGCACCACTTGGATGGAAGCACTGAGGGTAGCAAGGGCACAGAATGTACTCTGGGTGGGGGACTTCAATGTCCATCACCAAGAGTGGCTCGGTAGCACCACTACTGACCGAGCTGGCCGAGTCCTGAAGGACATAGCTGCTAGACTGGGCCTGCGGCAGGTGGTGAGCGAACCAACACGAGGGAAAAACTTACTTGACCTCGTCCTCACCAATCTACCTGTCGCAAATGCATCTGTCCATGACAGTATTGGTAGGAGTGACCACCGCACAGTCCTCGTGGAGATGAAATCCCGTCTTCGCACTGAGGACACCATCCAACGTGTTGTGTGGCACTACCACCGTGCTAAATGGGATAGATTCAGAACTAGCAGCTCAAAACTGGGCATCCATGAGGTGCTGTGGGCCATCAGCAGCAGCAGAATTGTATTCCAGCACAATCTGTAACCTCATGGCCCAGCATATTCCTCACTCTACCATTACCAACAAGCCAGGGGATCAACCCTGGTTCAATGAGGAGTGTAGAAGAGCATGCCAGGAGCAGCACCAGGCGTACCTAAAAATGAGGTGCCAACCTGGTGAAGCTACAACTCAGGACTACATGCATGCTAAACAGCGGAAGCAACATGCTATAGACAGAGCTAAGCGATTCCACAACCAACGGATCAGATCAAAGCTCTGCAGTCCTGCCACATCCAGTCGTGAATGGTGGTGGACAATTAAACAACTAACGGGAGGAGAAGGCTCTGCAAACATCCCCATTCTCAATGATGGCGGAGTCCAGCACGTGAGTGCAAAAGACAAGGCTGAAGCGTTTGCAACCATCTTCAGCCAGAAGTGCCGAGTGGATAATCCATCTCAGCCTCCTCCCGATATTCCAACCATCACGGAAGCCAGTCTTCGGCCAATTCGATTCACTCCACGTGATATCAAGAAACGGCTGAGTGCACTGGATACAGCAAAGGCTATGGGCCCCGACAACATCCCAGCTGTAGTGCTGAAGACTTGTGCTCCAGAACTAGCTGCGCCTCTAGCCAAGCTGTTCCAGTACAGCTACAACACTGGCATCCACCCGACAATGTGGAAAATTGCCCAGGTATGTCCTGTCCACAAAAAGCAGGACAAATCCAATCCGGCCAATTACCGCCCCATCAGTCTACTCTCAATCATCAGCAAAGTGATGGAAGGTGTTGTCGACAGTGCTATCAAGCAGCACTTACTCACCAATAACCTGCTCACCGATGCTCAGTTTGGGTTCCGCCAGGACCACTCGGCTCCAGACCTCATTACAGCCTTGGTCCAAACATGGACAAAAGAGCTGAATTCCAGAGGTGAGGTGAGAGTGACTGCCCTTGACATCAAGGCAGCATTTGACCGAGTGTGGCACCAAGGAGCCCGAGTAAAATTGAAGTCAATGGGAATCTGGGAGAAAACTCTCCAGTGGCTGGAGTCATACCTAGCACAAAGGAAGATGGTAGTGGTTGTTGGAGGCCGAGCATCTCAGCCCCAGGGCATTGCTGCAGGAGTTCCTCAGGGCAGTGTCCTAGGCCCAACCATCTTCAGCTGCTTCATCAATGACCTTCCCTCCATCATAAGGTCAGAAATGGGGATGTTCGCTGATGATTGCACAGTGTTCAGTTCCATTCGCAACCCCTCAGATAATGAAGCAGTCCGAGCCCGCATGCAGCAAGACCTGGACAACATCCAGGCTTGGGCTGATAAGTGGCAAGTAACATTCGCGCCAGATAAGTGCCAGGCAATGACCATCTCCAACAAGAGAGAGTCTAACCACCTCCCCTTGACATTCAACGGCATTACCATCGCCGAATCCCCCACCATCAACATCCTGGGGGTCACCATTGACCAGAAACTTAACTGGACCAGCCATATAAATACTGTGGCTACGAGAGCAGGTCAGAGGCTGGGTATTCTGCGGCGAGTGACTCACCTCCTGACTTTCCACCATCTACAAGGCACAAGTCAGGAGTGTGATGGAATACTCTCCACTTGCCTGGATGAGTGCAGCTCCAACAACACTCAAGAAGCTCGACACCATCCAAGATAAAGCAGCCCGCTTGATTGGCACCCCATCTACCACCCTAAACATTCACTCCCTTCACCACCGGCGCACTGTGGCTGCAGTGTGCACCATCCACAGGATGCACTGCAGCAACTCGCCAAGGCTTCTTCGACAGCACCTCCCAAACCCGCGACCTCTACCACCTAGAAGGACAAGGGCAGCAGGCGCATGGGAACACCACCTGCACGTTCCCCTCCAAGTCACACACCATCCCGACTTGGAAATATATCGCCGTTCCTTCATTGTCGCTGGGTCAAAATCCTGGAACTCCCTTCCTAACAGCACTGTGGGAGAACCGTCACCACACGGACTGCAGCGGTTCAAGAAGGCGGCTCACCACCACCTTCTCAAGGGCAATTAGGGATGGGCAATAAATGCCGGCCTTGCCAGCGACGCCCACATCCCGTGAACGAATAAAAAAAAACTCCTCCCCTATTCATCCGTGCCAATTTGTGCCTCTGAAGCCTTGCCTACTAATAAACAATTCTGATTGGTTCAGTTTCCCTTAACATCTGCATTTCATTGCTTTCTTCCAGCAACACTACCTTACTCTCCGTCCCAGAAATCCCCCATCTCCAACACCAATTCACTTTCAAATTCCCTCGTCTCTAGCTGTCCATCCATCACACTTCCACTGTGATAGTTGACCTGCTTAACAGCTTCCTCTGCCTTTAATGCTTATATCCCCACCAAATCACTCGCCACCTTCCAGCCCTGACAAAACCCCCGTACAGCTTCTTTGCTCATGATGGTCTGAAGGCTGGAGATTTGAGCACTTTTGATGTAACAACCTCCTCGCCCACTGCCAGATTTGGCTTGATGGCTCGACCATGTCAAGCATCATTGCACCTCCCTCTATAGAGCTCAAATCCTCCTACTCTCTAGGGCTACTATGGCTCCAAGATTGAGACAATCTGTACAGCTGTTCCAGCCGCTATCTCCATCTCCTCTCCCCCAGCTCACGTGACCACTCTACAACCCCATACCCTGCCATTTTGGAACTATTTTCTTCCATTTTCACCCTTCAAAATTCATCTTATTCCATGGAGTTCACCCCCTTCTCCCACAATAACCATCTCCCAACCGCAATTACTCTTCTTGGCCCTCGTGCTTGCTGACCCTTAATGTGCCCTTTCTGGCAATGTCACTCCCTTGCAAAGCCCCTATCACAACTCCCCTCTTCAAGAAGCTCACCCTTGACCCACCCATTTGTCTTTGCCAACCACCACCCTAGCTCTAATTTCCCTTCCCTCTCCAAAGTACCTGAATAAATAGTTGCTTTCCAGCTCTGTACCAACCTCTCCCACAACTTCCTATTGAATACCTCCAATCCCGTTTCTTCCCTGCTTATAATCACCGGCAACCATGACTGCAACTTGGACACATCATCCCTCCTTGACCTCTCTGCCGCACTTTATACAGCCAATCACAACATCCTCTTTCACTGCCTCATCTATGGGTTCAGGTCCATAGGGCCGCTCTCATGTAGTTCCATTCACTCAACCCTCATTACGTTATGCAAAACCAGAGCTGGGTTTCAAACCCGGAAATCCTACCTACCATCAAAACCACTTAATTCCACCGTTGCAACATTTCTGCCTCTACACATATTTCCATTACTGCCAATGAAACCCCTATCCATGCTTCAGTGACCTCCAATGCTCGGCTTGCCAACCTCCCAACTTCCACCCCAGATAAACCAACTTGTCCAAAACTCCACTGCTGCATCCTTTCCTGCTTGACCAACATCCCTACCTTCATTGACCTATGCTGGCTCCCTGTTCTCCCCAACATGCTGAATTTAGAAGCCTCCTTGGCATTGCTCCACCATGGCTCAGGAACCCTCTCCGGTCTTATGTTCCCTCTAGTCCTAACTCCAGCCCTCTCTGCATCTCCCCCCGCCCCCCCCCTCCACTCCAGCATCGGTGGCAGAGCCTTCTGCCACCTGAACCCTACTTTCTGGAATTCCATTCCTAAATCCTTCCATCTCTCTACTTCATTCATCGCCTGCAAAACCATCCTGAAAATCTTTTTGCTATGCCTTAACTCTGACACAAAGGCTCAACATGTATTGCACTCCACCTTTGTGCAGCTCCTTTGGACATTCTTCTACGTTATTTAAATGCAGATTGTTTTGCCTCTCTCGTTCAACTGTTGACTAATATGTAAATAGCAGACTTAAAATATACTGTAAGAAAAAATGGAAATTAAGAGAGTTATGCCTGTGAATTGGTCAGCCTTAAGTTATTTTACATAATAATTCAAGGCAGTCTGTTAACTATGGGCAGATCAGCCCAATCATTCTAATGCAATCTCAGTGAAAACAGGCTGAATCTAATGAACAGATCATTTATTCATTTCTTAAGAAAATGTGTGCTTCAACTGCACCTCCCTCCCCTGTGACCTCTACCACCAAGAAGGGCAAGAGCAGCAATGTTGTGGGAACACAATCACCTCCAAGTTCCCCACCAAGCCAGACACCATCCTGACCTAGACATACACAGTGAACCATCATCATCGCTGGGTGAGAATTCTAGAATTCGCTGCTCAACACCTTAGGAGGAGCTTTATCACCATAAGGACTTCAAGTGGTTTAGGGACAAGGCCCACCACCACCTTCTCAGGGCATCTAGGGATGGGAAATAAAAGGCTTTGCCGATGTCACCCACTACCGAGAACAAATGAAAAAAAAAACAGGCTTAGTGAACCGTACTCAAGAGCTCCTACTTTTACTTTTTGCTTAGAATAATCACAATCAGTTATACATTTTAATGATGCAAAGCATTATTATAAGCCTTACCTTTAAGAACATATCAAATTTAGCCTTTACAGTTGGGTTGTTCAGCATGCTGCTGGCTGTGAGGAGACTTTCTCTTCTGACCTGGTCATGGTAATTCTTAAAGAAGAAAGAAAAGTTAGCACTAACAGAAAAAGAAGAAAATCCTTCAGTAGCACAAATATGTTTGCTTCAATGGTCAACGAGGCAACAAAGCACATTAAAAATAGGAAACTTTTATATTCTTGAAGCAGGGGTTACATTGAAGCAGCTTGGATTTAACTTTTAAATGATACCACCCTCTGCTATGTACCAATTTCTGACTAGCTCCTATGCCAAACTAAGCTCCGCTTACCTATCACACCAGTCTGTTCCAAGTTCCACTGGCTCCCTGTACCTGCAATGTGTTGCTTTCAAAATCTTGGTTCTCATTTACAAATTTTCTCACTGCTTAGCCCCACCCTTCTCTGCAACCTCCTCCCGCCCCAGATCTCAGCTCGCACCCTCTGCTCTTCCCACTCTGATGTACTGTGGGTTTTCGCCACCCTCCCTCCCACTGTTGGTGGCAAAATCTTCAGCTCTCAACACTTCATTCTGGCTTGGTGTCTACCCCATCTCCTTTCTTTACTGGGATACTCTGTGACATTAAAGCCACTGTGCCAGTGTAACTTGTCATTGGTTAGATAAAAACTAGTATACAGACCACATGTAGATACCATTTATAAACCAATCCAATTTGCATTCTGAACCTTAATGGAGGCGGTTTAAAAAAAACATTCTTGGAGGGCAAGGTACTTTGATAAGCTTTTTTTAAAAAACATAACAATGCTGGGCCCAAATGCTTGTCTGTGAAGTTTTCTTCATAAAAAGGAAAACATATACCTTCTTGCTATTGGTATGCTCATTGGACTTCAAATGCTGCTGTACAGAGTGAAATAGGAAAGGAATATAGGTATTGCAGACTGCACACTGAACAGCTTCAACTTTTTTCATTTGGTCATCTGGAGCAACTCCTAAAAACCAAAGGAAGAAAATAAAAATTAGTAAGACTTATTCTAAGACAATAGATGCCGAGAAGTGATTTCCACTTAGGATTCTCATATATCAATGCACTGTCCAAGAATGCACATTTATGTTAAATTTCCCCCATTTATTTCTGTGTAAAAATGGATGCATTGTGTCCAGCTTTCGCACTGTTAGTTAACTGTTCAACAGTCACACCCGTAAAATAACCAGATCTGCTTTGCATGATACAGTTGTTTTTTAAATATATGAATTTCACTGTGAAACACTGGACATACAGACTGAAAAACTCTACCTGCGGGAAGTCTCTGATCTTACTGCTATTCCTATCATTATTAAACAGCTTAATCCTGTTTTGTAACTATTTTATTTTTTTCTTCAGAACTTCCATTGATGGTAAAAATGGATTTATACTACAAAAGCATGTATGTGTGCATTATATACACACAGAAAAATATACCATATACTTTAGCCAATATATGTTGGATACAAAAGAAATTATAAACAAAAAATCTTTAAGTACCGTAATTTACACATTACTCATGATGTGACCCGGCCACTTCTGTAACTGCCATACTGAATTCTCTTATCAAGCATGCAAAGAAAATTCATGGGACCATCTCTGCTCAGTAGAGAACATAATGCATTGCTGAGACAATCAGGGATGAATATGATTTTTAAAAGGCTAATTGGCTGCTATATTGGACGGTCAATTTCGTAAAGTGGACAAATTCCAATTTTAAAATTTTACTGATCCTGACTTCATGCAACTCAGCAATACAGTACATTTTCAACCAACGTGGCACTGTGAAAACCATTTTTCAACCAACGTGGCACTGTGAAAACCATTTTTCAACCAACGTGGCACTGTGAAAACGATTTTTCACTCAAAGGAAATTCTCAAGATGGCAGCCACTTGCTTCCAGAGGGAAGCAGCAGATCGCATAACCGAGAATGATTATTAATCTGCCTTTTCAACACGGAGATCATTACCAGCGAAACATCAATTTTCATTATATTCTCTATCTACTCACCCATTTCTGCTACAAATGTTTTGAAAGGGAAATGGCACATTCAAAGCTGTCAATCACTACAGTAACTTCTTTAGAATAAGAAACTCCACAATAATGAACTTTCAATACAATTGTTTGGAGGTTTATAACAGTAAATAACCAATGGTGTCCATCACTACATCTTTAAGCTTCACCCTCTATATAGCAAACAGAATTACATCAAAAAGATATGCTTGATACTGCCACTATTCACAATGTGCCAATACATATCCTACCCATCAAAACATCCTTTGAGAGTTTCTGTGCTGGCTCCTTTTGTTCCTGTTGTTGCAGTTGTTTACGAGCAGCAATCTTCTTATTCTTGTTGACCATAGATGCCTAAATAAATTAAGTTTTTGACAAGATGGTCAGAAGTCTTGTTAAAAGATCATGAAAGCAAACTAAGTCAGCTTTAGGAAGGAAAACAAAAGATGATTTATTAAATTTAAAGGAAATGAATGCAAATTTAAAAGATTAATGACATGGGTTGGGGGGGGGGGGGGAATTAAAAGCCAGTAATTTGATTATAGAGTTCAGGTGAAATCATAAACCGCTCAGGTGGTAGCACCCAGGCTTCTGGGGTTCAGAACAGTATGGATTCAAACCCCATTCCCCGTTTACAGCTCATAATCTGGGCTGATATTGTAGTACTGCGGGTGTGCTGCATTGTAAGGCATCCTTCCAGTGTTGTTAAACTAAGGTCTCATTTACCTATTCAAGTGAATGCTATAAATCTCATGGCACTAATCAAGGAGAAGGAGGAAATCTTCTGGTGTTGTGGCCAACTTTCCTCCCTCAACTACACCACCAAAAATATCTCAATAGCTCATTCAGATCAACGCTGTTTCTAGGGCACTGCCAGTGCAGAACAGCTGCTGTGTTAGCCCATATAACAGCACTTAAAAAAAAATCATTGTGTAAAGTGGTTTGAGAATTTAATGCAATAAGGCATTATGTAAATGCAGGTAATATTACATAGGTGGTTTAAAAGTCATTCAAACTCCAAGATTATATTACAACTGTGCACATTGAGAAGTAATAACCATTAAGGCTGAACATATAGTGCTATGCATCTTTCTACATGTGCAAATGACTCAGCAGCATGCATGCAATATAAATGAGAAGATAAAATGACCGATAGCCCACGTATCAGGCCATTCAGCTTTTCAAACTGCTATCCGAATGAGGAATGTTCCCTTCATGAATTAACTTGTAAATATAATCCCATTTCTTCAACCAATTTTCTACTTTGCATAAATCTGCATTTCATACCAAAAAAGGATTATATGTGGATAGTAAAAAAAAATTCAAGAGAATCTTCTCCATATTTTGCTTTAAAAGCTATGCTGGGTACTAATTAATAGTCCAGTAATAGGCAGGCTCAATTTGCACAGTAAACTGGAGCTGTTTAGCAGCAAGGGTATGAATGCCACAGGCTGGACTGCTTCCGCATTAATTACCATAAGGAGCTGTGGAAGAAAAAGAATTACTTAATTGCACTGTTCAATATTCAAGCAGCCCACTAGTGCCTTGTAAGAGAAAAAAATGCATCAACAGGCTGTCTGTAACAAATTATACACTTCTGAAGAAATAAAATTTTACAGGAAAAATAGATTATATGCAGAATAATGAATACCCAGGAAATACAACAAGGCAGAGATTTAATCAAGAGATTCAGTGGATACCATGAGCTCGATATTAGGAGGGCAGCGGGGGGTCGACTGGGCGCGTGGTTAACGTGCGCCCAGTGAAATCAGGGTGCTCCACATGCAATCGCAGCTTGATTGAAGGTACTTACCTTTGCTTCCGGGTTTCGCACTGGAAAGCTGCGCAGCAGGCGGACTGTGCATGCGCAGCATAGGCTGTCAGCTGAAGGAGCCCTATTTAAAGGGGCAGTCCTCCACTGACTGATACTGCAGAAAATAGGCAAAATTACAGAATGGAGCAGCACAGGGGGAAGGCTGCTCCCAGGTTTAATGATGCCTCACTCCAGGTCTTATTGGATGGGGTGAGGAGGAGGGGGAGGACAGAGATCTTCTCCCCGGCAGGCGGGAGGAAGTGGCCTGCCTCTGCCACCAAGGCGGCCAGGCTTGAGTTGGCGGAGGAGGTCACCAGCACCACCAACATATCACGCACCTGCATACAGTGCAGGAGGCGCTTCAATGATCTAAGTAGGTCAGCCAAAGTGAGTACACTTACTCATTCCCCTACACTCCGTCTGCCACATCACCGCCCCCACCCCACATCTCCTTCTATACTGCCAACACTACTCTGTCACATCACTCCTCACACCCACTCAAAGCTCATCCTCATCTTACCTGCACTTGCTCACCTTGCCAGTACTCATCCCACCACTACCACTCAACCCAATCCTCCTACAATCTCATGGCTCCGTCTCATACTCACCCTCTCGTGCATCTCTTTCACGGTCAGCCTCATTCAACCTGCCACTACCTGTATTGCAGCCGCAGGGCATGCATCACATATGTGCAGTAGAAAGCGTAAGGCAAACGTGTCGGGATGCACAAGATTGTTTGAGGGTTTGTCATGGTTTTTACTTATATTTAATTTCCAATCAACTCGCATTACATATTATATTGTCACCACTACTGCCACGTCTTTGCGAATCTTGTCTGGTTTGTGCAATAATGCCCTTTCCTGAGGATCACTATGAAGACCCACAACTGATGCCACCCATTGTGTCACTGCAGAGTGGGTGTAGGTGTATTTGCAGGGCTCTTTTGTGCAGACGACTGAGAGACGTCGGTGAGGTCCCCGGTGGCACCCTGGAAGGATGCGGAGGAGAAGTTGTTGAGGGCAGTGGTGACTTTGACAGCGACAAGAAGATGGTGCTCGGGCCAGCCGGGAGCAGCTCAGCATGAAGGAGGCTGCAGATGTCCACAACTACATGTCGAGTGACTTTGAGCCTCCATGTGCACTGCTGCTCAGAGAGGTCCAGGAAGCTGAGCCTCGGTTTGCACACCCTGTGGCAAGGGTAGTGCCTTTGGCGACGCATATCTCTCTGCGGTTGCCCTCCCTCCTGCTGTGCAGGTGGATGTGTCACAGCACTGTGTTGTGGAGCTCCACGTGTCAGAGGTGGACAGTGTGGCCGGTGATGCTGTTCGTCCTCCGAGGAAGTCATGACTGCAGTTACGGCAGCCCCCATCTGGAAGATGTACGTTTGAGGGGGTCTGCAAGGTAGGTAAATGTGTCTGGACATCAGGGTAAGTGTGCAAGTTGGTGAATTTTTTGTTAGGAGGGTGGTGGAGGCCAAACTTTGTCCCAAGTGACAGAGTGGTCTCCTGCAATGAGTGAGGGTTTCTCCCCCCCCCCCCCCACCACCTGTCAAATGGACCTTTGCAGCTGCCACAGGCTGATGGCTGCAACACGTCCATTTCAACTGAGAGTGTTTTCCCCAGTATGAGAAACAGTCCCAGTTGACTTGAAAATCCCACCCCTCCTAAAATATCAGGTCAATCAGGTCTGTAAATGACCTGAAGTACCTAGTTAATTACTTTAAGTGGCATCCCGCCGGCTTTAATTGCCGGCGAGAGTCCCACTTGGGGGCTGCACACGCATGTCAGTGCGTCACTGGGGAACCCGGAAGTGGGCGGGTTGGAGCCGGGCTCCGGACCTGCCCCGGGAATCCCCGCTTTTCGGAGCCCCCCCCCCCCCCGGAGCTTGGGGCTGCGAAAATTGAGGCCCATAAGTCAGAAGAAAAAAGCCAAAGCTGTTTCTAACTTAGCCAAATCCTGGGAAGTTACAATCTTGAAATCACTTAAATTTAATAAATTTATATTTATAGGTCAATTCAGTTTTGGGTCTCGTGTTAGGTGCCAGCCGTGGCACAGTAGTAGTACTCTTGCCTCTGAATCAGAACTTTGTGGGTTCAATACACATTCCATAGACTTGAGCACATAATCCAGGCTGACACTTCAGTGCAGTACTGAAGGAGTGCTGCACTTTTGGATGAGGCATTAAACCGATGCCTTGTCTGCCCTCTCAGGTGGATCTAAAATATCCCATGATACTATTCGAAGAGCAGGAGAGTTCTCCCAGTGTCCTGGCCAATATTTATCCCTCAGCCAAAATCACTAAAAACAATGATCTGGTCATGTATCTCACTGCTCTTTGTGGAACCTTGCCTTGCACAAATTGGCTGCCACATTTCTACACAGTGACTACACTTAAAAGCAGCTGATTGGCTGTAAAGCACTTTGGGCTGTGCTGAGGTTGTGAAAGGCACTATATAAATGCAAGTCCTATCCTTTTCATGTTGGCAGTAGCTGTCAGTGCCCTTTATGCTGATGATCATTGATGACATTCACTGCATAGAATCGTAAGCGGTTCAAAATAATTTCCAACTGATTGGGAAACATTGGCCAGTATATAAATTGTAAACTATGAATGATATGTTGTAGCATTGGTACAGCGGCATATCTCAAATTAAGCTTGATCTATATAGAATTTTGTATGGACTACTATTGAGATAGACATAATTGTTTTTTTAAAAATTCATATGCAGATTCAGTTCAGTTCAAAATTCAAATCCCTTTCACAGAATAGACAAAACCTACATGAAGAAAGTCAGCAGCTCCTTTTTCAAACTGAATGTTCTTTCCAATGTACTCGAGAGTTTCTTTATGGTAAGGAGTGTCCAAGTGAGCCTCAATCTCTTGTTCCTCTGTGGTTCGGAATTTGCAAAGGGAACACGTAAATGCATTCCTAAAAATAAAAGATGCAAGTTCATTTTCAGATGCACATCATACTGAAACTTTTGAATTCCACTTTGTGGCACAAAAATAATTGGTTATAGAATGATTTTGGGAAACAGTTTCTGCTTGCCATTCCTCTGCTCTGAACTAGACTTCTCAGGCACAAACCTGCCAGAACCTAGGACTGTAATTCCAGTACACCATCAAAAGTGCAATCAACTTCACAGGAAAGTCACATTAGTTCCATTTTAAAATACACTACTGAAACAATATGCACTTTCCTTAAATTGGGAGGGCGAAAGAAATGAGAGTGGAAAATAATTTCAAGTAATTCCCCCTATGCAATTTACAGAGAAAAATGTTAGACCAGTAATCAGCCATTGCTGAATTTTTTTATACTATCATCCCCAGGTTGGCATCCTGGAATTAAAAAATGACACTGAATGTGCTGCTTGCAATGGAGCTGCTTGCATCTACGTAAACAAGTCAGTTTGTATCAGCTGAGTGGGTTTTTCTCCAGTTTTAGAAGAGCTAATCTGGGAGCTGGGGTTGAAAATTGTCCAGGTGAAATTAACAAATGGGCTTCCCCATACCCACATCCTTCCCCTTCTCTTCCCTCCTAAGATGTCCCAGAGCATTTTTGCCATTGATTAATAGCTAAATGCACATGAAAGCTGCCTCATCTTTCTGGCCTCCAATAAAATAAAAACTATGCATCAATATCCAGAGAGAACTTCATACAGCTAAGAACACTGCTGAGGCCTTCTTCCCCAAACTTTACGATATCCTTTAATTTTTTTTTAACTGAATTCAAAGTGTACACATTTTCTTAGATCATAGGTCAGACAGTACTTGTAGACTATATTGAAGACCGTATGTAGTTCTGTACATTTCAGTAGCAGTATAATTGAGGGTTGATGGGGCAAAGGGATATAGACAGGTTAAGTGAGTGGGCGAGAAGGTAGCAGATGGAGTATAATGTGGGGATATGTGAAATTATCCACTTTGGTAGGAAGAATAGAAAAGCAGAATCATTTTAAAAAGATGAGAAACTAAGAAATGTTGGTAGTCAGAGGGATTTGGGTGTGCTTGTACATGAATCACAGAAAGTTAACATGCAGATACAGCAAGCAATTAGGAAGGCAAATGGCATCATAGTAAAGTTACAGCACGGAAGGAGGCCATTCGGCCCATCAAGTCCATACCGGCTCAATGCAAGAGCAATCCAGCTAGTTCCACGTCCCTGCCCTATCCCCGTAGCCCTGCAATTTTTTTCCTTTCAAGTACTTACCAATTTCCCTTTTGAAAGCCATGATTGAATCTGCCTCCACCACCCACTCGGGCAGTGCATTCCAGATCCTAACCACTTGCTGTGTAAAAAAGTTTTTCCTCATATCACCTTTGGTTCTTTTGCCAATCACCGTAAATCTATGTCCTCTGGTTCTTGACCCTTCCGCCAATGGGAACAGTTTCTCTCTTTCTACCCTGTCTAGACCCTTCCTGTATTTCAATACCTCTATCAAATCTCCTCGCAACCGTCTCTGTTCCAAGGATAACAACCCCAGCTTCTCCAGTCTATCCACGTTTAGTCACTCATCCCTGGAATCATTCTAATAAATCTCTTCTGCATTCTCTCTACGGCCTTCACATCTTTCTTAAAGTGCGGTGCCCAGAACTGGACACAATACTCCAGTTGAGGCCGAACCAGTATTTTATGATGGTTCATCATGACTTCCTTGCTTTTGTACTCGATGCCTCCATTTATAAAGCCCAGGATCCCATATGCTTTTTTAACCACTTTCTCAACCTGCCCTGCCACCTTCAACAATTTGTATACATATACCCCCAGATCTCTCTGTTCCTGTACCGCTTTTAGAATTGTGCCCTTTAGTTTGTATTGCCTCTCCTCATTCTTCCTACCGAAAGGTATCACCTCGCATTTTGCTGTATTAAATTTCATCTGCCACATGTCCGCCTGTCTATATCCTCTTGAAGTCTATCACTATCCTCCTCACTATTCACTACAGTTCCAAGTTTTGTGTCATCTGCAAATTTGGAAAGTGTGCCCTGTACACCCAAGTCCAAGTCATTAACATAGATCAAGAAAAGCAGTGGTCCTAGTACAGAGTCCTGGGGAACACCACTGTACACCTCCCTCCAGTCTGAAAAACAACCGTTCACCACTACTCTCTGTTTCCTGTAACTTAGCCAATTCTGTAACCATGCTGCTGCTGCCCCTTTTATTCCATGGGCTTCAATCTTGATGACAAGCCTATTATGCGGCACTTTATCAAACGCCTTTTGAAAGTCCATATACACCATCAACTGCATTGCCCTCATCTATCCTCTCTGTTACCTCATCAAAAAACTCTATCAAGTTAGTTAAACATGATTTGCCTTTAACAAATCCATGCTGGCTTTCCCTAATCAATCTACACTTGTCCAAGTGACTGATAATTCTGTCTCAGATTATCGTTTCTAAAAGCTTCCCCAAAACAGAGGTTAAAATAACCGTCTTGTAGTTGCTGGGTTTATCCGTACATCTTTTTGAACAAAGGTGTAACATCCGCAATTTTCTAGTCCTCTGGTACCACTCCCGTATTTAAGGATGCAATACCCTTCAAAGAAACTTCAACAAAACGCTCTTGCCTATCCAGGTGACTAATTTGTGCCAGATTACAGTAAGTTTGCAGGTGTATTTTCAATCAGAACTGGATTTACAAAGTACCACAATTTGACATCTCCTTTACCCTTTTTCATCTGTTTGGCAATATTTCTATAAACTGGACTTCCTAATCCATGTGCATTTAAAAAAAAACTTAATACAATGTAGTAACATAATTTGTGGCATTTAGCTTGCTAAAGATTGGCTTTGATGGTAAGTGGGCTCCATTGCATTTACACTTACCGGTAATCCTCCCCATATTTTTCAGTATTCTTCTCACGTCTACGCCGTTGCTTCTCTCTTCTTGCCTCAAGTTTTTTTTTCTCCTCTTCATCTTCGTTGTCAGTTTTCTTTTTACCTTGATTGGGATATTTTGTTATTTAAAAAAAGTACGATTGAAAATTAAGTAACACCACACTTTAGGAAGAAACTTAATTTACCTACCTTCATTTTTGTCAAAGCATTCATATGCATCTGGTTCATATGCATCTTTAGTAAAATCTTCATCCTTCACTTCTTGATCCTGAACCACATTTGTTGCAGTGTTCTGAAAGGGAACAGAAATAAAACATTAAAATATTGATAATAGTTATAAAGTTTGTAAAACTGCACTCTAACTTCATGGAGAATTTTATACGTTACGATAAGGGCATCATTGTCAGGGAATGGAGTGCTTCTGATTTTTGGCAGAGTGCCACTCCAACCAATCTCAGGTAAAACATACCATGAATTAGGTGTATTCTCCACAACCTCGCCCAATAATGTACTTTAACCGAACCTCCATAGGACACTCCTTACAGCATTGTTTTCAAATTTTCACTTCATGCAATAGGTACCTTTGTGGCCTCTTTTGAGCATGACTACCTATTTAGTACCAGATCATAGACACTTCAAAAGACACGTTTTTTTCAGTTTAACCACAAGTAAATATCTAGATTCAATTAGTCTATTACCTGAGCCTTTGATGCCTTAGTCCCGGCACTGCTTGCCTGGGTAGCCGCCTTGGCCACTGAAATAAGTTCAAAAGGATAATATATCAACTTGCTTTCATTACACGGGTCTTGCATATCAAAAACAAACAATTATAATATGTACACATTTATGAATATAGAGACTGCAACAAAGCAATGCCTGAACATTCAAAATTTCAATTATGAACAATTGGCATGATATAGTACATACATCTCAAGTTAGTCCAAAAATAGCATATTTTTCCAGACATTGATACTATGTAGCACCCTCCATTACACTCACACTTAGGAATTAAACTTCATGCATTCAGACATGATCTTGGAGATACTTACTGAAGTGACTTGTGTCAATAAAAAAAAAATCAATGCTCTTACTGCATTTATTACACTATGGCCCTCTTCATAATACAGAGTAAAAGACCTGCATGTTTCAGTTTTTAGAATAAGGGCACCATGCATCTCAACTGCTAAGTATTATTTAAATTAATTTTTATTTGCTTTGGCACATCCCAAATCAACTCAATAACACGGTGGCTGCCCTGTAGCTATCTGATCCCCAGCATACAGATTAGAGTCAGTTTGGAGGTGGACAGGAATGTCCCACCTTCATCGAAAATGCAACCTTGTCAGTGTAACTGAGAGAGCTACTCAAAAAGTAATTAAAAAAAGATTTTTAATTGACTATATCTACTCTCAGTAAGGTACAGAAGCTAAACCTTTTTAATTAATTAGCATCAACAAATTTACTATTAATTCTGCCCAGTAACAGGACTACTCTATCAAATTAGTTCCTTGAGTTGGTAACATTGAGACAAGTGTTCTGCATAATAAAGCAATGCATGAGTACTTACCAGCTGCTTTTAGAGCTTTTTCAGCAGCTGCCAGTTTCTGTTTCTTTACTGCAGCTTTGTTGGCTTGTGCCCCTTTCCTTTTCATGCCTCTTCCAGCATTTGATGCAAACCCACCTCTGTTGTATGACAGACTACTCCCAACTCTTGAGAACAAATCTAAGTCTGGCAGCTGTAATGTATTTTAAAACCAAGCACAAACGTCATTACATTGGCCACAAACATACCTAAATTTTCTTATATTCTGCAAGTCAGTCTAGCCAAAATATCTAAATCTAACTATAATCTGTGAAAATCTACAACCCTGAACCTAAGAAAACGAAGTCACTTCTCAAAAAGCAAGCATGCATTGAATCAATTGTGAGCCATGTGTTTGTAAACTTTGCTTCAGTGACGAAATTTGTGGAAATAAATTTCACTCTATAATTTTAATTCACTATGTTTGGGATATTAAGAAAAAATTCTTAATTGCTTACCGTTGGCATTATTTAATCTTTTAAGATTCACCTACCTTCCTGCCCCCTATAATTGGTTTTTAGTGCTCTCAGATATACTGTAGAAATTTTCAGGTTATTTCCCTCTTCACATACTTTAGATATTCTTACAATTTCCTGTTTATTTATTCCTCTCTCTTCCCCATCCCCCCCTTTAAAATTACAATGCACAGATCTTAGCTGTACATTGAAACTGTAAGCGCTAACCACATTCCCACATGTCCAAACAATTATTCAGATTTTTAATCTATATTTGGAGATCAAGTGTTTAAAATGCCTGAAACTGGGTCTGAAGTGTAGTCATTAGACAGGTTTCACGTAATTATTTGGCGATGACTGGAACAGCTCCATGGCACCACGTCATTCAAAACCATAGTCAGGGATTCTAAATCAAGCCTTTAGTACAACACAATCGCTACAGGATCTCACTCTGTCCTATGATGACATTTTTAATTCAGGAAAGAAGGCATCTGATAACAAAGATGGGTTTTGGAAGTCATTCATTCATGATATGAAAGAAGCAGAAAGGTATATAAGAACTAATGCACAGAATATTAAAAATCTAATAAGTCAAAATGTACTCAAAATCATCTTTGCATTTGAAAGGGAATGCTAAAATGCAAAAAGGATCTTAGATTAGTGGACTACTTCTGAGTAACTATAGCATTTGAAAATAGTTCTTCACAAAACAAGAACTTCACTTTTTTCTCAACTGCAGCACATGACCTGCAACTAACGAAAAGATTCTAAATAGGGACAATCAAGCAGAAATTCTGGAAAAAGTCCAACTACCCCACAACTATAATTTTAGTAACTTTTTCAAAAAAATGCAACAAAAAATGTACCACCCTACAAATTTATAAGTATGCTTGGTGCTACTGCATTTTGACTTCACACTGTTAGGTTCAGACCACTTTCCATTTTTTGGAAAAGATAAATCCCATTATCTTTGGTTTCCCCAGGTCACATTTCAGCTGGTGACAGGCAACCGTTGGAGCAGTTCCAGCTGTGTGCAACCAGGCACAGGGGAAATGACTTTCCCCACTCAGCCTCAGGAGATACACAGCCTGGGGAGAGAAAGTGAGGAAAAACAAGACAGTATATCTTTCATTTTATTCTTATTTGAAAAGCTAGTATTTTTTACATTTTATCAGTGTCTGTTTATAAATGCTTGGTCATGTGGGATGGCACACAGTTCCAAGTATGCTAATTTAGAATGTGAATCATGGCAGATGAAGAAGCCATGTGCAAAATTACTCAAATCTCTTTAATTCAAATAAGTGGATTTCTGCACCCAGGTCTAAATTTTTGGTGTCCTGAACTACTAAAGTTTTGTCAGACTGCATTAATTCAGCATTTTATCCTTAAATTAATTTGCAAACATTGATAACACTGGCTGAATTAGGTCAGTTATGCATTATTTACGTATCTGACAAGATTATCCCTTGATGCAAAAGGACCATTCTGCTACTGTCAAGAAATAGGGAACAAATAAATCCTAAAAGCACCCATTCTAGAGCATATGGCCTATGCAGAGCATATTTTAAATATCACTAGATGTTTCTAGCATGCTTTGTAACTAAATACATTAGTGGCATATCAATACTGCTATTTTTGTTCTGACATTCTTCAAGAGAATAAAAACAAACTTGAACTTACTGCTGTATTCCCATTTGCTGGTAAAAAGCATAATGGCAGCTGTGACGTTAAAAGATTATGAACAAATTCTTTCACCCAGCCAGTGTTGTGTCATCAGAAAATGAAATGATGCTTAATGCTGCAAATGTATCTTTCTACAGCTTTCCAGTCTTGTTAGATTCAGTTTGGTTGGCCAATGACTGACACGGGCCTCGTGTACCACATCTGGGTCTTCTGTTACTCGAGGGCGCTTGGATCCAGTGGCTGTAGCACTCACGTGCGATGCACTCGAAATAGAAAACTATTTTTTTGCAGAAGCAGTTTTCAGAGGAGCAGGGCCAGCGCTTAGGGGAGGAGTTCGGTGTTTGCACGAGACTGGCATTTTCTGCTGAAGCAGAAAGTAGCAGCATGAAGAAAAATGCACCAAACAAGCAGCTGAGTAAAACTTGTTGGTTTGGTTATGGATTAAGGTTGTGATGATTTTACCTCCAAAAGTCTATTGCTGATAATGGTAAAATACTCTAACTTTTGAGACGTCAAGCGCTGTTCAATTGAATTCTTTATGGGGAGGGAAATTAAACCTGTCGCAGAATTTTAAAATATTCTGTTTAAAAAATGTAACCTTTTCATGGTACAAACTGCTACTCTCCTGACCCAGTATGATGTAAAAGTTCAAAAAGTCTTTGAAATAGAGGGAAGGGAAGAAAAAAAAGGATGGCATCACACAGGGTATACCATGTAAGTGTTTAATTGTTGGTGCTGAGTTGAAAAGTATCCAAACATCAAGGAAGCTGCCCTTCATCTGATTTCTGTATTCAGTTCAGTATCTGCAAATGTGTTTTTTACACCATAACATGTAAAAAGCAAAGTACAGATCTGTCCTATCTAATGCTCATTGTTCTACGCACAAAAGAGTAGAAACCAGATTTGCAATTGAGAAATAAAGCTTTTAAGTTGTATTGATTAGTATGCCTAACTGTGGAATGCCATCAGATTCTCACTATAACTACAACAAAAATATATGACTGAGCTTAACAACTATTACTACTAGCAGTAATGTTTAATTATTTTATCAAAAATTACTGAATTTTGTTCAATTCTTATTGTTAGTGGCTGGGATTCTTGTACTTTTTGGCAACTAACCACCTTTAATTAAAAATATGACAACTGGAATTTTGTTGTAACAATTTAACTCGACTACAAAAAAAGTTTTAATTTTAATGTATGGCACATTATGGAGTATGATGGGACTTCAGGCTTGTGGTTCTCAACAGAACCTCTGCAGAGCAGACGGCAGCAGAAAGCCACTTTCTCCAAACTGGAATGTAAAAGGCCTCGAACAATTGTGATTCTCTTGTCAGAAAAAAGTTGTCTTTTTGCAATTCTTAAGCTTTGAATGAGGTCCTTGTGAAATCTGTTCAAGCATTATGGCAATCACTAGGCTTTGAATGGTTAGGAATTAGAATTTGGAGCCTGGTTGGTGCACTGGATGACCACATTATGCTTTCATCTTTAGAATCTAGGTTCAAAATGAACAGAGAGTAGTGGGATGAAAGTCTCTGCTCGCTGCTGGCTATAAAGAATCTATGTGAATTTAGTTTAGACAGACTCAGCTAAGTACCTAGTGAAACAGCCCTCAAAATAAACTGTCAATAATCTGGCAATCTCACTTGAATATATTATAAGAATGGCTGAGTGAGAGAAGTGGAAAAGTTCTCACTGGTACAATATGGGGTGCTCTTATGAAGATGAATATACAGTATTTTGAAACTATTTACCATGTGGCAAATGTTTCAGCAAAACACTACATGGCTGAAATGATTCCAATGATGCATAACTTAGTCAACTTGCTAGCCGAATATTATGCACTGCATTCCCATGCTATAGCTAGACTTACTGGTCATTCATAGTAGCAAAAAATTTGACCGAACTTTAATAGCTCATATTAACTCAGATTTTGGCACTAGATGTAGCTACGATGCTGGTGATTAGTACAATGTACAGTAGTTACAAAGCACACTTTAATAGATCTAGTAATAGTAAAAGGGCACTGCATGAATGACCTGACATTTTAACCACTTAATTTTATCAAATATGGATACTATTAGAAAACCTCCCACAGTACAGTAAAATCTTGTATTTAAATAATGTAGGACACTTCCAAAAATCAAACATGTGCATTTTATTTTTAGTTGAAAGGGTCCTGCAGAAATGAGTTTCATCAAATAAAGAACTGCTACATCTAAGCATCAATAATTATGTACGAGCCCAAATTGTTCATATTAATTATACAAATGCACAAAGCAACAAATATTCATGGCATATTGTGCATACACCTCGGAGAAATCTAAACATAATAAACAGTTAAACTGTTCTTGGCAACGTGTTTATGTTATCTCCTAAAGCTAGAGACCCTAATTGTTTGTTCTAGAGAAAATTGTTCTTTGCAAAATCCAATTTGCTATCAGCACAAATGGATATAAAATGTAAGTTTACAACTTCCGGAAAAAATTGTTACATCAACTTCATTCAATTGTTCATTCAAGTTCAGTTATTTAAAATAAGTGAACAGCCTCTCTTCTTCACTGTCATAATCCCCTATCCTCTCCCTACCAGAAAATAGCTTTGTACTCTCAAAACTAAATTTATCAATCTAATAATTTATGAATGATGCAAGAAAAGGGGTCTCTGCTCATTCTGACTGTCACCATAAATCACACCTTATGTTTTATCATGCACACAATGAGGACAAGTTTTACTTTTCCATAAGAGTTTAGTTAAGCAGTGGGTTGGAGCGCAGCTCCAGCAATGCTGCTTCAGGACTTGGAACAGAGGGGAGACCTTAAAAAAAAAATGGGTATGGACACACCAGATTGCCTAATCTGAGCAAGGTCCTCCCGAACAAATCAGGCCTGGTGTTAAAACTAAAATGGCACTGGGCCTTTTTTTGTGAGCTCAGACATTTAATACGTCTTAAAAATTGTGCTGAATCCAGCACAATTTCCAAAGCTGCCTGACCAACAACGGCAAATGGATGCAAGAGCCGAAAACAACCACTACGTCCACCTGCAACCATATCTTCCGTTTCTCCTACGAGAATGCTGGCGAATTGGCAGAGCATCACTTAGACTGCCTCACATATGAAAGCTCCTGCATCAAAGGCATTTTCAGACTTTAACAGATAAGTTTGGGTGGAAATTTCAACACAACCCAATGTTATGAAAAGATGCTTTACTTTTAAACACTGAAAATCCCTACAGTGGAGATTGCATTCCAAACTTAAATCCAAAATTTGAGAGGTTTCGGGAAGGAAAAAATATTTTGTGCAAGAATGAATATTAACTCACATAGTTTTACTGTTTTAAAATGGGGTCCAAAATTAACACCTACAGTTAACAAAAATTTGCACTTGATTTTCAAACATTGTATTAACTATACTACCAATCAACTGTTTTAGCTCATATGGAACATTTATTTTCCCTCACTAGCAAAATAATGCTAGTGACCAGAAAAAGTTAATTTTGTACCCTTTAAAAAAAGGTGTGCAAGGGAATAGAATCTCAAAGATTCTGTACTTACTTCTCTGCCTCGACCTCTGCCTCCTCCTTGTCCTCCCAGAATCGAAAGGGATCCGCCTCCATACTCGTTGCCAGCATAAGCAAGCATTCCCCTCCCCCGAGAGCCTACAGATGAAGGCTTCGAAAGGAGTGAAGAAAAGCTGCTGTAGGAAGTGTAACTTCCTCTTCCTGTATCCGAATCAGCCCACACCCTAGGCATTGAACTTGAATGTGTGTAGGTGTCATCCCAGTTAGACCTGCCATTATCATATAACCGGCTCTGGCTTCTACCTTCATAAGGGTCAAGGTATTGATCACCGAAATTCCTGTAGGAGCTCTCGGATCGATCAGGATAGCTATCCCCAAAGCGACTTCGTCCTGGTTCATGTAAATCGTAGCCAGATCTATACAGATCACGGCCATCCAGAGCAGACCTGGAGTCATGCGACTCATAAGGTCCAAACCTGGAAAAATTGCACAGTAAGGAAACCGGTAAAGTTACCAGTGACATACAATAAAAACCAGAACAAAACACTGTTTACCTGCTAAAAAGGGTTCAAATATTCATGCCCTTTTTCGTAGGTATATATTCTTGTTCACGTATGTATAAATTATATATAGCATTATTAGTTAAAATATTGTTAAATGTGCTATGAAAATAAGTTTTCAAACTCAACAAAAGGTAGCATTTTATCATACATGATTTTCAGGAAAAGGGCTTGCAAACAATTAAAAAAGACATGCTGATACAGGTCTAAGATTTACAACAGTTCTTTTATGTTGCATTTTTCCTGCATATGTAGAAGTCCTTTTGAAAGCATTAGTCAATATACAATTACTGCAGTCAGTATTAAATGTAGACTACTTCATAGAAGTTGCTACTTTCCTGTATTTTTTAATAAATGAGCGTGAAAACTTATTTACAGTAATAAATTTAAAGCATTTCACTAAAATGTTAAAACCTACCTAGAATATGAAAGCATAGTCACAGTTAGCAACAATCATAAGCAGCTAACCTTTATAGTTCTGTCTGAACTACTTATGCAAAATTATGCAAATATTTGTGTTAACAAAATTTAGTCTTTAAAAATTACATTCTTTGAACAAATGAGTATTTTTCTTTTTATGCAACAGTAGCAATATTAACCCAATTAGTTTTCGTATCCATGGCTATTTAGCATGGAGATTTCCAACAGCCTTGCCTCTGAACAGGGTTGTGAATGGTATAGTTTTTGTAGTCTCTGAAATTATCAGTACGCTTACATGCAGTGGATATGTAGACATATCTTTCAAGAGTTAATGGCCAGACATTCCAGATCTGCTCTGTGACATTTCATCAGATTTGTGGTCATAATCTTTTCAACTGTACCTGTAGTGCACTTAAGCACGCACTGCATCTGCAGTATCTTCTGAACATCCATAGGCACACTCATGCTCTGAGAAGCCCACTTCAGTCCTGGTTTCACAGCAACTTCAATTATGACCGTATGAAATTTTTTCTGAACTATTAGTCAGCTTTAAAAGTAAAGTTTACAAATCCCTTCACATATAAGCGTATAGAACAATTACATCGATCCTACATGTAACTACTAATACTACTGGCTATTGTAGCCATAAGGTATTGGAATTGGGTACCGAAAATTCAGATGGGGTTCAAGTGTGTATGAACCCACAGTGAAACATGTGGATGTGGTAGGGCATATCAAAGCTCTCTCAAGTCAAAGCGCAATGCAGAGATCACCCTACAATGCCCTGACACAGCATGCCTCAATTCCAGCCTTAGAAGAGTAGAGTGTAACACTTCTATTTCCACACTTTCTCTCTTTGGTATCTGAATGATTTTAATAAATTAGTGTGATATTTTCAGGGTACTTCTGCAGTGTGGCTTTGTGTCCACTGGGAACTGGATTAAAAACAAGCCAACTGAGTTTTGGCTTAAGATGTAAACAGCCATCAGGGAAAGGAGACCATCGCCTCCTCTGTCTGAGCTACGTTTGAACCTAGTTATTTCCACTGTACTTCCAAATCCTCAAGTGTTTAGACATTTTAAATTGCAATCTTCATTAAGGATCAAGCAAATTCAATTTGAGAGAAGTACTTTCACATGGTCATTTTAAATTCCCCATCCCCCTAGAAAACTTTTTTGGTAAATTTTTGTGCTCATTAGGTGAGAAACATCGGTGCTGGGGAATGGAAAGCTTTTTCAACTTTCTGATGAAAATATTAATGATACGTCAGATTTTTTTTAAAAATCAAAGACCATCGCAAAAGGACTTGCCCTCTTTAAGGAACTCTGCTTAACATCTCAGCATCCTCAGAACAGCCAATGTATTAACGTTACCAGAGATGAGTAAGTATTTTCTTACAATGGCCCATTAAGCCTAGAAATTATATAGCATTTTTCTTAATTCATTGCAAATTTTTTCCTTATTTACAGAATATTACACAGTTTGGGCACTTTACAACTTACTATCATTGTTGTGTTTGCCCCTCCCCCATAGGTTTTATCTCATTTTAAACATAAAAATCTTTTACTTCAAAATGTACCCTCACTTTTGGTAGCCCTGGCTTTTAAATGCCTGTGACCTGCTTCTGTTGGGGTTCAATCTAAAAAAAAAACAATCACTCTAAAGCCCAATAGGAGAGTGAAATAATTAAATTGTAGCTTCTCTTTTTGGCTATTCTGCTAAAATGCGACGATAGTTTCAAAAAGTCTAATTAGCAACTTCTAGTGGTATAATCAACTACTGCAATAGAAAGCAGGCCAACACAATTTGCTGTAGAAATTAAAAAATCATAACTGGGCAGAATTATTTCAAGACAACCTGCTTGGTTGTGTTAAGGTTATCGGAGTTCTGGTTTGGATCTAAAATCTGTAATTAGTTTAATATTTTCTCCTTAACTTTGAATTAAAAATGTGAAGCATGACTCTAAAGATAGACAGTAATAAGTGACTAATCTTGCTTCACCTACCTCTCACTCCTACTAGGGTAAGTTTCCAGGAAAGACCTAGAGCTCCCATAAGAGCTACGGTCATAGTCACCACTCATCATACCTTTAATAAAAAAAAAGTTAATCTTTTCAACTGAGCTCTCATTAAAATGAATATTTACATTTAACAGTTAACTAATGAAATATTTAAGACTATCAATCATTTGTAGCATTCAAAAATAAATGGCTGAGCAAGTAGAGATATATGCTTGGCATCAAGGCAAAAGGGAGACAAAAATGCAACTGTGTGCATGCAACTAACTGACAGGGAGAACTAGAATGGCTGAATGAACATTTCTCATTTCCATTTTCTTTGTATTAAAGCATAAATATTCAGCTTCACTCCCCCATCTCACTAGCTCGGAGGGTAAATATAGAACGTGATGCGGTACTTGGTCATACAAACAAGTGTGGACCCAGGTTCAACACCTGGGGGATGATTTTAGGAGGCAAATGTGGGTGCATTGGGGTCAGGGGTTCCGAAAATCGCGCAAATCCCGTTCGGGTTCGGAAGCTGGCTCCAACCCGCCGGCTTCTGAGTTCCCCAGGGACCTACCTGCGTGCGCACGGGCAACCCGAAACCTGAAGTCCTGCTGGCAATTAAAGCCTGCGGGATGACAGCTAAAGAGCCAAATGTACCTCATTGAGGTACTCAAGGCACTTTACCTATGACAGAGTAAGTGATTAAAAAGATTTTTTTAAACTTACCTGGGCGGCTTGCCCATCGCTTCTGATTCACGCCTGGCAAAACCAGGCGTGAAGGGTCGGATCAGGGAACAAGAAACTAAATAAATTAAATTAAAAAAGCATGCAATGAAGTGAAAACACTGAATGCACCTACCTTTGAAACCTGCTCCGACGTCTCCCGCTCCGATGTCCCCCCGATCTCCCCCCTCCCCCACCCTGGTCTTCCAGCCCAGCGTCAGATAATGTTTGACTCTCTCTCGCGTTGCAGCTCCTGATGGCAGCCAGGCTGTCAATCGGGCTAGCTGCCGGGCGCGAAACCCGGAGAGGACTTTAACCATTATCAATCAACGTCGAGTCAGAAACGGTAAGTTTGGTCCATGTGGGTTTGCCACGTGCCCAATCACGCCCCCCCCCCCTGCTGCCAACCCGCCTCCTGCTAATATCGGGGCCCTGTTCTTTGCTGAGTTGGTGGATCTCAGCTAGAACTAGAGTGTGGGGGTGGGGGTGGGGGGGGGAGCAGATATGGACGAGGAAAAAGGCCATGGTTTTTCCTACTGATTGCTGTTCAGCAATGTCCACTAATGTGTGTAGATACTGATTGAGGATAATAAGGCAATGAACTGTGCTGGCCCATAGTTGAAGCGTTCACCAACATTCACTCTTCAGGCTCACTCGTGAAGAACAGGCAACATACAACAGGGACCATGCATTACCTAGAAAATAAGCAAAATCTGACTAACAGCATCACAGCCTTAAAAAAGCTGACGAATGAAAAGAAAGGCCCTAAATATCAATCTATGACATGCAGTTACACTGAAATTGCAGTGGGGCATTTGCTCTCTACAATTTAAACTGCAGGTATTTCCAACATTCTATCATTTGTACAGTGGAAGACTGGCAAAAATTGCAAGAATCTTCCCTCATTTGTTGCACAGAAATTGCCGACTACTGTGGATGTATATTGGCACTTAATATTGCTGAATCTGATTGTTAAATTGCTTATATAGTTGCCAGTGACAATCATTTCTCCCTTTACTTTAGAGATTTTTTTTCTCCCTCTTCACTTCCTCAGTTAAGGCTATCATTATTCTCCTCCCTCCCTCCCTCCCTCCCACCCACCAATCAGCCACCCTCCCCCTCCTCCAAGTTCATAACAGCACTCTTCTCTCCCTCCTTTAGTTCACACTGGCACCCTTTTCTCTTTCCCTGCTTTCAAACAATACCCTTCTCCTGTTCATACTGGCAGTTTTCTTCCCTCCCCAGTTCCTACCCAATGCAACTGCTGTACACTGTGAGCAGAAATTCCCAATCTTGCATAATGATCATGAGAATGTTCTTACACAGCATGCAGCAACATGATTTAGATGTTCAAAAGCGCTAACTGACCAAGTGAAACAAGGAAAATTTGCACATATGTGGGACCAACATTTTATTATTAAAAAAAAGCATTTTGGAAACTCTCCTGACAAATCTACCTTTAGAAGAAAGGAATTGGGAATGACTACATTTTATGAGCCTAACACAGCGATGGTTTTCTCAATGAATTTATCAAATTTCAACCGACTACTCTTTAGCGTAAGATTTTTGGATCACTTACATGGCAAATACCAAAAATGAGTGTGATCAACCCCTGGGCTGCTCAGTACACAAGATCAAATTTTAACCATTTACACAATAGAACCAACAGCTTAATATATTTACTTCATTATGAACAGGAATTAAAGAAATATCCTACCCTGTAAACAGCAACTTCTTTCACCATATTGCATGCTAAACTCGATCGCTGTTTTTATAATATATAATTAAATATTTCAGTCGATTATGGAAAACCATTGGTTTTTACGACAGACCAGTCTGCCTAATTGCTCTTTCGCCTTAATTTCAAACTCTGGTGAGCTCGATTACATGGTCACGGTTCAAATTTCCTATTCTTATTTTAGACCACATACACGTCTGCTTCCCCCCCAAATCATGTCCAGTTTTCCCTTAATGGATGCATTTCTTGAGTCAAGCCAATTGCAACTGAAATTTACAAGACTTGACATCAATATTCTCCATGGCGAATATTTTTCTCCCTTCAAAACCCTACAGCAACAAGAACTAGACCTTTTGATTTTTATCAAAAATTCACCCACTCAAGCAGTCACAAATAATTGTACTCAACAGATTTAATCACAAATTACTGCTTAAGCTATTCATTTCAGGAAATCCATTTGCTGCTAAGGAGGGAGTTGGGGATTTACAGATATATGTCCTCCAATTGAAAAACATATAGTAATTAAGACAGAGACTACTGTAGTCAGAAAATAGGGAATCAATGCTTCAGGACAAACTTCAAAGTTTCACATCTTCACAAGATATGATAATCATGAGGAATCCCAGGGAGATTTCAAGATATTAAATTCATTTTTCAGCCGTCTGCTAAGAGATGTGCCCAAACTCCCGAGTTGATACTTGATTGTGCTGCAGATCTAGGTTGGATTTTTCACCTGCCCATAATAAATTTAAATTTTGCTTGCAAAACTGTTAGCATTCAAAAATTCTGTACAGCAGCCCTAACAGCAGTAAGCAAATATCAATTTTCACAAGATTAGCATTGATTTTAACTTTTGGCGGTGGTGGAAAACAGGCAGTAGTGGATCAGCCGCCCATTATAAACCCTGCCTGATTGACTTAAATGGAAAGGTAAATCGGTCAGCTTGTATAACGGGTGGCCGAAACTTTACCCCCAGTTTGCCACGGCCATCTAGTTAAAGTCTGCCCTACTCATGTGTTTTCACTTTTGTGTTTTATTTTTATATAAATCAGTATTAGATCAAACCTTTTTGGGACAAGCCAATTTTAATCCGACCTGTAATCTTTCAGTTTGCCTTTCACGGTTCTCCATAAACACATTGGTAAAGAAGATTATTCTCTGATTGATGATACACACAAACCCAAACCTTTTGTGATATCTGTGACACCATTCAGATCAGGTTTTGCAAGCACACATGCAGGTGCAGCAAGTAGTTAGGAAGGCAAATGGTATGTTGGCCTTCATTGAGAGAGGATTTGAGTACAGGAGCAAAAATGTCTTACTGCAGTTATACAGGTCCTTGGTGAGACCACACCTGGAGTATCGTGTGCAGTTTTGGTCTCCTTACCCAAGAAAGGATATACTTGCCATAGAGGGAGTGCAGCGAAGGTTCACTAGACTGATTCCTGGGATGGTGGGACTGTCGTATGAGGAGAGATTGGGTCGACTCAGCCTGTATTCACTCGAGTTTAGAAGAACGAGAGGGGATCTCATTGTAACATATAAAATTCTGATAGGGCTAGACAGACTGGATGCAGGGAGAATGTTTCCCCTGGCTGGGAGATCCAGAACGAGGGGTCACAGACTGAGGGGTAGGACATGTAGGTCTGAGATGAGGAGAAATTTCTTCACTCAGAGGGTGGTGAATCTGTGGAATTCTCTACCACAGAAGGCTGTGGAGGCCAAGTCACTGAATATATTTAAGAAGGAGTTAGATAGATTTCTAGACACAAAAGGCATCAAGGGGAGAGAGTGGGAATATGGTATTGAGATAGATGATCAGCCATGATTATATTGAATGGCAGAGCAGGCTTGAAGGGCCGAATGGCCTACCCTTGCTCCTGCTCCTATTTTCTATGTTTTGCTTTGGAAGGTTAAATTCACTTATTAAACCATTTGCTGTCTTAACCAGATTTTGTAAATTGCAAACAAAATGTAACACAAATACACTTCAGACTTAATGTGCAACGCACCACAGAAACTATGCTACAAGGCTCAACTTCTTGTTTGACTTCATTATCACTACTCTACTGGCAACCTCATTAGCAGATTTTCCATTGAATTGTATTAATCAGATTCAAGCTGATGTTGTATTAGCAATTCAAATTAAATTACTTTGCAATTGCTCTGTAGAGCAAACTGC
This sequence comes from Heptranchias perlo, assembly GCF_035084215.1. NCBI lineage: Eukaryota > Metazoa > Chordata > Chondrichthyes > Hexanchiformes > Hexanchidae > Heptranchias > Heptranchias perlo. Next base: position 15,515,784 of record NC_090333.1, on the reverse strand, counting down.
TAAAGTATCTTGAGCCCTGTAGTATATTTAAAAATTTGGCACAGAAAGTGCAAATTATTTAACAAGATACAGCTACTAGCATCACGAATAATGAGTGTAAAACTGTTTGTTTTATAAACAAAAAAAGACCAATTTAGAGGTGGGAACTCTAAATCGAAGTCATTAGGATTGTTTTTAAATACTGATATGTTTAAGTTTTGCAGCATGAAGGTTTCTTGCAAATATGTGAAGAACTAGCTGCAATTCTGGCAGGTGAGAAACCACTTACCATATGCAGACATTATGTCCACTGGAAGATGCTAACTTTACTTATCAGGAACTTACAAGGAAAATTACCCAATATTTCTACTTTGCATAGGAAAACATTTCAAATTGGATAGTCATGGTAGAAATATTATTTATATCGAGTATACCAATGATTAAAAATACTCATCACTGGAGACTGGGATTTTGTCATTCTGAACTTGAATTGTGGCTGCAGAGAACATTTTGAGCTGTATAACCCCAAAGTGAAGTCTACAGGAGTCAATGGTAGTCGCAGTGGCAGGAGCAATTTGGTGTACTGAATTGTGTACTAGTGCCAACACACTAAATAAGCCTAATGACAACGGTGCAATGGTAAACTGGGGCAATTTCGCATGTAATTGAATTTTCCGAAATAAAGAACCCAATTAGTTCAAATTTTCTTAAAATACTGTTTCAAAAAATCACAACAAAGTTGGCTTACTATTGTGTGAAAACTGCAGATCATTCTTAAATTGCTTCCAACCATACTAAACTTAATATAAGGAACATTAATGAAGTTTTTATTTCAGATTTCTAGTATCAGCAGTATTTTGCTTTTGTACTAATAAACATAAGATGGCTGGTGTATCACTCAAAATGGTAGTGACAAATGAAGTCAGATTGTTTTCCAGTTCCCTCGGTGCTCCAACTGGTGTTGCTCAGTTATTCAGACCCCACCTGTTTTCCAGTTATCCCTGGCACTCCAACTGCTGCTGGTGCCGCTGTTCAGCCATTCTGATCCACCTGTGCACCAATGAAAATTCAAATTATGATATAGCCAAATCAAATATAAACCAAAAGAAATCCCTAAAATTCTCAGATGTCTACAATATTGCCTTACTGAGGGTTTTCTGATTAAGTGCTCTTAGATTAACCCAATTTTTAATGATTTTGTAGAAATTTTTATGGTTTCCATTGGGATTGTTGACAACTCTTCCAACATGCTAATTTTAAACTGATCAGCTACATAATAATATACCAGAAATATGAGTCTGGAGCATATTCCAACATTCTAACAGCTTTTAGGGTTGAGCTGGCCTCAAATGCCAATAACGTGCATTATATAGAGTTAGTGGTGTTGAAGTGCCTGTACAGCTCAATGAGTAAATGCACCATCTGATATAATACTGACCCATAAACAACCAGAAGGGCCTAGGTTCTGTGTTGTCAAGACTCCTTGTCCGACATCCAGTCTTGGATAAGCCAGTTAAGCTTTGTTAAGAATAAAACCATCATCTTTGACCCTAGCCACAAATGCCATACCCTTGCCACTGATTCCATCCTCCTCCCTGGCCATCATCTCAAGCTGCACCAGACTGCTACAACCTTGCCATCTGATTCAACTTTAAGCTGAGCTTTCAACTGATATCCTCCCATCACAAAGACCGCCTACTTCCATTTCCGTAACATTGCTCGCCTCCGCCTCTACTTTAGTCCATCTGCTGCTGAAAGTCCCATCCATGCCTTTGTCACCTCCAGATTCAACTATTCCAATATTCTCCAGGCCAACCTTCCATCCAAAATTTTGCTGCCTGTAGCCTATCCCCCACAAAGTTCCATACCCATTACTGCTGACCTTGCAGTGGTGCCTGATCCCTCAACACCTCTGATTTAAAATTCTCATCCCTGTTTTTAAATCTCTTCATGGTCTCACCTCTTCCTAACTCTGTAACCTCCTCCAGCACCATTACCCCCCCCCCCCTCACCCTCGTTTTGCTTATTCTGGCCTTTTGTTCCTCCTCTCTTCACTACATCATTAGCGGGTATACCTTCATCTGGCTAGGCCCAAAGCTCAAATTCCCTCCCCAAACCTCTCCGCCTCCATTTCCCTCTCCTCCTTTAAGACACTCCTTAAAAAGCACCTCTTTGACTAAGAATTTATTCACTCCTCCTACCATTTCTTTTGGTTCACCATTTTTTTTATTAGGCCTTGGGATGTTTTTCTACATTACTGGATCTCGTACAATCAGGCTGACAACACAGAACCTAGGCCCTTCTGATTGTTTATAGGTCATTATCACATCAAATGAAATGCTGTTGTTGCAGCAACTGACACAAAGGCTTCCTATGTAATGAAACTCTAAGTGGACAAGGGCTTTTCAGAATGCATGAGGTTCCACAATTTTGCATCTTAAAATTTCAGATAGCTATCAAGTGGCTGAGAAATAAAGACAGAATCTGAGCAATAAAGACCAGGAAGAACCCAAGTTCAATCTCTAGTCTGTGCTGAGTTAGCTGATATCAGCCTGTTCTGCGGTTATGAGACTATTGTGTTGGAAAAGGAGGGCAAAGTTTGCCCAGGATCTCTATCCAGTAGTCCCTATTTGAAGTATGGAAGCCAAGGACAATATGATCACAATGCTTTGATACATTACTTCCCTACAATACAACATTGACTACACTTCAAAAATATTTCACTGCCTGCAAAGTGCTTTGGGATGTCGTGAGGTAGTGAAGGTGCTATATAAATACAAGTTCTTTCTTTGACGCCCTCTAAAGACAAATAACCTGCTAGCCCTGTCAAGAATTATTTGTGATGTGGAGGTGCTGGTGATGGACTGGGGTTGACAATTGTAAACAATTTTAGAACACCAGGTTATAGTCCAACAAATTTATTTTAAATTCCACAAGCTTTCGGAAGCTTCCTCCTTCCTCAGGTGAACGGTGTGGAAACAGTTTTCCACACCGTTCACCTGAGGAAGGAGGAAGCCTCCGATAGCTTGTGGAATTTAAAATAAATTTGTTGGACTATAACCTGGTGTTCTAAAATTGTTTACAAGAATTATTTGCTAACACTTAGGTGACATAACAGAATGAATGCCATCCATCAAACCGTTTCTCAAAAAGTGGGGGGGGGGGGGGGGGGGGGGGAAGAGAAAAAGAGAGGAACAAATTGAAGAGAAAAATTAAATACAACATTGCAGTGCAGCAGCACAACCAGGTAGTTAAAAAATGCAGTCTCTGTAATGAGCATTGTCTAGTGTACTATGAGCTGCAACAAACCAAAGCTATGTCCCCATCAATTTTGGATTGAGCTCCGACCCATTAGCTCATCGATGTTCAATCAGCCACAGCACTGCAAGTACAGGACTCAACCTGCAACCAGAGCAGTTGCTGTACTAAGCAAGTCCCAAATATATTTTTGTTTACTCACATGTTAGGTAATGTTATCTAATGTGAGAAATCTTATCTCACAAGTATAATCAGATATGTGGAGCAAAGTAAAACTTGTGAGCAGATGCTACACACTCTCCTCAAATACTTATCATAATCTGAGTACTCTATTACTGGATCTATCCATGGTATAAGGAGCACAAGAATTGTGTCAACAGGGCTTTGTAGCGAGGTTGAATAAAAATGCTAATGCTACAGACATCTACCAAGTCTCAGCCACCACACCCCCAATACTGCACTTCAGCAAAATAAATACCTTGCTATAACAAACATTTTGCCAATTAAGTATATTGTAGCAGGGCTTCAGTGTACAGTTTTCCAAGACAACCTAGTATTTCATTTTATCATACAACTGAATGAAATAGAAGCTCAATGTACCTTCAAGTTGGCACCAGAAATATGGAGAATTAAAATGGAACTACTAGTTTTACTTGTTTCCTTTCCAGTTTATTTTGAATTAAATCACAAATATGAAGCATACATCAGGGCTTTGTAACAAGGAGAATGAAGGCACCACCCTCAATGATCACTAGATGGAGCCTGTGTACTATTTTAAATTAACACTTATTTGGTTCATCAGGAACATGCACTGGGTATCTGATTGTGAAGGGAAAATGTGCAAAGTGTGCAATGTTCATGAATATATTCCAGTCAGATTGTACATTTTTCATAAACTTCTGCTACTCAACACGTATATTCTAGAGTCTGACAACCCAAAATGTTAAGCTGATTTCCCTTTTCAAATGCTGATAGACATAAGCATAGCACAAGAAGAACAACAACTTTATAGCGCCTTTAGCAAAACGTCCCAAGGTGTTTCACAGGAGTGCAGTCAGACAAAAATTGTCACTGAACCAAACAAGGAGATATTAGGACAGATGACTAAAAGCTTGGTTAAAGAGATAAGTTTTATGGAGCATCTTAAAGGAGAAAAAAGTAGAGAAACAACGAGGAACTATGGAGCTTGGGATCTAGATAGCTGAAGGCATGGCCTCCTGAACATTTACCTGAGGAAGGAGGAAGCCTCCGAAAGCTTGTAGATTTCAAATAAAAATTGTTGGACTATAACTTGGTGTTGTAAAATTGTTTACAATTTAAAATCAAGGCACTGTTGGTCAAAGAGCCAATGTAAGTCAGTGAGCACAGGGATGATGGGTGAACAGGACTTGTTGAGAGTTAGGATACGGGCAGCAGAGTTTTGAATGAGCTGACGTTTATGGATGGTGGAAGATGGGAGGCCGGCCAGAAGAACATTGGAATAGTCAAGTCTGGAGGTAACAAAAGCATGGATGAGAGTTTCAGCGGCTCTTGGGCTGAGGCAGAGACGGGCGGTTACGAACATGGAAGTAGGCGGTCTTTGCGATGGAGAGGATATGGGGTCAGAAACTCAGCTCAGCCTCAAACAGGACACAGAGGTTGAGAACAGTCTAGTTCAGCCTGAGACAGTGACCATCTCAGTGAAGGAGGATGGAATCAGTGACGAGGGAATGGAATATGTGGCTTCCTAATCCTTAATTAGAGGAAATTTCGGCTCACCCAGGACTGGATGTCAGGCAAGCAGTCTGACAACAGAGGCAGTAGAGGGATTGAGAGAGGTGGCAGTGATGTAGGGCAGGATGTAGTCGGCGTACACGTGGAACTTGATGTTATGTCTTTGGATGAGGTCACGGGGGGGGGGGGGGGGGGCAGCATGTGGATGAGAAATAGGAGACCAAGGATAGATCCCTGTGGGACTCTAGAGGTAATGGTGCGGGAGCGAGAAGAGAAGCCATTGCAGGAGATTCTCTGGCTACGACTAGATAGGCAAGAGCATTATTTTGATTAAAACTCAAGTCATTGTACAATTTAAGCATATAGTTGGCACACAGAGGTAGAGTTTCAACCTACATTAAGATATGTAATGGGATTGGGCCTCTATATAATCTAAATGTCTCTTCCAGAATATTATGTTATTAGGGGACTGGACCAATGGTATATGTGGCTGCACCATGTCTGGATGGGGCTTGTTTAAAGGATCAGATGGTCTTTTTCTGTCTTACTTTTCATATGTTTTGTATTTATTTTGAGCTGGGAATGCTTGATGCTGGCATCGTGCAAAATTTGTTCCCTTCAGCATCTAGGGCCTTGCCTCGGTTGACATAATAAACAATAAAGGTTTGTTTCAATTTGAAGAACTTAAAAAAAATTAAATACAAAAATCTTACATCATAAATTCTACACTCCAGAACAATATTTTTCAAATGTTCAGTGTTATAGGGGTCTGATATATAGTTAGCTTTTTTTTTTAAAAAAAGAGCTTCCTATTGCCTCCAGTGCAAAGAATTTTTGAACAGCTGACGTCAATTCCATGAATGCATGGTTTGTGCATTCATATTAGTAATTTCTGTTATTAACCTTGGGATCCTGTCAATGAGATTCAGAATAAAAGGATGAAAAGCTGAGGGAAGTACTGAGAGCTGGTAATGGCTACAAGAAATAAAATATCAAAACAAATGATGCATCATTATCTCTCTCCATTTTATCATTTACATTTCTCTCCACTTAACTCTCAGTGCCAATCTCCAACAATCTCTAAGATATGGGCAACAAATTGATTTACTCTAATTTCATTTGTTCACAAAGAGTTTTGGATCTCATATGTGGGTGATCAAAGGCATTGTAGTTTCATGGTTATCTTAAAAGCTTACAATGCTTCTACATTGGTCCAGAGGTTCAGACAAATTTGGGAACATCTGCATGCACCAGAGAACAGACAGGGCAAGGTTTTCACATACACACAGTTAGAGGATCCTCATTTAGAATTCCCTGTTTGCACAGGAAAACCCGACTTAAAAATGTACTCTGCACAGACAGAATCCCCTCTCCTTGTCATAGGTTAAGCCCACTTTTGACAAATACCAGTTGCAATGTTTCTACAATTTAAAACTTGTTTTGTTTTTGACAAATTTTAGGAACATATTGGTAAAAGATCAATTGTGAGCCCAGTATTCAAAATTGAATTCTGGCATAGGGATTTGATTATATCAATCACAGGCTGATGGGTCATTTGGCCTATTGACTTACAACACATATTGAGGAATAGTTCCCTTTATTAGTCAGGCAAACTACATCCCTGCATTTCCTAAATTACACCCAGATAAAAATAATACAACCCTGGACAAATTCCCCAATTACCCTACCCATTTAAATTAGGGCACTCTTTTAATTGCACAAAGTGTGGGTAACCAGAATTGTATTATCTATTCCAAACACTTAACCTAACTGCTGGGATAAAAAAAATAAAGAAAACCAGAAATGATGGACATTTAAAAATAAAGGCAGTACATGCTTTAAAAAAAAGCAGGCTGATCATTTAGAGGGGTTAATGTCTGTATTGTAACTAAGGACAACACCTGAAATAAGAACATAAGAAATAGAAACAGGAAAAGGCCATACGGCCCCTAGAGCCTGCTCCACCATTCAATAAGATCGTGGCTGATCATCTACCTCAACTCCACTTTCCCGCTCTATCCCCATATCCCTTGATTCCCTTAATGTCCAAAACTCTATCGATCTCAGTCTTGAATATACTCAACGACTGAGCATCCACAGCCCTCTGGGGTAGAGAATTCCAAAGATTCAAGACCGAGTGAAGAAATGTTTCCTCATCTTGGTCCTAAACGGCTGACCCCTTATCTTGAGACTATGACCACTAGTTCTAGACTCTCCAGCCAGGGGAAACAGCCTCTCAGCAGCTATCCTGTCAAGCCCTCTTAGAATGTTATATGTTTCAATGAGATCACCTCTCATTCTCCTAAATTCCAGAGAATACAGGCCCATTCTACACAATCTCTCTTCATAGGACAACCCTCTCAACCCAGGAATCAATCTAGTGAAGCTTCGTTGCACCCCCTCTAAGGCAAGTACATCTTTCCTTAGGTAAGGAGACCATATTAACCTATCTTCCTAGCAATTTTTGTGCTTCGTTTTATAATTATTAAATAACTCAATTGAATAATTTAAATACACAATTATATATAGCGTGGATGTGTGCCTTTTCTAATAAAATCCATAAGGAGTGTCCTTTTTTAAAAAAAGAGGGGCACAACTAATAAGGAACTAAGCTATAAAACATGGGAAACTTAATAAATATTACCACCCGTGTCCAGTATGTGAGATTAAAAAAAATTATCAGGCAGTCATATTTCACGCATTTAATGTAATATGGGGGGGGGGGGGGCAGCTATTAACTGAATTCCCGGTGGAAATTCCCTGGTTCAAAAGCAGCCGCTGGGCAACGTGGGAGTCGAGGCTCTGCCACCAACTGATCTTTAAAATGGTTCCCGACAATCCCAGGGATGAATAGACTTTGAGGTTAAATACACATATTTACTGATAATTATATACATTTTATTTTTAAAAAAAAACAGATCGGGAATCGGCGATGATTACAACATACGGGTAGAGGAGAAGCGGGAAACAGACGGTAAGGTTGCGTTGTGTTGACCGCCCGCTGCCTCGCGCGAGTGTGGAGAATTTTACTCGGTGCATTTGGACCTAAACAAAACAGCCGCCATTTTAAACAGGAAACTCGCCCCCGACCCGATCGGCCGCACCACTAGTCGCCGACCCTCAGCCGCACACAGAGAGAGAGAGAGAGAAAAGGAGGGGGGAAAGAGAGACCGGGCCCGCCGATTGCGCGACGCCTCGCTCCTAACACAGCTCGAAGCCCCATTTTCGGCGACTCCGGATGGGATGGCACGCGGTGTTGCCAGCACGCCTGTTCCCCGAGGCCCGAAGACTCGGCGGTTTGAAAAGAAAATGCGGCCACACACACACACACACACACACACAAAAAAAGCGGCCGCTTTCCCCATACGTCCTACCTCGCAGTCCTTCCGAGTCCGTGGAGACCCAGGCCCGGCTCGACCCTCTCAACCCGTCCGTGTCGCTGACGCCCCAACCCCGGCTCGCTCCTCTCAGCCCGTCCATTTCTTCTCCTTCTTCTTCCTCCTCCTCCTCAGTCACTGGCGCCTCCCGGGTCCCTCACATTAACTGTTCCCCCCTCCGCCCCAGGGCGGGACAGAATGACTTTTATCAACTAGCTCCTCCCGCTCATCACAACCGAAATCCAGTATACAGCAACCATATTTAAAATAATGTGCACACCTTTGGTCTGTTTGTCAGATAAAATTTAATATTAATTATTATTTTCATATGCTAGCAAGGAGGACAGAATTTAACGGTACACCACCCGTGTCTTATCGGGGCTGTCCTGTTATCATAGAATAGTTGCAGCATAGAAGGAGAGCAGGCACTGGATCACCTGCTCTCCAAGAGCAATCCAGCTAGTCCCACTCCCTGACCCTTTCACCTAGCCCTGCAATTTTTTTTCCCTTCGAGTACTTATCCAATTCCCTTTTGAAAGCCAGGATTGAATCTGCCTCCCCAGCAATGCATTCCAGATCATAACCACTCGCTGCATAAAAAAGTTTTTCCTCGTTGCCTTTGGTTCTGCCAATCACCTTTTAAATCTGTGACTTCTGGTTCTTGACTCTTCCGCCAATGGGAACTGTTTCTCTCTATCTACTCTGTCGAGACCCCTCATGATTTTGAACACCTCTGTCAAATCTCCTCTCAACCTTCTCTGTTCCAAGACAACATCCCCAGCTTCTTCAGTCTATCCATGTGACTGAGGTCCCTCATCCCTGGAACCATTCTAGTATATCTTTTCTACACCCTCTCTAAGATCTTCACATCATTCCTAAAGTGCAGTGCCCAGAATTGGACACGATACTCCAGTTGTAGCCGAAGCAGTGTTTTATAAAGGTGGTTATGAGTTAACTGATAGTTCAATTCCTGTACAAAATCAATAACCAGACAAACACCTTTTTGGTCAAAACTCAGCAGAAAGTCACTTTGTTCCCCACATTTTTCAAAAGGAAACCAATTCACTATAGACTGGCAAGTATCACTCATTGGATTGGTGATCACTAATTTTTAGTTCAAAAATGTGACGTTTTTTCCTATATGATTCTCAAAAAAAAATTCCCTACATTTAACTTGAGTTGCAATGTGTCACTGTTGTCAGTAATATTTACTACTCCCAACAATTTCCTAATTTTGACAACTTTAAATTTGTGGATGGTTAGCTTCCTGACTTATTAAACAATTATGCCAATATTAATATACAAGTATTTATTTTGTTTCACCCACATTGTACGTTTTTGTACACTGAATCCTTCCGCCACTTCTAGCAATATGAACCATCAGGATCTGTACACCAAGTTGGATTCCCAATTTTACTGTTTTCGGTTTGTATCCTTCATCAGAATGAAGTAGTAAGCACCCAAAATGTCATAACCTCTTTTTTTCTCTTTACAAATGCTGACTGACCTACTGTGTATTTCCAGCACTTTCTGTGGGTTTTATTTCAGAGTTCTAGGACTTGCAGATTTTTATTTTTATTCACAATTTTGCTGCTGCTGCTCAACAGATCAGTAGCTAAGCCTCTTCACTGACTCATTTCTAGGATCATATGACAAACTTTTGCACTGCTGCAGATTATCAACATTATCAGTATTGTGAGTGGCTTTAGCCCAACACTGACCACACACACCTTTGGTTGCACATAGTGCTGTTCTTTGAGCTGCTGAGATACAGAGCTGGTCACTCAGATAAAGGAAATGAAGTTTCAAAAAGCAGTTGAGAATTATGGCAAAGATATTAGCACATGGAATTAAGGGGATTGTGACTAAATGAATAGAGATCATTGGAGGACAGAAAGCAAAACGTAGAGGGGTAAAAGAAAGTTTCTCAGACTGGAAAGTTATAGCGAGTAATCTGTTTTGGGGCTACGCACACATGCGGATTGAGGGAACAATTTGTTGATAACACCAAAATGGGGTTATCATTTGGTATTAATGATGAACACCATTGTTTATCTATGTCCTGCAGTCACATTTTCAAATAAAACTGTTGGACTATAACCTGGTGTTGTAAGATTCCTTACATTTTAACATTTTATAAGTAAGAATAGAGAAATGAAACACAGTTTAAATACAGAAGCAACTGGATCCTTGGTTTTATATCCAGAGGCATAAAGTACAGCATGAAGGAGGTAATGCTGAACTTGTACAAAATCTTAGGTCACAGTTGGAGTATTATGACCAGCAAGATTCCACAAAACAGCAATGAGATGAATGACCAATTAATGTATTTTGTGGTGTTGGTTGAGGAATGAAAGTTGGATCGAACACAAGATAGAACTATGTTCTTTGAAAAAGTGTCACTGTTTCTTTTACATCCACTTGAATAGGCATATGGGACCTCAGTTTAATCTCATCCAAAAGACAGCACTTCCACCAAAACAGCACTCCCACAATACTGTGCTGAAGTGCCAGTTTAGATTTATGTGGTCAAGTCCTGGAGTGGGGTTTGAACTTTGACTTAAAGGTGAGAGTGCTACCACTGAGCCAAGCTGCACTTGAGAGACTTGAAAAATTAGAGCTTTTTTTGTACTACAGTTGAGAAGGACAAGGGGTGCTTAATAATGATTTGCAAGATTCTGACAGGTTATAATAGAGTAAATAGTGATTGGTTGTTTCCACTGGATGTTAACAAAAGGGAACAAATTTAAGAATCACAAAAAGAATTAAAGGGAAGTTAGAAAAAAATTCTTTACACACAGGGTGGTTATAATGTGGAATTCTCTGCCACATACCATTGTTGAAGCAGAGTTCATACATTGTTTTAAAAGGGAATTTGTTTCTTGTAAAAAAGAGTATTAAAGGTAACTGAGCACGAGTATAAATGAGACAGATAGAACCAATGGCGCTTACTGCACAGAAGGAAGCCACAGCCTAGCACTTCTGTGTTGGCTATGTGAATGTAACTCATTTGTTTTACTGAGGCATTTTCAGATGTCCTTATTGTCTGTTGTTCATTATAAGATTGGTCACATAATCATATAATACACTATAAAGAATTCAAGTTGACATTAACTAAACCCAAATTCAGATATTTTGACAGCATTTGGCTGCACCTCTGGAAATTTTTTTTAAAAATGCAGTTAAATACAGTAAAACCTGTGTCGAATGACTAACTCATCTAACTAGAACTACATGTACAGAATTAAAAAGCATGGGATTTTTTGCAAAAAAGAACAAACTGAATGCTGGAAGCAAAAGGAAGTGGTATAGTTTGCATATCTTGCTTATACAACATTTTTGAGATAAGGCACTAAATGAATGCAGCTCTTTTTTTTTTACTATGCAGATGTCCTTAGAGACTGTTGTGCCATGCAGAAAAAAACTGTGTGTAAGGACTGTGTGGCTGTGTGTTAATACTCATCTTTATGTGTAATAGTCCTTATTCTTTTTGAATGAAATAATCCTCAAAGTAATATGAATGTCAGCAAATCCAGTGAGCAGGAAATCACGAGATAGACTGTTCCATTAAGAAAAAATGTACACTACACAAGGCCATTGTTCAATATTTATTCTAATCACTTACTGTAGTTTTTTATCTTATACAAAAAGTTGAAGTTTTCCACCCAGCAGCTGTTGTTAGTAACAAAAATTACAACTTTTGCAGCATTTTTTCTATGTGACTGACATTTTGTCACCATCTTTGAGTGGTACGGATTTGCTAACATGTTTAAGCTAATAGTAATAGTGTAGGATGGTGACTTCCCTACTGGCTTGTAATTTTCATAACGTGTACTTTTTCCTATTTATACTAACATTGGTATTTACAGGCAGTCTCAGTGCAAAGATCCAGGCTTTTATTCAATGTTATATTTAAAGAAAAAGGATCTTCCTAGTTTCCTGAGCTCATGGTGATAATAAGATTACAATTACAGTTTATGCTCTACTGTAATTGCAAATCATGTAACTTTACTATATATTCTCTAAATTAGGGATTGCAAAATTTTCACTTGTTCAGAAAAGTTGGATAAATTAACTAGTAGCAACACTTTATTCACATATTTCAGAGTGGGACTTGAAGAAAACGATAATATAGCCTTGTTTAAAGCACAACAGAAGAGTTTTCTCATGCTTGCTGTCAGATCAAGTCTTTTATCTGCCGCTACTGGAGTGATTATCTTGTCACAATTAATTCAGACGGAATTGTAAGATTGGGACATGTGCTTTATACTTAGTTATTGTGCAGTTTTCATCAAAATTAATTCCTCTCCTCCTTCTTAGTTTTCATTTTGTGAGGATGTGAAAAGGAAGACCAAGGGGCCAGAACACAAATGAAGCTGCTGATTTTGCTGTTATGAGCTTTTCGGCTCACAGAGGCCTCTCTCCCTGCTTGGCACTTTACCTGAAACTTTTCACAGAATCACATGATTTCAAGTTGTAATTGTGAGAAGAGAGTGTCACGGTTTCACGGAACCGTTTACACAGACAGATCTTGAAACCACAATTTGGCATTAATTTGTATTTTGTAAAACTACACTGTTAGAATTCATTCCACTAAAAATCATTTGCAAGAGTACTGGCTGAAAATGGATAAAGCAATGTACTGTGTAGGGAATAAATGCTGTCTTTGGTAGAAGTTAAAAGAATTCTGATCCCTAGTCTGTCAATACAGTTGCCTATTAATTGAGTTGATAGCTGGCATCAGTGGACTACATCCCTGGGCCTTAATCAATGTGAAAAGGCAGGCCTACTCGGGTGCAGGCAGATCTGAATTTTTTTTTTAAATTAGAGCTATAAAATTAGGAGATGCATTTCCCCTTTAAGTAACAAAAAATTTTAAATATCTAAGTAATATTATAGCACTTTTGTGGAAACAAAGCTGAAAATTTTATTTTCTACATTAACAAAATTTAAGTTTCTAAGAGATAATTCAAACTAACAAAAGGAATAATTAGAGCCATGGAAAGAGCACTTCAAAGATGCACTGGAATGATGCCATGAATAATAGGTTACTGTAACAAAGAGGCAAAAAAAATTGGGTCTTTTATCATTTGGAACAGAGAAGGTTAAGGGCAGAATATAATAGAGGTTTTCAAAATTATTAAAGGTTTTGAGAGGGTAAATAGTGAAAATTTGTTTCCATTGGTTGGCTAATTGATAACAAGGGGTCATGGATTTAGGATTATCACAAGAATGAAGGGGAAGTTGGAAGAAATGTTTTCACACAGGGCTATTAAAACATGAAATGCTATAACATTGTTTAAAAGGGAATTGAATGGAAAGGAAAGGACTTGCTTTTATATAAGTATTTGAGGAAGACTATAAAAGAATACAGGAAAGGGCAGGAAAATGGGATTAAAGTAAATGGTTCCAGTTGAAGAGTTCGTTCCGGTATAGATGCGATGGGTTGGATGGCCTCATTAAGCGCTATAATTTGTAATGATTCTAAGTATTTTTTGTTAAAATATACTATACAACATTAATCCTGATCACATGATTATTTTGTGATAACATGTTCATAGATATTATACATGAGCATGCTATCAGTTATTTATTGTAGTACAATTTAAAGGATAGTGTACCTTGTAATTTAATAAGTAAGCTAGTCACAATTTCTTATATAATGTGAAATAATATACAATGTTGAAATGAGTGGTTCCTAAAGTGGGGGATCAACAGTTGGTGTGGGCGGGGCAGGGTAGAGTGGAATCTATGATAGAATAATCATACATAGGTTCTGGATAGAGAGGGCTTGATGGGTTGAATGGCCTTTGCTCACTCTGGATTTTCTTATGTTCTTGTAGATTGTCAGTACAATGGAGCCTGTTTAGTATGAACTTAGATACGCTAAATTCTAGAGAAAAAAATCCAATATATCAATTCCCTTGACATGCAACTCGGATTAACATTCCTATTATGGACAAACCACGACCCACATATAGTGAAAATCTAGGCCCTACTTTCATTACTTAATCAATAAGAAATAACCAAATGCACCTCACAGATCAATGGAAAGCAGTATCTCTAGTCAACTGCCAAAAAAACCTGATAACTTGTAAAGAAGCTTTGCATTAACACTTCCTCACAATGTTATTTTCCAAAAATTTGGGAGCGGGGTGGCAGCATATTCTGCCCTTCGTAAGACCATAGCGGTCAAAATGTGACAATTTCCTTAGAAACTTCAGGATCACCAGTCTTGTGGCTTTCTCTTATTTTCTCCCCTTAGGAGTGACTCATGGTCAATAATATAATTCTAGTAGCTTGTCTAAGTGCCGTTTGCAGCCCATATAGTGAGTGTTAGAAGGCCGCTTGAACAGTGGGGATGGGGAGGGATTACAGCCACACCCAATTCTGTCCTGACCTGATGTTCCCAAAGTCACCACTGGATAGTGATCAGGAGCAGAAATCATGGGCAGAATTTTCACTTTGAGCCGGAAAGGGGAGATTTTCAGATGCGAAACCCAGATGCGGGTCGCGATCTGAGGCCAATAAATTTAACTTCCAGGTTTCAAGCCCGGCAGCTAGCCTGATTGACAGGCTGGCTGCTGTCAGCTAGGAATCGGAGGGAGGAGATCGGATAGGCCGAGACTTGGAGGTCGGGTGAAGAGTCGGAGGTAAGTGTGGGGGGGGGGGGGGGGGTCGTCGGCCAGGTGAGCTTGTTGGGCCTGGATGAGGCACTCCTGCTCCTCTGGGCCCACAAGCAGTGCAATAAAGGCACTGACCTCATGGATCTGGCCCTTCCCGCCTGCTTTTACCTGACGTGAATCGGAAGCGATGGGAAATCCGAACAGGTACGGTTAAATTCATTTTAATTTTCCAATACACAAAATATTACCTCAAGTATTTCAATAAGGTACGTTGCCCCTTTAAATATCGACCCACCGGCTTTAAGTGGGGACGGGACTTCCTAGAGTCTGCTGTGCACACGCATACAAAAATGCCTGGGTTAAACCCAGAAGTGGGCAAGTTGGAGCCGGGATGGGGTCCCGCTCCAAAAATTTGTTTTAACCCACCCCCAATCTACCCGTTCTTGGAGGTTAAAATTTACCCCTACTTATCTCCATCGATAGACCAGGAACACCAAAGCCAACTATAATGTGCCACAACTGTCCAACTAAGATCAACACAGACCAGAAATCAAATCTGGAGCCTTCTTGGTTTGTATGGACCAGTACCACAACAGACAGGTACAGTTACTCAGTCACCAAAGAAACCCCCAGGATCACAAGCTTTATGTGGGAAGGGAATTGGATAAGTACTTGAAGGAAAAAAAATTGCAGGGCTACGGGGAAAAGGGTGGGGGCATGGGACTAGCTGGATTGTTCTTGCAGAGAGCCGGCATGGACTCGTCGGGCCAAATGGCCTCCTTCCGTGCTGCAACCATTCCAAGATTCTAGGTGCATATGCACAGAACTAATACACAGTTTCAGAAATTTGCTACTTTCTCCATCTAATCAAAGCTTTGTCTGTTACACAGCCAACACTGAGAAAGTTTGTCATGGCAAGTAAAATTTCACTGTTATATAAGGTTTTATAGCTTTTACATACAGTACAGAAATGGTAGCCACCCAACTTGCACGTAGTGCAGGTCAGAGCAAATTTGTCTGTAACTTGATATAATAAATGTAATTTCTAATCAATATTTTTGTAGGCTGAACCTCCTGCAAACATTTTGTGGAAATTCTACAATAACAGAAGAAAAAAAATTGCATCATGGGACTAGTGATCTGAAAAAAAAAGAGAAACCATTAATAACATTTTAGATGTTATAAAAGCAAAAACATTAAATATCTGCTAAATACTGCATGATATTATGAATAATTTTATATTAATTTGAAAGCCTAATTTATATCGACTCAAGTGTTGAAAATGTCTAAGGCTGGATTTTGCAAAGTGTAATAGCATTTGGACAGACTTAATATAAAACTGTGGATTTTGGTCAATAGAATTATGAGATCAAACTCTGACATCTTTTCCAGTCAGCCCTCACAAGCACAAAGAGCACAAGTCATCATTTTTGAACTCATATAGTTGAGATTTCATACAACCCAGCCGGAGGGTTGTATGGAATCTCAAAACTATGTGGGTTTAAAAATGATACCTTTTACCATCACAATATGTCACCTGTCTTTTTTTTTAAAAAGGCAAGCATTTTGAACCTGCAGATGCCAAGTCAGGATCTGCAGGTAGCTAAGCAACAGACCATGCCATCAATTACACTGAAGCTACGTGTTCCCTCTTGTCAACTGTGTGGATTCAGAGGCAGGTCTCAGCAATTTTGGGACCTGAAGCAGTACTGCAATTTATAAACACAATCAAAACCTCACATATCAGGTTGACACATGACAGATTTATGAACCTAACAGTCCTCTTCAAGTGGCTGGAAAGCTAATTAACAAAAGTGGAAAATCTACTAGGGAGTTAATTCCTGTTAAATTTGAACTTTAATACTATTAATATGTTTAAAATTAAAAGCTTCCCTACATTGTAATTAATCCCCCATCCTTAAAATGTATGTTCCCAGAGTGCTGCGTAAGTAAATATACTACATGATGTGGTACTGAGCTATAGAGACCAGGAAGATCCTGTTTTGATTCCTCATCTGTTCTGAGTTAACCAACTTTAGAAAGAGTGACACTGAGATGCTAAAATTGCCTTTAGTGTCCCCAAGCTAGGAAGTAGAGGAATCATAATGAGAAAGGTGCTTACACCTGCTTGCCCTCCAGTGTTTCCTCTGAAAAGTGCATGTGTAGACAACAGGGAAATACAGGATCATGCTTGGTTTTAATGGATAAACTGAACCGTCTCCAAATTAACGTTGGCAAAATCATAGAATCATACAGCGCAGAAGGAGGCTATTCGGCCCATCATGCCTGTGCTGGCTCTTTGAGCTATCCAATTAGTCCCACTCCCCTGTTCTTTCCCCATAGCCCTGCAAATTTTTCCTTTTCAAGTATATATCCAATTCCCTTATGAAAGTTACTATTGAATTCACTTCCAACACCCTTTCAGGCAGTGAATTCCAGATGACAGCAACTTGCTGCGTTTAAAAAAAAATTCTCATCTACCCTCTGGTTCTTTTTCCAATTGTCTTAAATCTGCATCCTCTGGTTACTGACCCTCCTGCCAGTGGAAACAGTTTCTCCCTATTTACTCTATCAAAACCCTTCATGAATTTGAACACCTCTATTTAATCTCCCCTTAACCTTCTCTGCTCTAAGGAGAACAATCACAGCTTCTCCAGTCTCTCCACATAACTGAAGTCTGGGATCATTCTAGTAAATAGCCTCTGCACCTTCTCCAACGCCTTCCTAAAGTGTGGTGCTCAAAATTGTACACAATACTCCAGCTGAGGCCTAACTAGTGATTTATAAAGGTTTAACATAACTTCCTTGCTTTTGTACTGAATGGGCTCGATTTTTGGACGTCCGAGCCGGCGGGTTCGTGGCAGGGGGGCTCCGAAAATCGTGGATTCCCGGGGCAGGTCCGGAGCCTGGCTCCAACCCACCCACTTCCGGGTTCCCAAGTGACGTGCTTAGATGCGTGTGCAGCCCCTGCATGCGGGACTCCCGCCGGCAATTTAAGCCGCTGGGATCCCACTTTAACCAATTAATTAGATAGTTCAGGTCGTTTGCAGACCTGATTTGTAGGATATTTTAGGAGGGGTGGGAGATTCATCCAAACTGAGACTGTTTCCCGTACTGGGGGAAACACTCCCAGTTGAAATGGACATGTTGCAGCTGCAAAGTTCCATTTGACAGGTGGGGTGGGGGGACCCTCACTCATTGCAGGAGGCCACTCTGTCACTTTGGACAAAGTTTGGCCTGCACCCTCCTCCTAACAATCAAATTCACAAACTTGCAACCTCAACCCCGGTGTGCAGACACATTTGCCTACCTTGCGACCCCCTCAAATGTACATCTTCTGGATGGGGGCCGCCATAGCTGCAGTCATGACCTCCTCGGAGGACGAACAGCATCACCAGCCTTGCCAGCCACGCCGTCCACCTCTGACACGTGGAGCTCCACAACACAGTGCTGTGACACATCCACCTGCACAGCAGGAGGGAGGGCAACCGCAGAGAGAGATGCATCGCAGAAGGCACTATCCTCGCCACAGGGTCTACTGACTGAGGCTCAGCTTCCTGGACCTCTCTCAGCAGCAGTGCACACGGAGGCTCAGAGTGACTTGACATGTAGTCGTGGACATCTGCAGCCTCCTTCATGCCGAGCTGCTCCCGGCTGGCCTGAGCACCATCTTCTTACCTGTCGCTGTCAAAGTCACCACTGCCCTCAACAACTTCTCCTCCACATCCTTCCAAGGTGCCACCGGGGACATCACCGACATCTCAGTCGTCTGCACAAAAGAGCCCTGCAAATACACCTACACCCACTCTGCAGTGACACAATGGGTGGCATCAGGTGTGGGTCTTCATGGTGATCCTCAGGAAAGGGCATTATTGCGCAAACCAGACAAAATTTGCAAAGATGTGGCAGTAGTGGTGACAATATAATATGTAATGTGAGTTGCTCAGAAATCAAATATAAGTAAAAACCATGACAAACCCTCAAACACCCTTGTGCATCCCCTTCATGCTCACGACATGTTTGCCTTACGCTTCCTACTGCACATATGTGATGCCTGCCCTGTGGCTGCAGCACAGGTAGTGGCAAGTTGGGTGAGGCTGACTGTGAAAGAGATGCATGAGAGGGTGAGTATGAGACAGAGCCATGAGATTGTATGAGGATTGGGTTGAGTGGTAGTGGTGGGATGTGTACTGGCGAGGTGAGCAAGTGCAGGTAAGATGAGGATGAACTTTGAGTGGGAGTGAGGAGTGATGTGATAGAGTAGTGTTGGCAGTGCAGAAGGAGATGTGGGGTGGGGGCGGTGATGTGGCAGACGGAGTGTAGGGGAATGAGTAAGTGTACTCACTTCGGCTGACCTACTTATGCTATATGCAGGTGCGTGATATGTTGGTGGTGCTGGTGACCTCCTCTGCCACCTCGAGCCAGGCCTTCGTGGTGGCAGAGGCAGGCCACTTCCTCTCGTCCACCGGGGAGAAGATCTCTGTCCTCCTCCTCCTCACCCCATCCAGTAGGACCTGGAGTGAGGCATCATTAAACCTGTGAGCAGCCTTCCCCCTGGGCAGCTCCATGCTGTAATTTTCACTCCTTTCTGCAGCATCAGTCAGTGGAGGACTGCCCCTTTAAATAGGGCTCCTCCAGCTGACAGCCTATGATGCGCCTGCGCAGTCCGCCTGCTGCGCAGCTTTCCAGTGCGAAACCCCGAAACCAAGGTAAGTGCCTTCAATTAGGCTGCGATTGCATGCGGAGCACCCCGAATTCACTGGGCGCGTTACCCACGTGCCCAGTCGACCCCCCACTGCCAACCCGCCTCTCTCCTAAAATCGAGCCCAATGTCTCTATTTATAAAGCCCAGGATCCCATATGCTTTTTTAACTGCCATATCAACTTGTCTTGCCACGTTCAAAGATTTGTGTGAGAGAACCCCCAGGTCTCTGTTCTTGCATCCCCTTAAAAAATGAACCATTTAGTTTATATTGCCTCTCCTCATTCTTCCTTCCAGAATGCATCACTTCACACTTCTCTGCAATAAATTTCATTTGTCATGTGTCTGCCCATTTCACCTGTCTATGTCCTCCTGAAGTCTGCTACAATCCTCCTTCCTGTTTACTACATTTTCAAGCTTTGTGTCACTGCAAACTTTGAAATTATGCCTCCTATACCCAAATCCTGGTCATTAAAATATATCAAAAAGAGCAGTGGTCCTAATACTGACCCCTAGGGAACACCATTGTATACTTCCCTTCAGTCTGAAAAACTACCGTTCACCATTACTCTCTGCTTTCTGTATCTTAGCCAATTTTGTATCCATGCTGCCGCTGCCACTGCCCCTTTAATCCCATGGACTTCAATTTTGCCAACAAGTCTGTTATGTGACATTTTAAAAGTGAAGCCTTTATGTTCAGCTATCATGAAAAATGTACCGTAGCCCATCTGATTCCACCTTATTCAGGCCAATTCCAACACCGCACAATCTCAGTGTCCTGCTTGATCCTGAGATGATTTCAAAGCCCATATCCTATCCATCACCAAGACTGCCTATTTCCACCCAAGTGATATTGTATGTCTCTGCTCGATCACTACTGAACCCTCATCTGCACATTTGTCACCGCCAGGCTTAACTTCTCCAACAACCTCTTCACCAGCAACTCATATATATATATATATATATATATATATATAATATATATATATATATATACATATCACTTGTCCAAAACTCTGTCACTTGCATTCTGTCCCACATAAGCCCTGCTCCCCTATAAATCATTTGCTTGCCAACCTCCATTGGTCCCCAATGTACCAACACACTGAATTCACCATCCTCATCTATAAATCCCTCCCTATCTTTCTCCTCCCCCCCTGCAAAGTCCTCATGCTCTACTTGCCTTCCGTTCTTCCTATTCTGCCACCTTTGCATCCCGTTCTCTCCACTCCTCCTTCTGTGGCAGGAGCTTCAGCTGCCTTGGCTCCACATGGAACCCTGCTCCAAAAGACTCTGCTTTGCTACTTCTCTCCCCTTCTTGAAAAGCTATATCATTTGTTGTTTGGTCTCCCCCAACTCTTCTGCTACGCTTGGCATTTTTTTTTTGTGAGTCTGAAGTACCTTGGGATAACTCACTACATTAAAGGCGCTATATAAAAGTGAGAGTTGTAGTTTGAAAAATTGTCTCAGTTGAATAAAAAAAATGTACAAAGATCTAATCAAACAGTATACACTCCTGAGATGTATAAAAATGTGCGGAAAATGGTTCATTTAACTAAAATATGTAAGTGTACTCACATTTCACCTAGATTCTCTGTTGAGAAACTCTTCTCTGATGTCATATGGCAGTGTGTTGAAAATGTCCTCTTCCACATTCAGTTGACTTCTCTTCAAACACTGGCACTTTTCGAGCTCAGATGGCAAATACTGCAATTTGTTCCCTTTCAGGTCTAGTTGTCGCAGTTGGGTCAAATTTTTCACCTTGGGTGGAATGCAAGTCAAAAGGTTATGTGAAAGTATCAGCACTCTAAGCTTTATACAGTAAAACAGTTCCAAAGGTAGCTCAGATACTTTGTTACTTTCAATATCAAAGTAATGAAGATCCTCTAGTTGTTCTATTTCAGTGGGAACGCTTGTAATATTATTATGACTGACTTCAAGGTGTCGTAGCCTAGTAAGTTTAAATAGATTTGATGGAAGAACAGTAATATTATTTTTATTTAAATAAAGCATTTCCAGTGAGCTAGCCTTGACAATGTACGGAGGAATCTGTGTAATTTTGTTGTGATGAAGTTTCAGTGTGGTGAGTTTACGAAGATGCTGGAAACTAGCCAGCTCTTCTAAAGTCCTCAGATTATTGTCTTTGAAGTCCAATTCCTGAAGATTGCTTAAGCTAAAAATGGCACTTGGGATTCGCTCGAGATCACAATTATACAGTTTTAGAACAGACAGGCAAAGCAGCTTCCTAAGGCCGTTGAGAGTGGTGAACTTTTTGCCCTGATTGTGGATTGTGAGGTGCTGAAGGTGATGGGCAACATCAACTACTGCTGCAGGGACTTTGGTGACATTGGATTTTAGGTGCAACAATTTAAGACGTTCTAAGTCACAGAATGACTGCAGGACAATAGAAGTTTTGTTGTCAATCAATAAGTTGCCTTCCAGGTATAGTTCACGGAGATTCTTCAGACAGTACATCCACTGTGGTATTTCATAAGCATTTGCAAACCGAACTCTTAAAATTGTTATTGTATCTTTTAAAAATGCAAGTGCTCGGTTTTCTACTTTTATTATACAGTTGTACACCCACAGTTCTTGGAGTGAAGTTTGCTGTGAGATTGCTGCACTAATAGAAACATCCTTAATAAATTCCAACTTTAGTACTTCCAGGTTATAAATATCATAAACGCTATTGGGAATGCCAGGCAGCATAAAGAGATGTAATTCAGTTTTGTTGTCTTCATTAGTAACAATGCGTTGCTGAAGCTTTTCGTGTGTCCACTCGTAGCTCAGGTTCAGTTGACGGAGTTTGTTTTCACTGACATCAGATAGAAACACAGCAAACTTCCTGGCATACAGTTTATCATATTGGTCAATCAGATGCAGTAAAAATGCAAAATCATTTTTCACATCCGGAATGTCATCAATCCCAGTTTCTTCTCTGACATATGCAAATGAATATTCCTTAAGTTTAAAGTAGAAGATCCAGTACAATGTGTAGGTGCAGGTTATACAATAAATGAATATGACTACTACATACACGATGGACAACATCCTGAATATCCTCCAAAGACCATGGATGCAGAAAAATTCTGTGAAGCCTGTGATATGAATTTTATCTACACAGTGGACAATATGTTGCATTTGAGGAATACGAGTTACAAAATAGGCTAGAACAAGAATTGTTTGAACAGAACGTAAAACAGTTTGTCTTATGTACATTATATAAAGAATATGACCTTCTTCAGTGTGAAGACGAAACTTTTTGACCTTTTCAAACAATGCTTTTGCTTGTTCTCCCTCCTTTTTATCTAGGATTTTCACTGCAGCATGACCATAAACACCACCTCCAACCGTTTTGAAAGTCTTAGAGGGAGGCTTGCACAATGATGCTTGTGCTTCATTCTCACATAGTCTGTCATTACTGGTTTCCTTTTGTCCCAATAAAAGGGTGGTATCAGAAGATTGCTGTAGGTTTAAAGAGCAAGATACAGATGGTTCAGTTGATAAAACTGTTCTTTGTGGAATCTGCAGATCCGAATCCTCGTAAACAGTTTCTGAAAGTGCCTTAGTAGTCCATTGAGAATCTAAACATTTTCCAAGGATTGATATAAAATGTTCAATTTTGGAACTTGTTCCTGGAAATTTGAACCAGAAATTACTGCTTACCAAAAATACAAGTGTGTGAATGATAGCTATGTACGGGAAATACTTGGAATACCACTGAATTGCATGGTCATAACAATACTGATCCATTAAATTGTATTGTTCACGGTCCAAGTCGGTCTTAAATCCAGAATCAAAACTATTTAGTTTACGACCTTTAAGAGCACTTTTGTTCCACTGCATGGTGGCCATCGAGAAGCCTTCTGGCACAGGGACACAGATTATCTTGTCTGTTGATATCTATGTAAATAAGATAAAAAGAAATTTGTCATGAGTTCAACTAAATATATAAGACTGTCATTAGAGGCTGGGGATATATCCCCATTTATTTTGTATGCCTCAATGTTATGGCATCATTAAAAGAAATCCATACAATCTATGGTACTGCAATTCTGACAATATTGTGCACATGTATCTACATTTCTCTTGGCATTTAGAGCAATATATTGAAGAAAAACCTCTCTGTAAAGTTCAGATAACTTGTTACAGTTAAAGCACAATTTGTCTTTTAAAAAAAAATGTAAATTCATGACATTACTGTTTTACATTTAAAAGAAAATATATTTAAAGGAGTGTCATTAGGACCCCTTATAAAAATTGAAACAGTCCAAGTGCACCCCATGGTTCTGTTGGTAAATGAACTGTCCATTGTAAAACTGAACCGTGCAGACCAGGAAGCTGCCAAGTTTAATTTATGTACCTTTTTTAACTAGCAATGTTTATCTACTGTTCTCCTCTTTGTTTTGCTCTGTCCTAAAAAAGGTTTCCCTACTTTCCCTTTCCTGATCTTAAAACTCTATCCAAAACATCTAAATCTTGTATCTTGTCAGATGTTACAGATCTGCAGTGTATTTCTAGCATTTTCTGTTTTTATCCCAGGTTCAAGTGAATTAACCGATCTTAGCCCTAGATGCACTAGTGGTGCAACAATTGTAAAATAACAGTATTAATAAATATCACACATTAATTGTGCACTTCAATTAATTTTTAAAAATGTTTGTTTAAATGGAGAGTGGTGATGAAAGCATTAGAGACACTGACTTGAAAAAGTTGTGGAGGCCAGTGTGCTGGAGCTGAAATAACATACAGCTGATGCAGCATCATCCCACATTTATTATTGTACCTCTACTAATGCTAATCCAGTACCCTGGTAGATAGCATCAGTAATTCAGCCCCTCAAAACATTGCCCTAATTTCATCAGTACTCACTTTTAAACACTGCCTACTCCTGCTTCTATTTCTTATGTTCTTATAAGTGCTGGGTTGCTGTCACTTAACTGTAGTATTTGGGTTTCCTTTACATTCATTTTTGCCTAGCTCTTCTTTGTACCCTGCCCTTTTAGCTTTGACAAAGGTCGCAATGCTTTTTGAGGCTCTCCAAAAGCTTTGTGTTATCACCCTATTGTGACACACCCTTTAACTGTTCCCATCCCTTTAAATTTCACTTACATTCAATTTTCCACTCCCACCATCCATCTAAATCTGCACCTGATTTTCACTAATGAACTGACCTAGGAAAATTGGGTGCAAACGGCACCACCATTTGAATCTTTCTAAATCTCCGCAATAGCCATTCTGGCATAAACTCACCAATAGAGTAAAATCTAGGCTTACATGTCAGTAGAGATATTGCAGAAAGGTGAAGGGGGAACCGAAATATTGCTTTTAAAAATGTGACATGTCCTGTAGATAAATCAGATATAGCTTGCTCATGGAGGAAGGGGCAGCCTCAGAGGGCTGGCCACTGAACAGTTTGTTTTAGTGTCCACCAGTATGTTTAGAGTTTGATCTTGATAATAAACTCCTCATGCAAACTACA
This sequence comes from Heptranchias perlo, assembly GCF_035084215.1. Lineage (NCBI taxonomy): Eukaryota > Metazoa > Chordata > Chondrichthyes > Hexanchiformes > Hexanchidae > Heptranchias > Heptranchias perlo. Next base: position 15,490,647 of record NC_090333.1, on the reverse strand, counting down.
GAAAGCAACGAAGGAAATTGATAAATTTGATTTAACAAATTGATGAATGCTCCATTCCGGAGTAATTATAACCTCTAAATTAATGCCCATTTTCATTGACTTAAAGAAAATTTCTTATTTAATAGCATCAATTTTATAAATAAAGTATTTGCAAATAAGTTACTCAAAAACTATCTAGAGGAATATGGCCTTGAATTTAAAAAACACACATAAACCATAAATAGTTGCAAAACTGTATGGAGCTCTCAAAGAACAGAAGGATGAACAGAAAATAGCATTCAAGGCCCAGGGGTAAATGGAAAAGGACATTGCTAAAGACTTCGCCTCATCTCAAAAAAAAACCAGAGGGGAGATGAGGAGATTTTTTTTTAACTCATCGACTTATGATTTGGAATCTGAAAGGGTGGTGGAAGCAGATTCAATAGTAACTTTCAAAAGGGAATTGGATATATACTTGAAAAGGAAAAATTTGCAGGGCTGTGGGTTTAATTGGGTAGCTCGTTAAGAGCCAGCACAGGCACAATGGACTGAATGGCTCCTTCTGTGCTGTATGATTCTATGATTTGACTAGCAATCAATCGACTACATTACACACATCTGGTCTCTAAGAATGCCAGAGTATGCTGACTGAACTAAAAACTATACATTGAACATATCTTACTGCAGATTGCGTCTTTAAGATGGGGCCTGTCAAAAATAAACAAATGCTGGAGACATGTTGAATGGGGATGCTCAACAACAACTTGCATTTATATAGCGCCTTTAACATAGTAAAATGTCCCAAGGCAATTCACAGGAGCGATTATCAAACAAAATTTGCCACCGAGCTACATAAGGAGATATTAGGAGAGGTTACCAAAAGCTTGGTTAAAAAGGTAGGTTTTAAGGAGCATCTTAAAGGAGGGGAGAAAGGTAGAGAAGAGGAGAGGTTTAGGGAGGGAATTCCAGAGCTTAGGGCCTAGGCAGCTGAAGGCACGGGTGCCAATGTGTGGAATGATTAAAATCGGCGATGCGCAAGAGGCAAGAATTGGAGGAGCAGAGATTTCAGAGGGTTGTAGGGCTGGAGGAGGTTACAGAGATGGGGAGGGGCAAGGCCATGGAGGGATCTGAAAACAAGGATGAGAATTTTAAAATCAAGGCATTCCCAGACTGGGAGTCAATGTAGATCAGCGAGCATAGGGGCGATGGGTGAACGGGACTTGGTGCGAGTTAGGATAGGGGCAGCAGAGTTTTGGATGAGCTCAAGTTTATGGAAGGTGGAAAATGAGAGGCTGATCAGGAGAGCATTGGGATAGTCAAGTCTCGCGGTAACAAAGGCACGGATGAGATGCTCACTAATGCATATGCTTTGAAAATGCACAATGTAAGCTTTTCAACCTGTTTATTGATAATTTTAACCAACTTAATCCATTTTTGGACGTCTGACAAAAAAAGTGTGCGTTTTGAAACTGAACCCTACAAGCAGTGCATTATGGGGTACTAGGATACAGGATCACCCGATACAGCAAGGTGTAATCTCAATCATGGCTCAGAGGTCAGCTGCTTCTCCACCGAGCGAGGGAGCAAAAAAAAATCACCCCAGATTCTCTCGTGCTCCTCTGATTAAAAAGCAGTATTACGAGAGGTTTAGGAGCAATTCATCTGACCGCACGCTCAGAGACATGGAGACTTGAGGAAAAGAGCTCACAAATAAAAAGCTGAACCATGCAGTATTTCAGAATTTATTTTTTTTAAAGTTGAGTACACGCAACAGCTTTTGTGCCGTCATTTTTCCACCATCCTCCTTGTATGTGTGGATGGCTACAAGGGATAAAAAAGTGGTAATTTTATTTCCTTTAATTTTGTTGTTTCCTTATAGGCAGGTAAAGTGGAGGGAAGAGACGTTCTTAAAATTAGTAAATCTGTGGGTGGGTCTGTGGTAGGCAAAAAAAAAATGGTTGTTCTATTTTGAATATTTCTTGCTTGGTACTATGTTTAGCTTCACCTGGTATGCAGGGTTCAAAACATTCTGGTTGGCCATCTGGGCTTTTGGGGGAGCAATCAAATCCTGATGTTTTTCAAAGATTTTTTCTCCCCCTTTTTTACATTTTCACTATCCTATGCTCTATTTCTTGTCCATCTTTTCATTATCCTATGCTTATCAACCTGCTTCCAAGACCTCTGCGACCACAACTGGCTGCAGGAGGTATAGAAGAGTGGCCTGCGGTGCCATCTACAATCTAGTTTTACAATATTTGACGATTCCCTCTCCAGGCTACAAGATCAGGAATCCGTCGTGTGGTAGGTTTCCTATATTTTACATTTCTTGTCTATCTTAATTTGTTAAGATGGTTACTGTGCTCCTTAATTGAGCTCCTCTCCTTTGCAAATTCATTCATAACCATCGTTTCCCCTTTTTCTCTAATTCTCCTCTCCTCCATTGCTTAAGATCCCATGGCCCTAATAGTGGGTGCATTTTAGCCTAAGCTACAAGTTTAAAGGGGCCAGGGGGTGGGAGATCAGTAGTCAGCTAACTCGGGGCCGGGGGTGGGAGAGAGAAACATAGAAATTAGGAGCAAGAGTAGGCCATTTGGCCCTTCGGGCCTGCTCCGCCATTCAAAATGATCATGGCTGATCATCTAACTCAGTACCCTGTTCCTGCTTTTTCCCCATATCCCTTGATCCCTTTAGCATTAAGAAATATATCTATCTCCTTCTTGAATATATTTAATGACTTGGCCTCCACTGCCTTCTGTGGTAGATGTAAGCAATCTTACAACACCAGGTTATAGTCCAACAGTTTTATTTGAAAATCACAAGCTTTCGGACCTGACCTCCTTCGTCAAGCTCCGAAAGCTTGTGATTTTCAAATAAAACTGTTGGACGATAACCTGGTGTTGTAAGATTGCTTATATTTGTCCACCCCAGTCCATCACCAGCATCTCCACATCATGGCTTCTGTGGTAGAGAATTCCACAGGTTCACCACCCTCTGAGTGAAGAAATTTCTCCTCATCTCGGTTCTAAATGGCATACCCCGTATCCTGAGACTGTGACCCCTGGTTCCAGACTCTCCAGCCATCAGGAACATCCTCCCTGCATTTAGTCTGTCTAGTCCTGTTAGAATTTTATATGTTTCGATGAGATCACCTCTCATTCTTCTAAACTCTAATGAATATAGGCCTAGTCGACCCAATCTCTCCTCATACGTCACTCCTGCCATCCCAGGAATCAGTCTGGTAAACCTTCATGGCAAGGACATCCTTCCTCAGATAAGGAGACCAAAACTGCACACAATACTCCAGATGTGGTCTCAGCAAGGCCCTGTATAACTGCAGTAAGACATCCCTGCTCCTGTACTCAAATCCTCTTGCAACGAAGGCCAACATACCATTCGCCTTCCTAACTGCTTGCTGTACCTGAATGCTCGCTTTCAGCGACTGATGTACAAGGACACCCGGGTCTCGTTGCACCTCCTCTTTTCCCAATCTAGCACCATTCAGATAATGATCTGCCTTTCTGTTTTTACCACCAAAGTGGATAACCTCACATTTATCCACATTATACTGCATCTGCCATGCTCTTGCCCACTAACCCAACTTGTCTAAATCACATTGGAGCCTCTTTGCATCCTCCTCACAGCTCACATTCCACCCCAGCTTTGTGTCGTCTGCAAACTTGGAAATGTTACATTTAGTTCCCTCATCCAAATCATTGATACATATTGTGAATAGCTGGGGCCCAAGCACTGATCCCTGCGGTACCCCACTAGTCACTGCCTGCCACCCGGAAAAAGACCCGTTTATTCCTACTTTCTGTTTCCTGTCTGTTAACCAATTCTCAATCCATGCCAGTATATTCCCCCCAATCCCATGTGCTTTAATTTTGCACACTAATCTCTTGTGTGGGACCTTATCAAAAGCCTTCTGAAAATTCAAATACACCACATCCACTGGTTCTCCCCTATCTATTCTACTAGTTACATCCTCAAAAAACTCCAGTGGATTTGTTAAGCATGATTTCCCTTTCATAAACACATGCTGACTTTGTCCAATCCCGTTAATGCCTTCCAAGTGTTCTGTTATCACATCTTTTATAATAGGCTCTAGCATTTTCCCCGCTAACTGTTAGGCTAACTGGCCTGTAATTCCCTGTTTTTTCTCTCCCTCCTTTTTTAAATAGTGGGGTTACATTTGCCACCCTCCAATCTATAGGAACTGTCCCAGAGTCTATAGAATTTTGGAAGATGATCACCAATGCATCCACTATTTCCAGGGCCACTTCCTTTAGTACTCTGGGATGTAGATTATCAGGCCCTGGGGATTTGTCAGCCTTTAGCCCCATTAATTTCCCTAGCACTATTTTTTTACTAATACTGGTTTCCTTCAGTTCCTCTCATTCGACCCATGGTTCCCTAACATTTCTGGGATGTTATTTGTGTCCTCCTTTGTGAAGACAGAACCGAAGTATGTGTTTAATTGTTCTGCCATTTCTTTGTTCCCCATTATAATTTCCCCCATTTCTGACTGTAAGGGACCTACATTTGTCTTCACTAATCTTTTTCTCTTGACATATTTATAGAAGCTTTTACAGTCAGTTTTTATGTTCCCTGCTAGTTTACTCTCATACTCTATTTTTCCCCTCTTAATCAATCTCCCAATCCTCAGGCTTGCCGCTTTTTCTGGCAATTTTTTGTGTTTCCTGTTTGGATCTAATACTATCCCTAATTTCTTTTGTAAGCCACGGTTGAGCCACCTTTCCTGTTTTATTTTTGCGCCAGACAGGAATGAATAATTGTTGTAATTCCTGCACACATTCTTTAAATATTAGCCATTGCCTATCCACCGTCATCCCTTTTAGTAAAGTTCCCCAATCTATCATAGCCAACTCGTACCTCATACTTTTGTAATTTCCTTTATTTAGATTCAGGACCCTAGTTTTGGATTCAACTACTTCACTCTCCATCTTAATGAGGAATTCTATTATGTTATGGTCGCTCTTCCCAAAGGGACCCCGCACAACAAGATTGTTAATTAATCCTTTCTCATTGCACAATACCCAGTCTAGGATCGCCTGTTCTCTGGTTGGTTCTTCAATGTATTGGTCTAGAAAACCATCACGTACGCACTCCAGGAATTCCTCCCCCACAGCATTATTGCTAATTTGGTTTGACCAATCTATATGTATATTAAAGTCACCCATGATTATAGCTGTACCCTTCTTGCATGCGTCTCTAATTTCCTGTTTAATGCCCTCCCCTACATCTCCAATACTGTTTGGGGGCCTATAGACAACCCCCACCAATGTTTTCTGCCCCTTGGTGTTTCTTAATCCACCTTTACAGACTCCACATCGTGATTTTCCGAGCCAATATCCTTCCTCACTATTGCATCGATTTCCTCCTTTACTAACAACGCAACCCAACCTCCTTTCCCTTTTTGCCTGTCCTCCCTAAATATTGAATACCCCTGGATGTTCAGTTCCCATCGTTGGCACCCTGAAGCCATGTCTCCGTAATCGCAACTATATCATAACCGTTAATATCTATCTGCACTGTTAATTCTTTTTGTTTATTCGTTCATGGGATGTGGGTGTCGCTGGCGAGGCCAGCATTTATTGCCCATCCCTAATTGCCCTTGAGAAGGTGGTGGTGAGCCGCCTTCTTGAACCGCTGCAGTCCGTGTGATGATGGTTCTCCCACAGTGTTGTTAGGAAGGGAGTTCCAGGATTTTGACCCAGCGACGATGAAGGAACGGCGATATATTTCCAAGTCGGGATGGTGTGTGACTTGGAGGGGAACGTGCAGGTGGTGTTGTTCCCATGTGCCTGCTGCTCTTGTCCTTCTAGGTGGTAGAGGTCGTGGGTTTGGGAGGTGCTGTCGAAGAAGCCTTGGCGAGTTGCTGCAGTGCATCCTGTGGATGGTACGTACTGCAGCCACTGTGCGCTAGTGGTGAAGGGAGTGAATGTTTAGGGTGGTGGATGGGGTCCCAATCAAGCGGGCTGCTTTGTCCTGGATGGTGTCGAGCTTCTTGAGTGTTGTTGGAGCTGCACTCATCCAAGCAAGTGGAGAGTATTCCATCACACACCTGACTTGTGCCTTGTAGATGGTGGAAAGGCTTTGGGGAGTCAGGAGGTGAGTCACTCGCCACAGAATACCCAGCCTCTGACCTGCTCTCGTAGCCACAGTATTTATATGGCTGGTCCAGTTAAGTTTCTGGTCAATGGTGACCCCCAGGATGTTGATGATGGGGGATTCGGCGATGGTAATGCCGTTGAATGTCAAGGGGAGGTGGTTAGACTCTCTCTTGTTGGAGATGGTCATTGCCTGGCACTTAGCAGGCGCGAATGTTACTTGCCACTTATGAGCCCAAGCCTGGATGTTGTCCAGGTCTTGCTGCATGCGGGCTCGGACTGCTTCATTATTTGAGGGATTGTGAATGGAACTGAACACTGTGCAATCATCAGTGAACATCCCCATTTCTGACCTTATGATGGAGGGAAGGTCATTGATGAAGCAGCTGAAGATGGTTGGGCCTCGGACACTGCCCTGAGGAACTCCTGCAGCAACCACTACCATCTTCCTTTGTGCTAGGTATAACTCCAGCCACTGGAGAGTTTGCCCCTTGATTCCCATTGACTTCAATTTTACTAGGGCTCCTTGGTGCCACACTCGGTCAAATGCTGCCTTGATGTCAAGGGCAGTCACTTTCACCTCACCTCTGGAATTCAGCTCTTTTGTCCATGTTTGGACCAAGGCTGTAATGAGGTCTGGGGCCGAGTGGTCCTGGTGGAACCCAAACTGAGCATCGATGAGCAGGTTATTGGTAGAGTAAGTGCCGCTTGATAGCACTGTCGACGACACCTTCCATCACTTTACTAATGATTGAGAGTAGACTGATGGGGCGGTAATTGGCCGGATTGGATTTGTCCTGCTTTTTGTGGACAGGACATACCTGGGCAATTTTCCACATTGTCGGGTAAATGCCAGTGTTGTAGCTGTACTGGAACAGCTTGGCTGGAGGCGCAGTTAGTTCTGGAGCACAAGTGTTCAGCACTACAGCCGGGATGTTGTCGGGGCCCATAGCCTTTGCTGTATCCAGTGCACTCAGCCGTTTCTTGATATCACGTGGAGTGAATCGAATTGGCTGACGACTGGCTTCTGTGATGGTGGGGATATCGGGGGGAGGCCGAGATGGATCATCCACTCGGCACTTCTGGCTGAAGATGGTTGCAAACGCTTCAGCCTTGTCTTTTGCACTCACATGCTGGACTCTGCCATCATTGAGGATGGGGATGTTTGCAGAGCCTCCTCCTCCCGTTAGTTGTTTAATTGTCCACCACCATTCACGACTGGATGTGGCAGGACTGCAGAGCTTTGATCTGATCCGTTGTTTGTGGAATCGCTTAGCTCTGTCTATAGCATGTTGCTTCCACTGTTTAGCATGCATGTAGTCCTGAGTTGTAGCTTCACCAGGTTGGCACCTAATTTTTAGGTACGCCTGGTGCTGCTCCTGGCATGCTCTTCTACACTCCTCATTGAACCAGGGTTGATCCCCTTGCTTGTTGGTAATGGTAGAGTGAGGAATATGCTGGGCCATGAGGTTACAGATTGTGCTGGAATACAATTCTGCTGCTGCTGATGGCTCACAGTGCCTCATGGATGCCCAGTTTTGAGCTGCTCGATCTGTTCTGAACCTATTCCATTTAGCACGGTGGTAGTGCCACACAACACGTTGGATGGTGTCCTCGGTGCGAAGACGGGACTTCGTCTCCATGAGGACTGTGCGGTGGTCACTCCTACCAATACTTTTATGGACAGATGCATTTGCGACAGGTAGATTGGTGAGGACGAGGTCAAGTAAGTTTCTCCCTCGTGTTGGTTCGCTCACCACCTGCCGCAGGCCCAGTCTGGCAGCTATGTCCTTCAGGACTCAGCCAGCTCGGTCAGTAGTGGTACTACCAAGCCACCCTTGGTGATGGACATTGAAGTCCCCCACCCAGAGTACATTTTGTGCCCTTGCTACCCTCAGTGCTTCCTCCAAGTGGTGCTCAACATGGAGGAGGACTGATTCATCAGCTGAGGGAGGATGGTAGGTGGTAATCAGCAGGAGGTTTCCTTGCCCATGTTTGACCTGATGCCATGAGATTTCATGGGGTCCAGAGTCAATGTTGAGGACTCCCAGGGCCACTCCCTCCTGACTGTATATCACTGTACCGCCACCTCTGGTCGGTCTGTCCTGGCGGTGGGACAGGACATACCCAGGGATGGTGATGGAAGAGTCTGGGACGTTGGCTGAAAGGTATGATTCTGTGAGTATGGCTATGTCAGGCTGTTGCTTGACTAGTCTGTGGGACAGCTCTCCAAATTTTGACACAAGTCCCCAGATGTTAGTGAGGAGGACTTTGCAGGGTCGACTGGGCTTGGTTTCCCGTTGTCGTGTCCGGTGCCTAGTGGTCCGATGCTGGGTGGACCGTCCGGTTTTAATTCACCTACCTTATTGCAAATGCTCTGCGCATTAAGACACCTTGCCTTTGGACCTGTCTTTTTAAGATTGCTAGTCATCTTAGTTTTATTTTGCACTATGGCCCTATTTGTTTTTTGCCCTTGTTTTCTCTGCCTTCCACTATTGCTCCTTCCCTTTCTGTCTTTTGTTTCTATCCTTGTTTCCTCCTCCTCTGTCTCCCTGCTCAGGTTCCCATCCCCCTGCCATTCTAGTTTAAACCTTCCCCAACAGCACTAGCAAACACCCCCGCAAGGACATCGGTCCCGGTCCTGCTCGGGTGTAACCCGCCCCGCTTATACAGGTCCCACTTTCCCTAAAACCGGTCCAAATGTCCCAGGAATCTAAATCCCTCCCTCCTACACCATCCCTGCATTCATCTGGTCTATTCTCCTGTTCCTATACTCACTAGCACGTGGCACTGGTAGTAATCCTGAGATCACTACCTTTGAGGTCCTGCTTTTTAATTTATCTCCTAACTCCTTAAATTCACCTTGCAGGACCTCATCCCTTTTTTTAAACCTATGTCGTTGGTACCGACATGGACCATGACTACTGGCTGGTCACCCTCCCCCTCCAGAATGCCCTGCAGCCGCTCCGTGACATTCTTGACCCTAGCACCAGGGAGGCAACATACCATCCTGGAGTCACGTTTGCGGCCACAGAAATGCCTATCTGTTCCCCTTACAAATCAACATAGCCCTGCCACTCTTATTCCTCCCCTCCTGTGCAGCAAAGCCACTCGTGGTGCCACAAACTTGGCTCTTGCTGCTTTCCCCCGATAAGCCATCTCCCCCAACAGTATCCAAAGTGGTATTTCTGTTTGAGAGGGAGATGGCCCCAGGGGACTCCTGCTCTACCTGCCTAGTCCTTTTACTCTGCCTGGCAATCACCCATTTCCTCTCTGCCTGCGTAATTTTTACCTGCGATGTGACCACCTCACTGAACGTGCTATCCACGATAATCTCAGCATCGTGGATGCTCCACAGTGAATCCACCCACAGCTCCAGCTCCGAAATGCAGTTAGCCAGTAGCTGCAGCTGGACACACTTCCTGCACACATGGTCGCCAGGGACACCTGTAATGTCCATGACTTCCCACATAATGCAGATCGGGACTTCCTGCTTGCTTGCCTGACCGCCATTTTGGGGCCTTGGACCACGTAGCCCCTGAAAAACGTATGTGGCCCAATTTCTACGGTCTTTAAAAAGCACTATAGAAAACTCTTATCATCTCTGGGTTCTGTTACAGTCTCTTCAATCTTACTGTTGTGATCTTAAATCCACTCTGTCATGCTGGATTTTATAATTCAGTTCTCATTTCTTCTGTTTGTCAATCAACTAGCTTTTGCAAATTCTGCTAAATTTCCTCTCAGTAATGCATTGTGTAACTATTCCTCTTCCTGTATAATAAATTATATTTTAAGGAACTATCAATGATGTCCAGTCAGTACCTCCTTACTGTTTCTAATGGGCATTCGAGGATCTGCATCAGTACATAAAACCAATCACAAATTATATACTCTACACTGCATGGTCAAAGCAGGTAACACAAATTGTACCTAGTGTAGACAGAATCTTGCATGCTGTCCAATTCGAGTAATACTAATTTCAGAATATCTGGTTCTGTGAGCTGGGGAACAGCGGTTTGGGGTACATAAAGTAAGCACTATCTAACTAAGCGATATAATATGTAGTTCTTTTGAAAATTCAGATAGCGAGTATCATTGTCTTACATTCTTCCCAGACACAGTATGCATGGTAGCAGTCTAAATCTATGTAACTGCTCCGAGTATCCATTGCTCTCTGTGTTGTATCAGTGTGAATTATGTAACATAATCCTGCAGTGATAGCATTGAAGCAGTCCACAAGTAATGTAACTGCAGTTATTTTTAACTATAAGTGATACATTGAGACCATATACACAATTTATAAATTGTAGAAAGTGATTAGGGTTGCAGTTGAATCCAAGGGCTCAGATGACCTTTACTTCACTCTTATGTTGCATAATGTCTTATGAACTCAAAAAAGATTAGTTTTATTTACAACTCTCAACCATCCACAATTCTAGATAGAAATTTTGCTTAAGGTCATTTGTTCAGGCAATCAGGTAAACTAGATAAAGACAGTCTTCCAAACCAAATGCATTAAAATGAGTATGTTTCATTATAGTGGGCAGGCACATTTTTTAGTCCAGATATTTCTTTAAATTAACTGTAGTTTCAGGAAGTGTAGGTATACTAACTTTGATTGTATCTGGAATAATTCTGCTCTCTATGATAGTAAAATGGCACATATTACTTATTCCACAGTTTGAGGGTTTTAAATCAGTTTGTAGCTAGAAATCTATTGAAAGCATTCAAAAACAAACTGCTGTTTGTAATATAGTGTGTGTGTGCACAATGTGTTACCTGCAATGTCCCTCCAAAAACTGCTACCATCAGCATCAGAATAGTTAAATAATCTGTGAAAACATCCCACCATGGTTTTAAGATTTTAAATGTAGCCCGTTGGTCTCCAAAATATTTCAGCTCAACCACTGAAAACATACCTAAAGAAACAAAAAGATGTTAATATTTATATAAATCACTGCCACCAAACATTTCATTACAAGTCTAATTATGTTATTCTTATTTTGTATGGATCATTGGTAAGGTCATGTTTTGACCAGTGCTTGATGCTTTGTGCACCTACTTTCAATAGGACACTTATGTGTTGGAGGTTTAGAGGGGAACAAGGATGATTCAAGGAATTAGAGCTCTAAGTTATGAAGGGAGATTCACAAAATTAAACTTATTTTCATTGGAGAAAAGAAGATTGAGAGAACACATGACTGGGTCTTAAAATGCTGAATGGAAGGGATAATGTAGATTGCAAGTGCAAATCTACAGGATAAGTATAAAACATGACAAGTCCCAGGCAAGAACTGAGATTAGGATTCTCTTCCCCCATCCCTGACATTGATATGTGGAATAGACTTCTAGATAAAACAGTTAATGTTAATTGCATTATCAAGTAACATTTGTAAGAGAGAATTAGATGAATATATTATCAGGAATGGAATTGAGTTATAAGTACAGTAGAAGATAACTAAATGTTGCGTGGAACATGAGGATTCCTGAGCTGCTGAGGCAATACAAATGTCATAAAACGGCAAGCACCCCGTCTAGTATGAATAAAGATATACAGTTAAGGTTATACAGTTCATAGCTTCAGGGTCTATAGCGGGTCTCTTGAGTCCATAGGTTTGCCAGGTTCACTTGTGCTTGTATATGGCAACATTTAGTTCTGCATTTTCTAAAGGGGACTCATCTCCAGTGGGGCAGGACTTGGCCCTGGAGACGGCCCCATGACCCCCAGCTGTATTTCTGGTCCTAGGGTTACTTGCAGATGGGGTCCCCGGTCTCTGCTGGGGTGTGATGCTAGGGTGGTGATCTGGCGTGGCAGGACTTGGAGGGGCTCTGCTGCTGTAGAAGGAAGGTAGCCGTTAAACTGGTTTGGTGCCATTGCTGGGGCCAGTGCATGACTGATCTCTGAATGCACTAGCACAGGCCCTTGATGATATGCCTAGAACAGCAATAATATTCGTCTCTGTAATTTCAACACCTTAAAAAACAAGAATAATTATATGGTAAGTTTAATTCGTCAAAGGGCCAGTTGAAAAGGACAGATTAATTTCTCTTACCATTTCTTACCTGGCTGCCTGCTTGTGAGAATGAGAGACAGCCTGACAATGACAGCTTCCATCAGTTTCTAAAATATCTAATACAATTGGACATAAATCCCCACCCCACCAATTTCTTCACCTTCCTGAAGGTAATCACCCAACTCTTTACAATCTATATTAACGATTTGGAGGAGGGGACCGAGTGCAACATATCAAAATTTGCAGATGATACAAAGATGGGAGGGAAAGTAGAGAGTGAGGAGGACATAAAAAACCTGCAAGGGGATATAGATAGGCTGGGTGAGTGGGCGGAGATTTGGCAGATGCAATACAATATTGGAAAATGTGAGGTTATGCACTTTGGCAGGAAAAATCAGAGAGCAAGTTATTTTCTTAATGGCGAGAGACTGGAAAGTACTGCAGTACAAAGGGATCTGGGGGTCCTAGTGCAAGAAAATCAAAAAGTTGGTATGCAGGTGCAGCAGGTGATCAAGAAAGCCAACGGAATGTTGGCTTTTATTGCTAGGGGGATAGAATATAAAAACAAGGAGGTATTGCTGCAGTTATATAAGGTATTGGTGAGACCGCACCTGGAATACTGCATACAGTTTTGGTCTCCATACTTAAGAAAAGACATACTTGCTCTCGAGGCAGTACAAAGAAGGTTCACTCGGTTAATCCCGGGGATGAGGGGGCGGACATATGAGGAGAGGTTGAGTAGATTGGGACTCTACTCATTGGAGTTCAGAAGAATGAGAGGCGATCTTATTGAAACATATAAGATTGTGAAGGGTCTTGATCGGGTGGATGCGGTAAGGATGTTCCCAAAGATGGGTGAAACTAGAACTAGGGGGCATAATCTTAGAATAAGGGGCTGCTCTTTCAAAACTGAGATGAGGAGAAACTTCTTCACTCAGAGGGTGGTAGGTCTGTGGAATTTGCTGCCCCAGGAAGCTGTGGAAGCTACATCATTAGATAAATTTAAAACAGAAATAGACAGTTTCCTAGAAGTAAAGGGAATTAGGGGTTATGGGGAGCGGGCAGGAAATTGGACATGAAGCTGAGTTCGGATCGGTCAATGCCCTGTGGGTGGCGGAGAGGGCCCAGGGGCTATGTGGCCGGGTCCTGCTCCGACTTCTTGTGTTCTTTAGATTTGTGGTTGGGATCAGATCAGCCATGATCTTATTGAATGGCGGAGCAGGCTCGAGGGGCCGATTGGCCTACTCCTGCTCCAATTTCTTATGTTCTTATGTTCTTATAGTTCCATATTCACAGATGGTCAGTACCCTCATGAAAATCTTACCATTCCCCTGTCCCCATTTTCTTTTCTGAAGGCACATTCTTGTTAGGGATTTGGTTTCACAGGCACAAGCAACCTTCGATTATCTCACCCAGAGTAGCCATGCTTCATGTGTCAATTCCAGATAAAAAGTGTCAGCAGGCTATTAGGCTATTCAAGAGATCACACGCAAACCCTGATTCAGCTTCAAAAGCAGTCATTGGCCAATGATCCGTCATGGGAACCATAGCTGATTCCCCTCTCTCTCTCTCTCTCCTCTCTCTTTCCCCCCCCCCCCCCCCCACTCACTCTCTTTAGCCAGGTGATATTAAAGCCAGTTTTAGCATTCTATTTCCATCCAACTGACATAAGTAACTTGGTACAGACCAGCGAGCAAACTTGGGACCTTCCTGGTCTCTACGGCTCTGTACCTCAACAGTCATGCATAGTGAAATAAGGAGAGGTTTTTATATATTTAGAGGGGGGCTTAATATATAACAAGTCCTCTCCAGTCAAGGGGGCGAGTGTATATAAGCCTGTATATAACACGCCTTTAGCTCTAACAGACTATGCCATGCTCCTTTCTAATCCTTTATATTGTAATTAATTAATGGCTTCCCTTTCTCCATCTGAATGTCATATATACTTTTTAACCGATTTATCATTTCTATTCAATAGCAAAATACTGCGGATGCTGGAAATCTGAAATAAGAACAGAAAATGCTGGAGAAGCTCAGCAAGTCAGGCAGCGGCTGTGGAGAGAGAAACAGGTCTTCGAACTGAAACGTTTAACTCGGTTTCTTTCTTCACAGATGCTGCCTGACTTGCTGAGCTTCTCCAGCACCTTGTTTTTAATCTCATTTTCTATTCAGTCTGTGCAAACCACACGGTCCCGAAGAGGGTGAACTATTTTAGCGTTGTCCCCCGTGCTCGCTCGCAATAAAAAGCCTGTCGGCCGAGGACCGTTGATGTGCCGATAACTACCGCCTGTCGCGCTCTCACCTGCACCATTGGCGGTTGCTGTTTCAAATTAAACGGTTCCCGCGTGCAGGTGGCGGGGACTAAATACCGCGCGCGCATAATTGGAACGAAGCCTGTGACGATTTGAGAGCGGAGCTGCCGCCATTTTTGTTATAGGCAAAGGACAACCTGGGGAAACAAAATGCTGGAAAACACTTGACAAGGTCAGGCAGCATTTAAGGAGAGCGAAACAGAGTTAACGTTTCAGGTCGATGGGGGTGGGTTTAAACTAATTTGGCAGCGGGAGGGGCATTAACGGTGAAGCATTAGAGAGGAGAAAGCAGGTGCACAGAGGACTGGGAGAGACAAACTGTATTAGCATAAAGAGTAGTTCAGAAATAGGAGGGGTTAGATGGGGGCAAAAGTAAGGCAGACTAGGATGGGTTTGGAGTAGATACACAGAACATGGTAAATAAGGTTGGTGAGCTGTGGGCACAAATTGCCAGGTGGGATTATGATACAGTGGCAATAAAGGAGACTTGGCTCAAACAAGGGGAGGATTGGTAACTTAATATTCCTAGCTACAAGGTATTCAGGAAAGATAAGGAAGGAAAAAAAGGTGGGGTGGCAGTAATGATCAAATATATCGTTACAGCACTGGAAAAGGATGATGTACTTGAGAATGCAAAGACAGAATCTATTTCGTTAGTATTAAGGAACAATACGCTGCTGGGTGCATACCATAGGCCACCAAATAGCGGGAACAAATTTGCAGGAATGCACTGCCTGAAGGGGTGGTGGAAGCAGACTCAACCGTGGCTTTCAAAAGGGAAAAATTTACAGGGCAATGGGAAAAGGGCAGGGGGGTGGGACTAGCTGGTTTGCTCTTGCAGAGAGCCGGCACGGGATAATGGGCCGAATGGTCTCCTTCTATGCTGTAACCATTCTGTGATTCTATGAAATTTTAGAAAGTTGCAAGTTCTATAGAGTAGTGCTAATGGGGGACTTCAATTATCCTAATATAGACTGGGAAAGTAACAGTGTTAAGAGCAAAGAGAGGGGAGAATTCATGGAGAAGTTGATTTGGGTACAGAGTAGACACATTCCTACAAGGGGGGGAAAGGAAGGGCATCCAAAGCTAGAGCTCCCTGGATGATTAAAGATATAGAGATTAAAATGAAACTGAAAAAGGAGGCTTATGACAAATGTAAGGTTCATAATACAGTAGAGAACCAGGCTGAATACAGAAAGTAAAGAGATCTAAAAAAGGGAATAAGAGTGGCGAAGAAAGAGTATGAGAATTGATTAGCGGCTAACATAAAAGGGAACTCAAAAGTCTTTTATAAATATAGAGAGCTTGAGCACAGAGGTTGGTAAAGACAGAGTGAACCTCGAGCGGAGCATAAAGGGAGCAGCGTGAGGAATGAAAAATTAAGAAAAAGTCAAAAAAGTGACATCACAAGACAAGGAGGAGCACTGAGGGTAAGTCAATAAGTATTTAGTTAATTGGTTAATGTTTTTAGTGGTTATTGGTGATAAAAGGAGCGAAGGCCCAAGAGCAGAAGGAACAGGACCAGCGACGGAGAGCAGAGTGGGGACATAAAGCTGAGACCGACTCAAACACAGACAGAAATTTGAAAGTGACTTCAGAGGACAGCAGATTGGTGACTGGTTGATGAGTAATACATTTTTTTGCTCTCTAAGTGGGTGGTGGTTTAAACTAGGAACCTATAACTTGCTAATACTTAATTAAATTAATAACTTAAACTAGATAAATTAATTAGTTTAAAAAGAAAACCAAGTGAATTAATTACATAAAAACTTTAAGTAAATAAATAAATCAAGGTTTGATAGAGATGGCAGTGCAGGTGGTGTGCTATAACTGCAGCATGTGGGAGTTTGTGGAGAGCAGCAAGATCCCAGGCAACCACATCTGCAGTAAGTATCTGCAACTCGAAGAACTTCGACTCAGAGTTGTTGAACTGGAGTCTGAGGTGCAGACATTGCGATGCATCAGGGAGAGGGAAGAGTTACCTGGACACTTTGATCCAGAAGGCTGTCACACCCCTTAGGTTAGGTAGTAGTTTAGATTTGGTTAGTGGTCAGGGACAGGAGGATGTGACTGTGAGTCAGGTGGGTAAGGGGACCCGTGTTTCCACGTGTCCACCATGCTGAGCAGATTGGGTCTGGCCACACTGGCCAAGCAGATGCAGGACGTCCTGTCCAGCTGTCCCAAGTGGAGAAGTTCCTGAGGAGGAACCCCTACGACCACAAGGCCGTCAGAAAGTGGTCAACACGGAACATTCTGGAGGTCCTGCAGGGAAAGGAGAGGGTGGATCCAATTGGGCAGTTCCCTGACCAGACAGTTGATGTCATTTGGCAGAACGTCTCATCGCCGGAACTGACCAACAGGCACCAGGATGTAGCTTGGATGGTGGTGAGAAGGGCCCTCCCAGTGCGGTCGTTCCTGCACGCACGGAATCTCACCTTCTGGTGGACTGCCCCTTTGTACAGAAGGTGTGGAGAGAGATGTATTGGCATCTGTCCCGGATCATTCCCAAACAGCTTGGTAACACAGGACACTGTTCTCTACGGGCTGTTATCAACTGCTGCTGGAAGACCATCAACTCGATGAAGGAGGCACTTCGGTCTGTCCGCAACCTGCCGGTTTTCCAGCTGAAGGAACTGTCCACAACCGAGTGTTGCCGGCGAGCACACACCAAGGTCCAGGAGTACGTGCTGCGGGACACACTGAAGCGGGGTGTGGTATGCAAAGGCTCTATGAGGAAAGGCCACCACACTTTGTATTGTACAGAATGTACTAAATATGTACTGTGTTTTGAATTGTAATGACGGGATCAAAGTGTGTACCATCTGTATTGTACTATTTTGAATTGTAATTGTGCATGTACTGTGTGTATCCTTACATTTTATGAAATAAAGTTTGAAATTTTGAAAAAGCAGGTAAGGGCACTCCAGATGCAGAGGTGGAGGAACCTCAGCCTTTGCCCTTGTCCAACAGGTACGAAGTACTTGCTCCCTGTGTGGATGAGAACAAAGACTGCAGGGAGGATGGGCAAATTGACCACAGCACCATAGTACAGGAGGCCATTCCAGTGTGGGGAGCAAAAAGGAATGTGATGGTGTTAGGGGATAGTATAGTCATGGAGATAGACACTGTTCTCTGCAGCCACGATCGGGAGTCCCGAAGGCTGTGTTGCCGGCCCGGTGCTAGGGTTAAGGACATCTCCTCGCGGCTGGAGAAGAACTTGGAGGAGGACGGGGAGGATCCTGTTGTCGTGGTCCACGTAGGAACCAACGACATGGGTAGAACTAGGAATGAGGTTCTGCTGAGGGAGTTTGAGGAGCTAGGGTCTAAATTAGAAAGCAGAACCTCAAAGGTAATAATCTCTGGATTACTACCAGAACCACATGAAAATTGGCATAGGAACAAACAGATTAGATGGTTAAATGCGTGGCTGAAAGAGTGGTGTGAGAAGCAGGGGCACAATTCATGGGGCACTGGCATCAGTACTGGGGAAAGAGGGAGCTGTTCCGTTTGGAGGGGCTCCACTTAAACCGAGCTGGGACCAGTGCCCTGGCAAATTGAATAACTAGGGCAGTAGATAGGGCTTTAAACTATTGGAGGGGTGGACTTCAGGTAAGGGTAAATTTATAAATATAATTAAAAAAGTCAAGGCTGTAGAGCAGAGTAGCGATTTGGTTTAAAAACAGGCAGTGTGTGACAGGTAGGGACAGAGAGTTTAACAAAGGTAATAGGGCATGAGTGACTAAGGTCACATCAGGGAAAAATAGTAAAAAGTTCAAATTAAAGGCACTCTATCTGAATGCATGAGGCATTCGTAACAAGATAGATGAATTAATGGCACAAATAGAGACTGAGAATAGGGTTTGATCTAGTAGCTATTACTGAGACGTGGTTGCAGGGTGACCAAGGTTGGGAACTAGACTTATAGAAAAATGGCAAAATGGAAAAGGAGAAGGAGGAGGGGGGGTAGCCCTGATAAGAAAGGATGAGATACAGACAGTAGTGAGAAAGGATCTTAGCTCAGAAAATCAGGATGTAGAATCAGTATGGGTGGAGCTAAGAAATAACTAGGGGCAGAAAACACCGGTGGGAGTAGTTGATAGTCCCTCTAACAGTAGTTATAGTGTTGGACAGAGTATCAATCACGAAATTAGAGAAGCATGTAACAAGAGTAATGCAATCATCATGTGGGGCTTTAATCTTCTCATAGACTGGGCAAACCAAATTGGCAAAAGTAATTTGGAGGACGAGTTCATGGAATGCCTTCGAGACAGTTTTCTAGACCCACATGTCAAGGAACCAACTAGGGATAAGGCTATTTTAGATCTAGTATTGTGTAATGAGACAGCGTTAACTAATAATTTGAAAGTAAGGGATCCTCTGGGGGAGAGTGATCATAATATGATAGAATTTAATATTGAGTTTGAAAGTAATGTAGTTAAGTCCGAAACTAGGGTCTTAAATTTAAACAATGCCATTTATGTCGGCATGAGAGGCGGGTTGGCTAAGGGAGATTGAGAAATGACATTAAAAGATATGATGGTAGATAAGCAATGGCGAACATTTAAAGAAATAATTCATAATTCTCAACGCATATACATTCCCTTCAGGAATAAAAATTCCATGGGAAAAGAGATCCAACCGTGGCTAACTGGCTAACTAGAGAAGTTAAGGATAGTATTAGATTAAAGGAAGAGGCTTATAATATTGCCAAAAAGAGCCTGAGGATTTGGAAGATTTTAGAAATCAGCAAAGGATGATCAAGAAATTGATAAAAAGGGATAAAATTGAATATGAGAGTAAACTAGCAAGAAATAAAAAAATAAATTGTAAAAGCTTCTTCAAGTATGTAAAAAGGAAGAAATTAGTGAAAGTAAATGTGAGTCCCTTAGAGGCAGAGACAGGAGAAATTCTAATGGGGAATAAAGAAATGGCAGAAACAAATATTTTGTATCTGTTTTCACAGTAGAAGACACCAGAAACATACCGGCAGTAATGGGGAACCATGGGTCTAATGGGAGTGAGGAACTTAAAGTAATTAAGATTATTAAAGAAAAAGTACTGGAGAAATTAATGGGACTAAAAGCTGACAAATCCCCTGGACCCGATGACCTACATCCTAGAGTTGTAAAAGAGGTGGTTGCAGAGATAGTGGATGCATTGGTTTTGATCTTCCAAAATTCCCTAGATTCTAGAATGGTCCCTGTGGATTGGAAGGTAGCAAATGTAACCCTGCTATTCAAGAAAGGAGGGAGAGAGAAAACAGGGAACTATAGAACAGTCAGTCTGACATCAATAGTAGGGGAAATGCTAGAATCTGTTATTAAGGACGTAATAACGGGGCACTTAGAAAATCACAATATGATTAGGCAGAGTTAGCACCATTTTGTGAAAGGGAAATTTATTAGACAAATCTATTAGAGCTTCTTGAGGGTGTAACTAGCAGATTAGATAAGGGGGATCCAGTGGATGTAGTATATTTGGATTTTCAAAAGACATTCGATAAGGTGCCACACTAGAGGTTGTTACACAAGATTAAGGCTCATGGGATTGGGGGTAATATATTAGCATGGATTGAGGATTAGTTAACGTACAGAAAACAGAGAGTAGGAATAAACGGGTCATTTTCGGGTTGGCAGGTTGTAACTAGTGGGGTGCCGCAAGGATCAATGCTTGGGCCTCAGCTGTTTACGATCTATATCAATGACTTAGATAATGGGACCGAGTGTAATGTATGCAAGTTTGCTGTCGATACAAAGCTAGGTAGGAAAGTAAGCTGTAAGGAGGACGCAAAGAGGCTGCAAAGGGATCTAGACAGGTTAAGTGAGGGGGTGAGAAGGTGGCAGATGGAGTGTAATGTGGGGAAATATGAATTTATCCACTTTGGTAGGAAGAATAGAAAAGCAGAATTTTATATGTTTATACGGTAAGGAGACCAAAACTGTACACAGTACTTCACGTGTGGTCTCACACCTGGAGTACTACTGTGGATGCTCAGTCAGGATATATTTGCCTCAGAGGGGGTGCAATGAAGGTTCACTAGCTTGATTCCTGGGATGAGCGGGTTGACCTTTGAGGAGAGATTGAGTAGAATGGGCCTATAATCTCTGGAGTTTAGAAGAATAAGAGGTGATCTCATTGAAACGTATCAAATTTTTAGACGGCTTGATGGGGTAGATGCAGAGAGGCTGTTTCCCCAGGCTGGAGAGTCTAGAACAAGGGGTCATAGTCTCAAGATAAGGGGTTGGCTATTTAGGACCGAGATAAGGAAAAATTTCTTCACTCAGAAGATTGTGAATCTTTGACATTCTCTACCCCAGAGGACTGCGGATGCTCAGTCGTTGAGTATATTCAAGATCGATAGCTTTTTGGACACCTGGGAATCAAGGGATATGGGGATAGGGCGGGAAAGTGGAGTTGAGGTGGAAGATCAGCCATGATCTTGTTGAATGGCAGAGCAGGCTTGAGGGGCCGTATGGCCTACTCCTGTTTCTATTTCTTATGTTCTTAAATCGTAAAAGGGTAGTGGAACCGATTAGGGACAAAAAAGATCTTTTGAGGCAGAGGGCATGGCTGAGGTACTAAATGAATACTTTGCATCCGTCTTCACTAGAGAAGAGGATGCTGCCATTGTAGCAGTAAAGGAGGAGGTAGTAGCGATATTAGATAGGATAAAAATAGATAAAGAGGAGGTGCTTAAAATATTGGCAGTTCTCAAAGTAGAAAAGTTACCCGGTCCAGATGGGATGCATCCTAGATTACTGAGGGAAGGATGAGTGGAAATTGCAGAGGCTCTGGCCACAATCTTCCAATCCTCCTTAGATCTGGAGATGGTGCCAGAGGACTGAAAGATTGCAAATGTTACACCCCTGTTCAAAAAAGGGGAAGAGGGATAAGTCTGGCAATTACAGGCCAGTCAGCCTAACGTCGGTGGAGGGAAAACTTTTAGAGACAATAATCCGGGCAAAATTAATTGGCACTTGGAAAAGTATGGGCTAATAAATGAAAGTCAGCACAGACCTGTTAAAGGAAAATCATGTTTGACAAACTTGATTGAGTTATTTGATGAAGTAACAGAGAGGGTTGACGAGGATAGTGCGATTCATGTTATGTATATGGACTTTCAAAAGGTATTTGATAAAGAACCATATAATAGACTTGATAGCAAAATTAAAGCCCATGGAAATAAAGAGACAGTGGCAGTGTCGATACAAAATTGGCTAGGGGACAGAAAGCAGAGAGTAGTGGTGAACGGTTGTTTTTCAGACTGGAGGGTATTATACAGTGGTGTTCCCCAGGGGTCAGTATTAGGATCACTGCTCTTTTTGATACATATTAATGACCTGGACTTGAATATAATTTCAAAGTTTGCAGATGACACAAAACTCGGAAATGTAGTAAACAATGTGCAGGATAGTAACAGACTTCAAGAGGACATAGACAGACTGGTGAAATGGGCAGACATATGGCAAATTAAATTTAATGCAGAGAAGTATGAAGTGATGCATTTTGGATAGAAGAATGAGAAGAGGCAATATAAACTAAATGGTACAATTTTAAAGGGAGTGCAGGAGCGGAAAGACCTGGGGGTGGATGTACACAAATCTTTGAAGGTGGCAGGACAAGTTGAGAAGGCTGTTAAAAAAGCATGTGGAATCCTGGGCTTTATTAATAGAGGCGTGGAGCATAAAAGCAAGGAAGCTATGCTAAACCTTTATAAAATACTAGTTAGGCCTTAGCAGGAGTATTGTGTTCAATTCTGGGCACCACGCTTTAGGAAGGATGACAAGGCCTTAGAGAGGGTGCAGAAGAGATTTATTAGAATGGTGCCAGGAATTAGGGATTTCAGTTATGTGGAGAGACTGGAGAAGCTGGGGTTGTTCTCCTTAGAACAGAGAAGGTTAAGGGGAGATTTGATAGAGGTGTTCAAAATCATGAACAGTTTTGATAAAGTAAATAGGGAGAAACTGTTTCCAGTGGCAGAAGGGTCGGTAACCAGAGGACACAGATTTAAGATGATCAGCAAAAGAGTCAGAGGTGACATGACAAAACATTATTTTATGCAGCGAATCGTGATGACCTGGAATGCACTGCCTGAAAGAGTGCTGGAAGCAGATTCAATTGTAACTTTCAAAAGGGAATTAGATAAATACTTGAAAGGAAAAAATTTACAGGGCTATGGATACATATAAGTTTGTTGTAGAGGACACTATACCAAAATTTGCAGACAACGCAATATACAAAAGTTGTAGAGGAGCCGAAAGAATTAGTAGTTCAATCTTTAAACGTGGGAGGACAAGTTAATAAAGTTGTTAAATAAACATAAGGGGTCCTATAAATGAGAGATAGAATATAAAAGCAAAGAGCTTAAGCTGAAGTTAGAAAATATTGGGAATGAAATTCAACTTTGGCATGGGTGCAGAAGAGATTCACGAAGATGATACCAGTGATGAGAGGCTTTAGTTTTGAGGAAATATTGAAACTAAGGGTCTTTTAATTAGAAAGAGGATATCTGATAGAAATGTTCAATATTACGAGGGATTTTGAGGAGGTAAATCTGGAAAAACTATTTCCACTCATCAGTAATTCAATAACTAGAGGCTATAACAAAGGGGATGGGTAGAACTTTTTTTTTAAACAGAGGGTTGTTTGGACATGGAATGCCCTCCCAGAAAGTGGTGGAAACAGAAATCATAATTTCTTTTAAAAAAGGTTAAATATTTGAAAATGTAAAGGTTATGGGGAAAGGGTGGGGGAATGGGACTAAGTGGATACCTCTTTCAGAAACCCAGCAAACAGACCCCTTGGCACCTTCTGCAATGAAAAATTCTATTATTATTACATGTGTACAATAGTTAAAGTTTTTTGGCAGATACTAGTGCAAAGATGCAGTCTGAACCATGGTGGTAGTTATCTTGCTTTTGATGCAGGCAATGTCGAGCATTGGTCAGTGCCAAAGGCATACTATACAACTCCTGTGCTGAATGAAAAATTTCAACGGCTGCTTTAAGTTTTTTTTAATTCATTAATGGGATGTGGGCGTTGCTGGCAAGGCCAGCATTTATTGCCCTCCCCTAATTGCCCTTGAGAAGGTGGTGGTGAGCTGCCTTCTTGAACCGCTGCAGTCCTTGTGGTGAAGGTTCTCCCACAGTTAGGTAGGGAGTTCCAGGATTTTGACCCAGCAACGATGAAAGAACGGCAATATATTTCCAAGTCAGGATGGTTTGTGACTTGGAGGGGAACGTGCAGGTGTTGTTGTTCCCATGCGCCTCTGCCCTTGTTCTTTTAGGTGGTAGAGATCGCGGGTTTGGGAGGTGCTGTCAAAGAAGCCTTCGCGAGTTGCTGCAGTGCATCCTGTAGATGGTACACACTGCAGCCATGGTGTGCCAGTAGTGAAGGGAGTGAATGTTTGGGGTGCCCATCAAATGGGCTGCTTTGTCCTGGATGGTGTCGAGTTTCTTGAGTGTTGTTGGAGCTGCATTCATCCAGGCAAGTGGAGAGTATTCCACCACAGTCCTTACTTGTGTCTTGTGGAAAGGCTTTGGGGAGTCAGGAGGTGAGTCACTCGCTGCAGAATACCCAGCCTCTGACCTGCTCTTGTAGCCACAGTATTTATGTGGCTGGTCCAGATAAGTTTCTGGTCAATGGTGACCCCCAGGATGTTGATGGTGGGGGATTCGGCGATGGTAATGCCGCTGAATGTCAAGGGGAGGTGGTTAGACTCTTTCTATGGTCATCGTTTGGCACTGTCTGGCGTGAATGTTACTTGCCACGTATCAGCCCAAGCCTGGATGTTGTCCAGGTCTTGCTGCATGCGGGCACGGACTGCTACATTATCCGAGGGGTTGCGAATGGAACTGAACGCAATCATCAGCGAGTATCCCCATTTCTGACCATTCCCCCACCCTTTCCCCATAACCTTTTACATTTTCAAAAGCAAAATACGACAGATGCTGGAAATCTGAAATCAAAACAGAAAAAACGGAAAAGCTCAGCATCTGTGGAGAAAGTTGTTGTTTGTTTTCTTTTGCCTGATTCGCCCTCTACATGGCCATCCATGGAGCACAAGACCAGTTGCTAAAGTTATGATGTAAAGAGCATAGCTCTTTTTGTTTATTCTGAAAATGAAAACCTGCTTAAATATTTTCGGACGGTAACATTTTAGCCTCCTGGGAAAATTGCAAAATGAAAACACAAGGAACTGTGCAAGCCGTACATTGTTTCGTCTGTCTAATCTAACCAGTTCCCGAAGATAGGCTGTAGATATTGGAGATAATTTTCACCTTCACCGCTTGGGTCTTAATGTAGCGAAGTGGATCGCCCGCCCCTTAAAGAACCCACGGGATTTTCATTTGGAAATGAAAATTGGGGCAGTTTCTGTAATGGATGGACAATCCGCTCTGCAAGTTTACTGCCCAAGCGTTGAAGGTGAAAATTATCCCCCACTGTCCCAAACTTTTGGCGCCAAAAGGATCAGATGGGTATAGAACCTTTAGTTTGGGAACAACACAGGTTCTGAGGCTTTATTTAGCTCCGGAGTAAAGCACCATGTAAAGCACCATCTATCTGCAACCTCATGATGACATTTTCATGTGCATGCTCAGAAGGTGCTTTCTCCAGGATTGATCAAGCTAATAAAATAGTAGGTGGAAGACAGGAAATGACAAGGAATCTGATATGTTGGATGGTGCAGGGGAAGAGATGGATTTGGGAAGATTATTTAAAAGGTAAATAAACAGTCATTTCAATTAACTGGATCTTTATTTGTATTCTTATAATTCCATGTACATATTGGTGTGCCATTATCTTGTTGCTCTTGATTGTTCTTTTCCTTAACTTACAATTAAAAAAAAAATCCTTATCTGAAATGTTTTATCCTTCTTGTCTTTCTTCACTACTTATCTAGTAGTTAATCTGTCTTGGCTGTCTCTTAAGAGTTTGCACTATTGGCTAAATTAAAATTCGATGGTTAGAAAATTAAACTGTACTGATAGAATGCATCTACAGGTTTCCTAGGTGGGAAGACTTGCAGGCTGTGCAGTATCAATATCCCTGTTAAAATAGGAATATTGATACTCCTGTTATATCTCAGTCATAGTAGCAAACAGGAGCTGATTGAATGCAGAATTGGCTTTTGTTTGCTGCTATAAAACGTGCAAATTCAAAAGAGGCAACTTTTCACAAAGTGTTTCCAAATGTTGGATGTGCTCTTCAGGGTTTCTTACTAAAAACTGTGATAGCAGCAAAAGTGAAATCAGAGATGGCAACAAAAAAAAAAGGCTGCCTGCAGCCTAATTGTCCCGACCTCATTTCTGTAACAGTTTCCCCCACCCCACCCTATACATCTTCAAAGTTCAGAGTGAAAAAATGTCAAAACCTTCAAAGGGAATGGGTTCCATACATAAGGGTTGGTATTACCAATAAAACAATGAAACTGTGGGCATACAATGCAGCAAGAAAACGTGGGCGATCAGGCTGGAAGTAGCCATTTTTTTTGTCCATGATTTCCTGCTGGTGAAGCCATTGTGTACTTAAACAGGACCATTTTTAAACAGCAAAATAAATCACTTCCAAAAGCTACCAACATTAGAAATTAGGTACAACTTGTACTCTTGTCTTACAAGACCCCATTGAAAAGGGCACAGTTTTTGCTTTTTGAGTTGATTAAACAATAGTCCAATACTAATTTGGATTCCATTACCAATACGATCAGAAAGCTGCATTTTAATACTTTATACAAATCGTGGACTTTTGATGTGCGTAAGAATCTACCCAATAGGGGAAAAAAAACTTTCTAACACATCATATTTCTGGTCAGTGATGCAGGTAGATATGAACATTCGGTTCAGGCTTTTTGGGAATCTGTAGATTCACAGACACAGCTGGTGGTAGGAGCCAGGAGTCAGGTACCAAGAGCCAGAATCCTTCTGGTACAATTCAGTGACCATGCCACTGAAATTGCACTAGAGGGCAGTCATAACCTATGTAACAAAGGCCCTGGGTCGTAAGTGAACATTTCAAGCACCTTTTATTATGTTCTGAAAACAACCAAGACTGGTTCGGTTAAGAATCAATAGTGCATTGCCATTAAGGCAGCAGTGTTTTGCCTACAATTCAACAAGACATCTATTCCAAATTACAGCTTAATTGGAGAAATATTGGCTTTGGAGAATCAAACTTGGAACATTAGTGTTCAGGCATGCAAGGACAAGACTAACATTTTTCAAGTCGTTTTTTTTAAAAAGTTACTGTGGTAGGGCTAATTATAAACTATATCTTTTAAACATCCATGAAGAAACTGCAGCAGCAAAAAAACAGAATAAAGTTTACAATACAGTAGAGCTAAAACAAACAGGTCAAGATCCTGGGTTTACATTCATTCAGGTTATTTAAAAAAAGCTTCAGGAAAAAATAGAATACATTGTATTTGCACTACAGTTAAAATTGTAATTATCTACATAAAAATGTATTTTGCCCATATTGTCGAATTGTATTCTGGTTTTTAAAAAGGAGGCCTGTCCTGTATACATTGCCCAATTTAAAATGGATAAGTTCCTGTACCTGAATTTGGACCATTTGTGGGTTTTTTTCTGCCCTTGGAACACACCTGCCTGACAAGTACCATTGCTCTAAAAAGAAATTAAAAAGTTGTTGCCCTCAGTTGTCATGGCTTTGCATCCATATATTAAAACACACAAACACACACACACATTAAAATAAAAAAGATTGCTGGCACACAAAGTGACACTGTACCCAGAATTCATTCGGCCCATTTCCTCTTCAGACCCGGGCACTAAAACCTCTCGGTATCTGCTCTAGGTGGGAGGCAAACTTTTCAAAGTGTGTGCAAAACCAATTTTGTGCTCAGCTTAAGGTGTCTGTGTCCAAATGGAGCAGGGAAAACTGGACCCTGAAAAAGACTAATATACTTAGTCTCTGCACCATAGGTATGATATCTAAGCATGTTCGATAGAACTCATAGTGTGAGGTCAGCATCAGGACTCCACACACTAGCTGGATTCCTTACATAGAATTTACAACACAGAAAGAGGCCATCTGGTCTATGCCGGCGTTTATGCTCCACATAAGCCTCCTCATCTACCCTTATCAGCATAACCTTTATTCCTTTGTCCCTCATGTGCTTATCTAGCTTCCCCTTAAATTCATCCATGTATGGTGGCAACGTTAGGACTATCACAAATAAACCACCTGCTGTCCTATCGCAAAGTTTTTTTTTTATTCGTTCATGGGATGTGGGCGTCGCTGACAAGGCCAGCATTTATTGACCATCCCTAACTGCCCTTGAGAAGGTGGTAGTGAGCCGCCTTCCTGAATCGTTGCAGTCCGTGTGGTGAAGGTTCTCCCACGTGCTGTTAGGTGGGGAGTTCCAGGATTTTGACCCAGCGACAGTGAAGGAATGGCGATATATTTCCAGGTCAGGATGGTTTGTGACTTGGAGGGGAACGTGCAGGTGGTGTTGTTCCCATGTGCCTGCTGCCCTTGTCCTTCTAGGTGGTACAGGTCACGGGTTTGGGAGCTGCTGTCGAAGAAGCCTTGGCGAGTTGTTGCAGTGCACCTTGTAGATGGTACACACTGCAGCCACAGTGCTGCGGTGGTGGAGGAAGTGAATGTTTAGGGTGGTGGATGGGGTGCCAATCAAGCGGGTTGCTTTGTCCTGGATGGTGTCAAGCTTCTTGAGTGTTGTTGGAGCTGCACTCATCCAGGCAAGTGGAGAGTATTCCATCACACTCCTGACTTGTGCATTGTAGATGGCGGAAAGACTTTGGGGAGTCAGGAGGTGAGTCACTCGCCACAGAATACCCAGCCTCTGACCTGCTCTTGTAGCCACAGTATTTATGTCGTGGTCCAGTTAAGTTTCTGATCAAAGGTAACTCTCAGGATATTGATGATGAGGGATTCGGTGATGGTAATGCTGTTGAATGTCAAGGGGAGATGGTCATTGCCTGCCACTTGTCCGACGCAAATGTTACTTGCCACTTATCAGCCCAAGCCTGGATGTTGCCATATCTTGCTGCATACGGGCACAGACTGCTTCATTATCTGAGGGGTTGCAAATGGAACTGAACAGTGTGCAATCATCTGCGAACATCCCCACTTCTGACCTTATGATGGAGGGAAGGTCTTGATGAAGCAGCTGAAGATGGTTGGGCCTAGGACACTGCCCTGAGAAACTCCTGCAGTGACGTCCTGCAGCTGAGATGATTGGCCTCCAACAACCACAACCATCTTCCTTTGTGCTAGGTATGACTACAGCCACTGGGCTGATTTCCCCGATTCGCATTGACTTCAATTTTACCAGGGCTCCTTGATGCCATACTCGGTCAAATGCTGCCTCACCTCACCTCCGGAATTCAGCTCTTTTGTCCATGTTTGGACCAAGGCTGTAATGAGGTCTGGAGCCGAGTGGTCCTGGTGGAACCCAAACTGAGCATTGATGAGCAGGTTATTGGTGAGTAAGTGCCGCTTGAAAGCACTGTCGTAACACCTTCCATCACTTTACTGATGATTGAGAGTAGACTGATGGGGCGGTAATTGGCTGGATTGGATTTGTCCTGCTTTTTGTGGACAGGACTTATCTGGGCAATTTTCCACATTGTCGGGTAGATGCCAATGTTGTAGCTGTACTGGAACAGTTTGGCTAGAGGCGCAGCTAGTTCTGGAGCACAAGTCTTCAGCACTACAGCCGGGATGTTGTCAGAGCCCATAGCCTTTACTATGATTTTGATTGCGCATGCTTGTGTTTATTTAAATCCTGGAGCTGATTTTACCAAAGTGGCATGGATTCAGGCACAGAATGTCGAAGAAAACCCCAATTAACTTACAGTTGATGTACTGGATGTTCCTCCAATATCTATTTCCTAGCACAAATTTTAGACTTGCTTTCATCAACTTTCAAAATGCAGGTCGTCTTAATTGCAGACCATTTGCGGCTTTTTGTCACCAGGTCTTGAAGTTGTAAGGTCCAAAATCTAGGGCCTAGGTATTGGTACTGGCGATTGTAGGAGACATGCCTGTATGATATTCCGCCATCCACTATTTTAATGGAGGTGTTATCACCAGATGATTATGCACTAGTAGTTAAGTGATCGTCTGCTAGTATCACCAACAGTAACCTCTAACTTCAGATATTTTGTCTAGATAGTAAATGCTGAAAATATATATCAGGTCTGTGAACATCTGTAAAGAAAAAAAGATGTTAGGCACTTGATAGAGGGTCTGCACCTAAAACATTAAACTTTTATCTTTTCAGATGCTAATAACTGGCTGCACATTTGTTTTTATTTTAGGCTTGCAATTTTTCCTTTTAATCTCATGGATGTAATCTGTTTAATAACTGGATCATGCTCATTGCTAATGAAGATTAAGGGACCTTGCTGTGCACAAATTGGCTGCCATGTTTACCTATATTATGCCGGTGATTACACTGCAAAAATAATTCATTGGCTGTTAAATACTTTGGGACACCCTGAAGACATGAAAGGCACCATATAAATGCAGTCTCTTTCTAAGATGTAGTTTTGAACAGTTGGAGGCACCAACTTATTTTGTTGACACGGACCGGTTTGTACTGTTTCATCACGGGAAAGAATAATGGTCTCCTTTCAAACTTAATTACCAACCCCCATTCCCCCCCCCAATCCAAATTTCTTCCGTCTCCTCATCCTCTCCTCCACGTTATCGACTCATTCCTGGTGACCTCCAGTACCTCGCTCATACGGCCGTTCATCATAGGTGAACCAAAGTATTTGAGTGCTAGTAGACTATTCAATTGCAAGGAGGGGAGTGAGGGCACAGAAACACTGCTGGCCTCAAGCAACTCCACACTGATATATACATCTCCAGCTGGGGATCTGGAAGTGGCAGATCTAGGAAATGTTCTCGTCCTCAAGTTAGGGTCACAGAGATCAATTTGAAGGTGTTCTACTGCTGACTTTGCTGAGATCAGCTAACTGTGATCTGGGGTCCTCCTAGTCCATACAGCTCTGCAACTCACCTCAATCAGCTGAGCCAATCAGAGAGCTGGTAATGTGTAATTGTATAATTTTTAAACAGAGAATACTAGGTTTAAGCCATCCATCTAGTTATCATATTTCTGGATTCTTATGCATTCCAGCCAGCTAAAGCAACCATTACAACACAACCATCTGATGCTGAAAGGATGACCAGGATTTCTTAATACTTGGAAAGCAGAAGGAAAGGCCAGAGAATGCGCTTCTCATTTTTATTGAAAATATGAATATATCTTATCTCTGCTGGGAGAGATCTTTGATTTAGTGAATCATTTGGTACCATTTCAGGTCTCTGCCTACAACCCAGAGCCAAATATGACGTATATTGGAGGACAGCCAAGGTGTATCCCAGAGCAACCCCATACATTTACCCAGAAACTTGTGCATCAGCTCCGGCTGCAGATTGATTCATGTATCTTTTTCTTCCCCGGTTTGCCCGCTGCCTGCAGATTGGCATCGAGACCAGTATGAAGTGCGACATCTCTAAAACTGAACATAGACACTGAATGGGACATGTGGTGTGTTGCACCCTCATCAGGTTATGTCAGAGGGTTTTCTGGCTGTGAGCTGAGGCCTGAAATAACAGGTCTCCACAGGAGAAGAAATTATTTGCCAGGCTGAAGATACCTCCTACGAGACAACAGGTACATTCGACTTATTTAGATAAGTAACACATGTGGATGATTACCTTGTGCTGAAATTATTCTCCATAGCCCTTCCTTCTTTAAAGCAGTCACCAAGCAAGTAAAAAGACCAATTACTTTGAAGTAAGTTTTTTTTTATTTAGAAACAGCTGAAATTGGTGCTAGGAGCTAGATATTGGCACATTCTGTATGCTAAATTCACACAGTTTAGAGCCTGGAACTCAACTCTCTTCCTACAGAAATACAAACAAAGAGACAGGTGGTGTGGTACCATAAAAGAGACACAAAACGCGGGTTTATGCCAGACATGGCAAACTTCTGATCTTAAGTGTGCTATTAAGGAGAGCAGCCAAGCTGCTTGTCCCCGCCAGGAGGAAGATAAAGTTAAGAGGTTGAGATACACTGGTGCTGTGCTCACAAATCTTGTAATGGCCAGTTCAGCAGCAGGGCTGAGAGAGACCCAGTGTCTGGAGAGACCAGAGAGCTGGTAATCTGCCCACTCTTTTGACAGGTTGTGAAAATTAAAAGGAATTTTTCTTTTTTTAAAAAAAAGTGTTGAGAATAAATTAAAATTAAATTCATTTACAAACAAGGATATATGAACAAATATTCAGTCAGTCAGTCAGTCGACAGACTTGTATAAGACAACCAGTGGCCAACAGTTAGTTAATTGGTTACAATTTATTACAATGATTTGAGAGCTTTGTCGGGGCAAAAACTAGCATCATCTTTAACTAGTTTTTAGAACAGTTGCTATGTTTAAGTACCTTGATCTATTTTATACATTTTTCCAGTTAACAAGCAAACAAACATCCAGTTCCAAAGCTGCTACATATGCTTTGCTCAATACTTTATATTCCTGCGCCAAAAGTTGAATTTGAGTTAAAGTCTTGATTAAAGAGGTCTTTAACCTCAGAGGGCAGTGTGTCAAAGAGGTGATCTTCAACCACAAGCCCACTTCTCTTCAGAAGGCGACAGTGGCCTAACTCTGCTGGAAGTCTGTCCAGGCAATTCCCCTTCACCTCTAGCTGCATGAGCTGCACAAGCTGACCAACCTTTTCTGAAATGGAAGTGATGCAGTTTTGCCCTACATTCAAAACCCGCAACTTTGTGCACTTAAAAACCTGCTTTGGCAAAATTTCCACTCTGTTTCCGGTAACTCCAAAAAACTGTAAATTCTGGAGAGATGTGATTTCTGCTGGAATGATGGCGATGGAATTGTGACTTACATCCAGGTATCTGAGCTTCTGTAAAGTGAAGAGAGCTGCCGGCAGAGACTCCAGTTTATTCTGAGAAAGGTAAAGCAACTCAAGGTTTTTCACCAGGCTGATCGATGAAGGGATGGTGATGATTTTGTTGTACCATAGCTTCAGGCACGTTAAGCGCTTCAGATGTTGAAAACTTATCACCTCTTCGATTGTGCGAATGTTGTTGGCTTTCAAGTCCAGTTCCTGCAAGTTGGTCAAGCTGAAAATGGCGTGTGGAATTCGTTCCAGCTCACAGTTCTGCAGCTCCAGCTCAGTTAGATTGATCATCTTCTTCAAGCTGTTAAGCACTAAAAGTTTAGTTCCATCATTGTGAACCAGTAGAGCGGTGAGATGGGGCGCTACATCAGTGATGTTTGAAGGGACTTTGGTCAGATTGCTCTTTAGGTGCAAGATCTTCAGGTGTTTCAGTTCTCGCAGTGACTCTAGCGCTATCATCTTATTATTTTCAGAGTTCAGATTACCAACTAGATACAGTTCACGCAGATTTTTAAGCAAATAGACCCAGGTGGGAATTTCTGCAACATCTGTGAACTTGATATGCAGATACCTAAGGTGGTCCCGGAGGAAGCTGAAGGCAGTTTGTTCCACTTTAGCAGGGCAATGGTAAAGGTGCAGTTCCTGAAGATTAGTCATTTGGGAAATTTTGGCAGGAATCTTTGCCTCGGGAATCAGCTCTAGCTTCAGCACCTCCAGTTCTGTCATGTCGAACACAGCGTCAGGTACCCCGGAAAGCATGAAGAGGTGCAGCTCCTGCTTGTCTAGAGGATTCCGAGAGACGTGCTGCTTGAGTTTTTCGTAAGTCCACTCGTGGTTTAAACTGAGCTCCCGCAGTTTGTTTTCACTCACCTCAGACAGGAAGACCCCAAAGCGCTTGGAGTAAAGTTGGTCATATTGATCAACCATGTGCAGCAGAAATGCAAAATCATTTTTAACATCTGGAATGTCACTAAAGCTACTTTCTTCACGGACCTTTTCAAATGAGTATTCCTTTAAGGGCCGCCTGAACAGCCAAAACAAAGTATATATGCAAACCAGTCCATAAACACATATGAGTGCAATGTAACTAATTAGTAATTTTCGTAGCATAAAAGCCATGTTGTGAGTACAATAAAATTGAGTATATCCAGTCAAATGCTCTATGTCTGGTCTGCAGACATGATCAAAACTTATAGAAGTCACAAAAGTAAGCGTATAACATAAAATAAACATTAATTTCACTGTCTTTATGACTGTCTGGACAACATAGAGTTTATATATCAAATCACTGTCTTCTACATGGGCACGGAACTTACGAACTTTTTCAAAAAGGGCTTTGGCCTGCTCTCCATCTTTCTTGTCTAAAATAGTCATGCTGGGAACTTCAATGACAGGCTTCTCAGCTGAAAATTTAGGTCCAGTTCTTGATATCATGGGTGTGCTGGAGCTAGGGCTTTCTTCTTCGCTGCCTGTCGATAAATGCTTTGCTACAGAGGTCTTAAAGCGTTGCTTGTTCTCCTCAGAGTCCTCACACGCAGTTTCAGAGAGTGCTTTTGTGGTCCACGGAGACTCAAAACACTTTCCCAATATGGAAACAAAATGTTCAATCTTCGAACTGGTCTTTGGGTACTTGAACCAGAAATTGCTACTGACCATCAGGATGAGCGTATGGATTAGAGCAAGATAGGGAAAATACTTGGAATACCAGGGCAAGGCCACATGATAGCACATCTGATTGATGAAAATATATTGCTGGAACTCCAGGTTAGTCGGACGCCCAAAGTTGAGAGGGCCTCTTTGTACGGGATGATCGACGTCATCAGGTAGGTCAACGGTTATCGTAGGCACGCTTCCAAAAGCAAAGACGTTGGCTCCCTCATTAGCATGATTCCGGCTCCCCCGCGAAGAGGTAGTGCTTTCTAAATCTGGTATAGCAGATGCTTCGGAAAATTTTGTAGGACTCTCAGAGACGCTGCGCTGGGTTTCTGACCTTTCATCTAATTGGGGCTCAGGAAGACACACGACTTGGTCTTTGGTCAGCTGCATGGTGCCCGCAAAGATAGCGACCATCAGCATTACAATGGCTAAATAGTCCATGAACACATCCCACCATGGCTTTAGGATTCGATAGGTTGCCTGTATGTCATTAAGAGATGCAACTTCTGTGAGGGTAAACATTCCTGTAAAATACATAAAAAGGTATAATAAATGATCAAGTAAATTACCGAGACAAATGGAGATCATTTTTGACATTAGGAGTTGGGAGTATTCCCCTCCTCCCGTAGCTAACAGAACAATTGTACAATTCAATGTAGTACTGAGCCATACAGATCAAAAGGTTCCTCGTTTAATCCCTGATTTGAATGGAGTTTGCTGATCTCAGTCAGGATCCTATAATTGGTCTCACTGGCCCAGGCTAAGAAAACCAAAAGTTAGCCAGGGTTCCTGCTTTTAATTGTTATTCATTGAGCCCTGCTGGTGAATGCATGTGGTGCAGGCATTAAGTGAGAACAGGCCTGGTAGTGATGGCAGGCTAATTGACCATGAAAGGTAACATTCACCATCTGGGCTCATATGAAAAATAGCCACTTGGGGCATACATCAGGAGGACTAGTGCCACCTGTGCAACTCTACCCGAGAAAGAGTCAGATAAGGAGAGAAAAGTTGGCAACATTTTTGGAGCAAGCAAAATTGGTACCTGTAACATGTCATGAACAATCACAATGTTGACTGAATTCAAATTTAAAGTACATAGCTTATCCCAACTCAAATGATTAAAACCCTTAATTAACAAACTCAAAAAGATGTTTTAGGATTTGGTTAGTTTGTATTATAACAATGATCAGGGCCACTGATTTACAATGACTGAATAAGTCTAATTCCATTTTTATTACATGGGATTCAGAGATTCCTTTTTAACCAGTAATTTGTGGGAACAAATTCACAATTCCATTTATTTTCCATGACAACCATAATTCAGTATCTGTAGTCTCAGGTTATATACCAATTTATAATCCTATTCTTTTTTAAATTTGGTAAACTAAATGAAACACTTGTATCAAAAAAAGCTCTTGTTTTATAAGAAAACTAAATTATGTACAACTAGGTACTTGAAGATTTTAAAATTGCCCTAGTTCCAAGTTTCTGATGTTAAGTCACTGAACAAAAAGCTTCATTACAGCCCAAGCTGTGACTCAACAGAAATCATTTTAGCCTCTGCCTTGCTTCAAGCAAAGTGCATGTAAAATGGATTAAAACCAAATAGACATCTAGCACCTCGTACAGTGATGTATGAATAGTTTCTGACAAAAGTCAGTTTTAACCCTTAAGCCACTGCCAGTAAGATATAAAAACAATCAGCATTGCTTTAAAAGGAGGTACATCTTGCTTGCCGAATCAGTTTTTTTTTGTTCTGAGGAAGTAGCATTCCAAACAAACAGGGGGAAGCCACGTGATGTAGTGTACTTGAATTTCCAAAAGGCCTTCTGATAAAGTAACTCTTGGGTGATTCCTTTATAAAAAAGGTTGGTAGGTATCAAGGATAAGATGTTAATCAGTGACTGGCTAAAGGGAAGGAAGCAGACAGCTGTCATTAAGCAATGCTAGACTGCAATAGGAGGGTGAAGGTATTAAGTGGTATGCCCTAGAGTCCATGTTGGCCCCCTCATAGTCCTGGTAAATGTAAGTGACCTGGATTTGCAATCACAGTGCAAAGTAGTTAGTTACATTTGCAGTGTGTAGGGGCAAGGGATTGGCAACTTTTGACTCAGAGTAGGAAGCCAAGATCTTACAAAGGCAGCTCAACAAGGTTGTACCTGGGCTGATCAGTGGCAGTAATCAAAGTTCAATATGGGTAAGTGTACATTAGAAGTAAAAATAGGAGGCACATCTTATGGGTGGGTGGGATAGCAATTGCTGGGGAGACGAAGGAAAACAAAGATGAAAGTAATGATCGTTGACTCATCGCGCACCATGTCTAAATAGCGTGAGGTAGAAATAAACAAATCAAACAGGATGCCAGATTACATTGCCAAATTAGTTGAGTTCAAATCCCTAAAGGGAGGAGTTGTGAGCAATAACTGCGTAAATTCAGGCTCTCCAACCTCAAGCTGAGAGATGTCCTTATAGGAGGTACACAAAATACTTAAACAGGATAGTAAAAGTAAACTTCTTACATCAAGACGAGAGCAGAGAGTTGTGAAAGGCTAATTTAAGCCAGATGTCAGCAAGTATTTCTTTATACAAAGAATGATAAACAGCTGAAGTGGTGCAAGAGTTGTCGAGGCCAGGACGCTGAACTCATCTGAGTAAGCAGATGCTGGGAAGACAATAGGGTTGGTATTCCGGAAGAATGAGACCAAATGAGATGAAAGGCCTTAAACGATCTTACAGCGACTCATTTAGTCTATGATGTTCCCCTGTGCCACTGACTAGATATTTTATCTGGCACTTTTTACTATTGAAAAAAAAAGTAGCCCAAAATAAAAAGGGTCAAACTTTATTGATGTAATATGACGAGGGAAAACTATAATGTTCATTCACTGGAAACTGGCCTTTGGAACCAGACTCTTTAACACATCAAGAGTCCAGCCCACGACAGATACATGGTTCTGTCTCAATCAACTGCTCTCCATAATGTAAATGACCCGATGTTTTGGGTACCAATGACATCACGGACCCACAGAAGTGGGCTCTACAATGGTGTCATTGGGTTAAGGCTGCCGGTTGCAGTAATAAACTCAGGGATCCAGTCTCTCACATTTACAGTCTAGATCTCAATATTACCGAGCACAGCCCAGTGTAAAAGGAGGGGTTGCAGAGTTCACTCTCTTGACAAAGGGTCTCTTAACCTGATGTTTGAGCACCAAAGTAAAAGCCCTTTTAGAGATGTGGACACAGATTTTCCTGCCATGGTGAGATTGGCAATGTACACTGTAAATTTTGCCATCTAATGCGCCAATCTCGCCGCTGAAAACTTATTTTGCTGGTTTTCAAATTAGGATAAGTCATAGCAAGCATAGTGGTGAATCAGAAGCATTGCAGTTAATGGCCATTGAATTAAGTGTTACTTGGGAACCATTTATTTATTTATAGTGTTAACCGTGGCTCAGTGTTAGCACTCTCGCCTCGGAGTCAGAGGGTTTTGGGTTCAAGTCCCACTCCAGAGATTTGAGCACAAAATACAGGCTAACACTCCAGTGCAGCACTGAGGGAGTGCTGCACTGTCGGAGGTGCCATCTTTCGAATCAAATGTTAAACCGAGGCCCCGTCTGTCCTATCAGGTGGACATAAAAAATCCCATAGCATTATTTTGAAGAAAAGCAGGAGAGTTCGCACGGATGTCCAGGCCAATATTTATCCCTCAACCAAAATTACTAAAATGGATTATCTGATCGTTATCTCATTGCTGTTTGTGGGACCTAGCTGTGTGTAATTTGGCTGCTGCATTTCCTACATAACAACAGTGACTACACTTCAAAAAGTACTTAATTGGCTGTAAAGCGCTTTGGGACATCCTGGGGTTGTGAAAAGCGTTACATAAATACAAGTTCTTTCTTTTTCTTTAGACACATTTAAATATTTGAAAAGTAATTTACTCTGATTAGTATGACAATGCAGTGGGAAGGCTGGGTAATTTCCAATAGCTTGTGTAACACTACAGTCCTTTCCTTTTGGTTTCTCTTTGTTCAGTTTTGTTTCCTTTTGTAAAGATAATATTACCTCATATATTTAGGCAGCTGACTAATGAAGTTTGGGCAGATAATTTTCTTTTAAACCTAAAATTGCAGATACAAACGTATCCAACTTACATAAGTTGCTGCCTCAGATTCTCATGAACAACTTATTAGACTGTCTATAGCTACGCCAGTGATTGTGGATGAGATCTGTGTTATGCACAAAGGGACAACTATTTTATGAAAGCAAAATTGGGCAAAGCGAATGGAATTGGAAGCAGGCGTAGAAACTCCGAAATTGCGATTTTTCTCAGGTTAATCTCATTATTGGTTATCATTGCTGACGCTCTATTGCTTAATTTAATGAAACACAATGCCATGTTAAAGTAAGTAAAATGAGGAAAGTGACATACACACCCATTGTACAATACTACAAATAAACAGTGTTGTATAGAAAATATTCAGTGTAAGCATAATGTGCTGTGTAATGTTTAGCAAGGTGCTGCATATAACGTTATATATACACACACGTCATTCATAGTGCAGTGCTGCATTTATAGATTTAAATTAATACCTTATAAACTTATTTAGTATAGTAGTCTATAAACAGATTTGATACATCTCTGTATAAATACAATTAGTATAGTACTGTATAATAATGTTTAATGTACTATACAGATATGTTTAGTGCTGTACTACATACACCTGATTTAGTATAGTATATAATAAAGCATTTTGAGACTGTAAATGTAGGATTCACTATAGTATTTAATGTTTAATGTACTATTGTACATTTAACGTTTAGTGTGTTGTATAGATATTGTTTTGTGCAATACAGCAAGTATAATGCTTAGTATTGTGCAGTATAAAAATCAGCACGACATTTAAATGCAGCCAGAGAAAACCAGGCCACTAGCACCATTATTTTTCAGTCTAGTGGCAGTGGTATGAAAACTTTATCTGAATGCACGCAGCATTCACAACAAGGTAGATGAATTGACAGCACAAATAGAAGTAAATGGGTATGATCTAATTGCCATTACAGAGATGTGTCTGCAGGGTGACCAAGGCTGGGAACTGAATAATCAAGGATATTCGACATTTAGGAGGAACAAGCAAAAAGGAAAAGGAGTTGGGGTAGCGCTGTTAATAAAGGATGAGATCAGTACAATGGTGAGAAAGGATCTTGGCTCAGAAGATCAAGATGTAGAATCAGTTTGGGTGGAGCTAAGAAACAGCAAAGGGCAGAAAACATTGGTGGGAGTTGTTTATAGGCCACCAAACGGTAGTGATAATGTAGGGCATGGTATAAAACAGGAAATTATTAGAAGTGCATGTAACAAGGGTAATATGGTAAATCATGGAGGACTTTAATCTACATATAGATTGGGCAAACCAAATTAGCACTAATACTGTGGAGGACAAATTCCTGGAACGTTTATGAGATGGTTTTCTAGATCAGTATGTTGAGGAACCAACCAGGGAACAGGCTATTTTAGATCTAGTATTGTGCAATGAGAAAGAGTTAATTAATAATCTTGTTGTAAAGGAGCCCTTAGGGAAGAGTGACCATAATATGACAGACTTCTTCATTAAGTTTGAAAATGATGTAGTTCAATCCGAAACTAGGGCATTAAATCTAAACAAAGGAAACTAAAAAGGTATGAGGCACAAGTTGGCTGTGGTCGATTGGGGAACTACATTAAAAGGTATGACTGTAGACAGGCAATGGCTAGCATTTAAAGAATTAATACATAATTTGCAACAAATATATATTCCTTGAAGGCACAAAAACCCAACAGGAAAAGTGGTCCAACCGTGGCTAACAAGAGAAATTAAAGATAGTATTAAATCAAAGAAAGAGGCAGATAAATTTGCCAGAAAAAGCAGTAAGCCTGAGGATTGGGAGCATTTTAGAATTCAGCAAAGGAGGACCACGAAATTGATAAAGAAAGAGAAATAGAATCTGAGAGTAAACTAGCAAGAAAAACTGACTGTAAGAGCTTCTGTAGGTATTTTAAAAAGGAAAAGACTGGTGAAGGCAAATGTGGGTCCCTTACAGAGAGAGGGATGGGAGAATTTATAACGGGAATAAGGAAATGGCAGAGAAATTAAACAAATACTTTGTTTCTGTCTTCACGGAAGAAGACACAAATAACCTCCCAGAAATACTAGAGAACCTAGGGTCTGGCGAGAATGAGGAACTGAAAGAAATTAGTATTAGTAAAAATATAGTACTAGAGAAATTAATGGGACTGAAAGTCGATAAATCTCAAGGACCTGATGATCTACATCCCAGAGTTTTAAAAGAAGTGGCTATAGAGATAGTGAATGCATTGGTTGTCATCTTCCAAAATTCTATAGATTCTAGAACGGTTCCTGCAGATTGGAGGGTAGCAAATGTAACCCCACTATTTAAGAAAGGAGAGAGAGAAAAAACAGGGTACTACAGACCTGTTAGCCTGATATCAGTAGTAGGAAAAATGCTAGAATCTATTATAAAGGATGTGATAATAGGACACTTAGAAAATAATAATAGGATTTTGCAGAGTCAACATAGATCTATGAAAGGGAAATCATGTTTGAGAAACCTATTGGAGTTCTTTGAGGATGTAACTAGTAGAATAGATGAGGGGGAACAAGTGGATGTGGTGTATTTGGATTTTCAGAAGGCTTTCCACACAGGAGGTTGGTGAACAAAGTTAGAGGACATGGAATTGGGGGTAATATACTGGCATGGATTAATAGACAGGAAACAGAGAGTAGGAATAAACGGGTCTTTTTCAGGTTGGCAGACGGTGACTAGTGGAGTACCTCAGGGATCGGTGCTTAGGCCCCAGCTATTCACAATCTATATCAATGATTTGGATGAGGAGACCAAATGTAATATTTCCAAGTTTGCTGATGACACAAAACTAAGTGGGAATGTGAATTGTGAGGAGGATGCAAAGAGGCTTCAAGGGGATATAGATAGGTTAAGTGAGTGGGCAAGAACATGGCAGATGGAATATAATGTGGAAACATGTGAAGTTATCCACTTTGGTAGGAAAAACAGAAATGCAGAGTATTTTTTAAATGGTGAGAGATTGGGAAATGTTGATGTTCAAAGGGACCTGGGTGTCCTTGTACATGAGTCACTGAAAGCTAACATGCAGGTGCAGCAAGCAATTAGGAAAACAAATGGTATGTTGGCCTTTACTACAAAAGAATTTGAGTACAGGAGTAAAGATGTCTTACTGCAATTATATAGGGCCTTGGTGAGTCTGCACCTGGAGTATTGTGTACAATTTTGGTCTCCTTACCTAAGAAAGGATATACTTGCCATAGAGGGAGTGCAACGAAGGTCCAGACTGATTCCTGGGATGGCAGGATTGTCGTATGAGGAGAGATTGAGTAGACTAGGCCTGTATTCTCTAGAGTTTAGAAGATTGAGAGGTGATCTCATTGAAACATACAAAATTCTTACAGGGCTCAACAGGGTAGAGAGGATGTTTCCCCTGGCTGGGGAGGCTAGAACCAGGGGTCACAATCTCAGAATAAGGAGTAGGCCATTTAGGACTAAGATGAGGAGATATTTCTTCACTTAGAGGGTGGTGAATCTTTGGAATTCTCTACCCCTGAGGGCTGTGAAGTCTCAGTCATTGAATACATTCAAAACAGAGATCGATAGATTTCTAGATATTAAAAGCATCAAGGGATATGGGGATGGTGCAGGAAAATGGCGTCGAGGTAGAAGATCAGCCATGATCTTATTGAATGGCGGAGCAGGCTCGAGGGGCCGGATGGCCTACTTCTGCTCCTGCTCCTCTTTCTTATGTTGTTATGTTCTTAAAGGCAGGAAAATTGTGATTGCAATTTGGGCAGAGCTATGATAGTTACCTGTCACTGTTTTCCATGCGGGCAAATGCGGCGCAAAAGCCCCGGGAAAATATGGAGTGGCATAATTAATGGCGGAAGTTACTTACTCCGCAATTTCCTCTTTCATTTGTGCCGTTCAAGGGTCCCTACGCCGTAAATGCGCCATTACAATGGTGCAAGTCCCCAGGAAAATCTGGACCGTGGTCTCAGTGCAGGCACAGGAAAAATAAACACACACCTATAGATTATAAAACAAGAAAGAAACAATACAAAATAAAATTTCAAATAGTGAATATGGAAAAAATTGATGGTGAGGGAAAGATGAAAGGCAGTAAGAGTGTTTCTCCTTTCTCCGAACAGCAGCCTGGATAAACGTGGCGGTATAAGAACATAAGAAATAGGAGCAGGATTAGGCCATACGGCCCCTCGTGCCTGCGTCGCCATTCATTCAGATCATGGCTCATCTTCGACCTCAACTCCACTTTCCCGCCCGATCCCCATACCCCTTGATTCCCCTAGAGCCCAAAAATCTATCCATCTCAGCTTTGAATATATTTAATGACTCAGCACCCACAGCCCTCTGGGGTAGGAAATTCCAAAGATTCACAACCCTCTGTGTGAAGAAATTCCTCCTTATCTCAGTCTTGAATGGCCGACCCCTTATCCTGCAACTATGGCCCCTAGTTCTAGACTCTCCAGCCTGGGTAAACAATCACTCAGCATCTACCCTCTCAAGCCCCCTCATAATCTTATATGTTGCAATGACATCACCTCTCATTCTTCTAAACTCCAGAGAGTATAGACCCATCCTACTTTTCATAAGACAACCCTCTCATCCCAGGAATTAATCTAGTGAACCTTCGTTGCACTGCCTCTAAGGCAAGTATATCCTTCCTTGGATAAGGTATGTGATACATTCCGATAGGTAGTGTACAGTGTAATGGCTCTCTGTTATGATTCCTGGGTCGTGCTATTGTTTACCTACATATGAGGCAGGAAAATGTACACCAGATCACAGAAAATGCGAGGTCCACTTACAGGAGTGGCCGCTGACACTGAATCTAAGAAAATATCTGATATGATAACCTAAAAACAGGTCACCCTTGCAAGTATGCCGATGGCCTGTGGTATAGCTGCTGTGCCCCTTTAAAGCTGTTGGCCCAAGATTTCTTTCTCTAACTCTGTGCTGCCCATGTGTTTATTTCCAGCTATTAGTCTCTCCTTTCCATCAGAGTGGGTTAGGACATTGCACCCATCACTAACCAATTAACAGCATATTTCCTTTGATCTCTCAGATAATCCTCTAATCCTCCTTCTTATTCATTTCATTCCATGCTTTTGATTCGATCAGCTGGGTCAGCATTTCCCACGCAAGATACACGGTATGCAGGCACTCCAGAATTCTCCAATTTATATTGACGATAGCCACCAATAATTCAAGATGGTGGCCAAGGACTAGGTTTTAAAACATGAGCCCCATATCCCCAATGAATTTTATGAGACTGACATTGTTAATAGGCCCAATATTATGTCATAGTGAAACTCCTATAGCATGTTAAGATTTACCTCAAAAGAATAAGAGATTCTATAAAATATAATCGGGCCATTAAACCGGAATATCTTCCTGGAATAAAGACGAGAGAAGGGCGCATTACTTTATGGAGATAGAAAGCAGCTGTACTACCACCTAAAGTAGCTAAATTTGCTTCAGTGATGATTATGGATGAAATAGTTTTCTCAAAAGGGTGACAAACTCACCATTGTTACTTTTACTTTGCTATTGTCTGGGAGAACAAACGAATGGAATAGATAA
The DNA here is from genome assembly GCF_035084215.1 of Heptranchias perlo. Lineage (NCBI taxonomy): Eukaryota > Metazoa > Chordata > Chondrichthyes > Hexanchiformes > Hexanchidae > Heptranchias > Heptranchias perlo. The sequence goes on along the minus strand of NC_090333.1, from coordinate 15,446,949 downwards.
CTGTATATGTGCAAATGAGCTAGCAAATTGCAGCCTTTTACACAAAGGGTAAACAATGCATACTATTAACTGTTAAACAATCACAAATGTACAGCACGACATGCACATAACCTAGAAATTGTGGTTGGTATCATTAGCGAACTAACTGCTTCCTTTGTACACTATTTGAACAGACAATTAACCTATTTATTTCAAATAAAAACAGACAATGCTGGAAATACTCAACACGTCAGGCAGCATCTGTGGAGAGAGAAATAGAGTTAAAGTTTCAGGTCGATGATCTTTCATCAGAACTGGAAGTAGTAAAGACTTAACCGTTTTTAAGCAAGTACAGAGCCAGGGAAGGGGGGGGTGGGCGGGGAATAGGGAGGAAAGAAGAAAAGGGAAGGTCTCTGATTGGGTGGAAGGCAGAATTGATTAAATGACAAAAAAGATGATGGTGCAAGGCAAGGAGGGTGGTAATGGGACAAGTAAAAAGAAACAAAAAGATGGGTCTAGAGGAGGTGCAAATGGCAACAGCAGAACCATCGCCAGCACCCGAAAAAATGGGAGCAGTGGTTAAGATCTGAAGTTATTGAAATCAATCTCGAGTCCAGGAGATTGTGAAGTGCCTAATCTAAAGACACAACGTCAGGTTCCACATGTACGCTGATGACACCCAGCTCTACCTCACCACCACTTCTCTCAACCCCTCCACTGTCTCTCATTTGTCACACTGCTTGACGGACATCCAGTATTGGATGAGCACAACTTTCCTCCAACTAAACATTGGGAAGACCGAAGGCATTGTCTTTGGCCCCCCCGCCGCAAACTCTGTTCCCTAGGAACTCCATCTCTCTCCCTGGCCTCTGTCTAAGGCTGAACCAGACTGTTTGCACATTGGGGTCCTATTTGACCCTGAGATGAGCTTCCGACCACATAACCACTCCATCATCCTGACTGCCTACTTCCACCTCCGTAACATTGCGCGTCTCCACCAGGTCCTGTTCTCCCATCACTCCTGTGCTCGCTGACCTACACTGGCTCCCGGTCCGGGAATGCCTCGATTTTAAAATTCTCATCCTTGTTTTCAAACCCCTCCATGGCCTTGCCCCTCCTTATCTCTGTAATCTCCTCCAGCCCTACAACCCCGAGATCTCTGCGCTCCTCCAGTTCATGCCTCTTGCACATCCCCGATTTTAATCACTCCACGATTGGCAGCCGTACCTTCAGCTGCCCAGGCCCTAAGCTCTGGAATTCCCTCCCTAAACCCCTTCGCCTCTCTCTCCTCCTTTAAGACGTTCCTTAAAACCCCCTCTTTGACCAAGCTTTTAGTCACACAACCTAATATCTCCTTATGTAGCTCGGTGTAAAATTTTGTTCAATGACGCTCCTGTGAAGCGCCTTGGGACATTTTACTACGTTAAAAGGCGCTATATAAATGCAAGTTCTTGTTATTGTTCCTCAAGCTTCTGGTGAACTTCATTGGAACAGTGTAGGAGGCTGAGGAGGAGAGAGGTCAGAGTGGGATTGGGACGGAGAATTAAAATGGCAAGCAAACGGAAGCTCGGGGTCAGGCTTGCGGACTGAATGGAGGTGTTCAGCAAAACTATCGCCGAATATGCGTTTGGTCTCTCCAATGTAAAGCAGACCGCATCGTAAGCAGCGAGTACAGTATACTAAATTGAAAGAAGTATAAGTAAATCGCTGTTTCACCTGGAAGGACTATATGGGGTCCTGGATGGTGTTACACTGAAACAGAAACAGGCCATTTGTCCCAACTGGCCTATGTCAGTGTTTATGCTCTACATGAGCCTCACCCTCCCTACTTCATCTAACCCTATCAGCCTACCCTTCTATTCTTTTCTCCCTCATGTGCTTTTCTAGCTTCCCCTTAAATGCATTTATGACATTTGCCCCAGCACCAGCCTGTTCAGCCTTTCCTAATAAATATATCCTCTCAATTCTGAGATCATACTTGTGAATCTTTTTTGTACCTTCTCCAATGCCTCCATGTCCTTTTTATAATATGGAGACCAGAACTGTGCACAGGACCGCAAATGTGGTCTAACCAAGGTTCTATACACGTCTAACATATCTTCTCTGCTTTTCAATTCTATTCATCCAGAAATGAACTCCAGTGCTTGGTTTGATTTTTTTACGGCCTTATTAACCTGCGTCGCTACTTTTTGTGATTTGTGTATCTTTACCCTGAGAACCCTTTGCTCCTATACCCCAATTAGACTATTATCCAAGCGGTATGTGGCCCCCTTATTCTTCCTACCAAAATGTACCACCTCACACTTGGACAACATCCAGGCTTGGGCTCATAAGTGGCAAGTAACATTCGCGCCAGATAAGTGCCAGGCAATGACCATCTCCAACAAGAGAGAGTCTAACCACCTCCCCTTGACATTCAACGGCATTACCATCGCCGAATCCCCCACCATCAACATCCTGGGGGTCACCATTGACCAGAAACTTAACTGGACCAGCCATATAAATACTGTGGCTACGAGAGCAGGTCAGAGGCTGGGTATTCTGCGGCGAGTGACTCACCTCCTGACTCCCCAAAGCCTTTCCACCATCTACAAGGCACAAGTCAGGAGTGTGATGGAATACTCTCCACTTGCTTGGATGAGTGCAGCTCCAACAACACTCAAGAAGCTCGACACCATCCAAGACAAAGCAGCCCGCTTGATTGGCACCCCATCCACCACCCTAAACATTCACTCCCTTCACCACCACGCACTGTGGCTGCAGTGTGTACCATCCACAGGATGCACTGCAGCAACTCGCCAAGGCTTCTTCGACAGCACCTCCCAAACCCGCAACCTCTACCACCTAGAAGGACAAGAGCAGCAGGCACATGGGAACAACACCACCTGCACGTTCCCCTCCAAGTCACAAACCATCCCGACTTGGAAATATATTGCCGTTCCTTCATTGTCGCTGGGTCAAAATCCTGGAACTCCCTTCCTAACAGCACTGTGGGAGAACCGTCACCACACGGACTGCAGCGGTTCAAGAAGGTGGCTCACCACCACCTTCTCGAGGGCAATTAGGGATGGGCAATAAATGCTGGCCTCGCCAGCGACGCCCACATCCCATGAACGAATAAAAAAAAACTTATCTATATTGAAATTCATTTGCCAATTACATGCCCATTCTGCAAGTTTATTAATGTCTTCTTGAATTTTGATGCATTCTTCCTTTGTATTAACTACACACCCTAATTTGATTTTGTCCGCAAATTTTAAAATTGTACCTCCAATTCCCGAGTCCAAATCGTTAATGTAAATTGTGAACAATGGTGGAACACCACTTCCCACCTTTTGCCAGCCTGATTAGCTACCCTTAACCCCTACTTTGTTTTCTGCCTTGTAGCCAGCTTGCCATCCATTCTGCTACCTGTCCCCTGATGCTACATGCTCTGACCGTAGTCAAGAGTCTACAATACGCTACCTTATTGAGAGCCTTTTGAAAATCTACATCTACTACATTACCCCTGTCTACTCTTTCTGTTACTTCTTCAAAGAATACAATAAGATTTGTCAAGCATGACTTTCCCTTCTGAAATCTGTGCTGACTATTCTTTATTATAGTTACGTTTTCTAGATGTTTTCCACTACATCTTTGAGTGAAGTTTCCATTATCTTTCCTATGTCGACGTTAAGCTAACTGGTCTATCGTCCCCTGGACTTGTTCTATCTCACTTTTTAAATGTAGGAATCACATTAGCTGCACGTCAGTCCTCTGGCACTATTCCCTTTTCTAATGGTTATTTTATGTATGTGATAGTGCCTGTGCTAACTCTTCCCTAATTTTTAAAAAAAATGTGTGGATGCAATCCATTCAGACCAGGGGTTTTATCCTCTAAGTTTGATTAGTTTATCTTCCCCCACCCCCCCACTTTCTACTTTAAATGTCTTTATATCTTTTTTGATCTCTTCTTCTAATGTCATGCCCACCTTGTTAGTCTCCCTGGTAAATACTGAGGCAAAGTAACTATTCAATATTTCTGCCATTTCGCTGTCATTATCTGTGAGTTTATCTTGTGCATCACTTAGTGGCTCTATCTCTATCCTAATTTTTCTTTTGTTATTCATGCATCAGTAGAATAGTTTACTATTTTTTATTTTTCTTGATAATTTAATTTCATAGTCCCTTTTCGCTTTCCTAATTTTAAAAAAAATTTCTTTCCTAACCTCTTCGTATTCCCTTTTGTCATCCTCTCCTTTATTGCACATTTATTTAGAGCATGCCTTTTTCTTTAGTTTCAATTTTACCCATATCTCTTTATTCATCCATAGCGTTTCATTATTGGCTAGTTTGTTCTTGTTTTTTTTAAAAGGAGAAATATATTTCTCCTGAACTCTATTGATCACCGTTTTAAATATTTCCCACTGCCGTTCTATCTCCTTGTCTGTCAATTTTCTTTCCAATTTACCTTCCTTAGTTCCTAGGTGGGAAGGGAGTATTAATTGTATCCATGTGTTAATTGTATTCATGTGGTGTGTATCAATTGGGAACTTTCTTGTATCCATTTATAAGAGAGCTGATCCAGCGTGTGGTGTGGGTGTAAATGTGGAGCTCTAGGAATAAAGGTTTTGAAGCAACTGAAGACTAGGCTCCAGTATTCTATTCTTCACCATCAGGCTATCCAGTTATAACAGGCAGGAGGTGAAAGGGCAGGTGTTGGCTCTCTCATGCTTGCACGGGAAGGTGCTGTGGGAACGGGAGCGGGTGATGGAAGAGTGGACCAGGGTGTCGCAAAGGGAACGGTCACTTCGGAAAGCTGAAAGGGGAGGGGATGGGAAGATATGTTTGGTAATGGCATCGCGCTGGAGGTGGCGGAAATGGCGGAGGATGATCCATTGAATGTGGAGGCTGGTGGGGTGGAAGATGAGGCCAAGGGGGACCCGATCGTGGTTCTGGGAGGGAGGGGAAGGGGTGAGGGCAGAAGGTTGGGAAATGGGACGGGCACGGTCGAGGGCCCTGTCAACTACAGAGGGGGGGGGGGGAATCCTCGGTTGAGGAAAAAGGAAGACATATCAAAAGCACTAGTAAGGAAGGAGGCATCATCGGAACAGATGCGACTGAGACGAAGAAATTGGGCAAATGGAGTAGGATTTATTTTAAATCTGATTAATGCTTTTTCTTCTTTTAAGCTTACTTATTTATTTTAAATGGATTAACATCTCCACTAGATAGTGACGTCATATGAGAGTGTCTCCCACTCCAGAGATTTGAACACATAATTAAGGCTGACACTTCAGTGCAGTACCGAGGGAGTGCTGCGCTGTTGGAGGTGCCATCTTTCGGATGAGACGTTAAACAGAGGCCCCGTCTGCCCTCTTAAGTGGATGCAAACGTTTCCATGACACAATTTGTAGAAGAGCAGGGGAGTTATCCTGGTGTCCTGGCCAATATTTATCCCTCAAACATCATTACTAAAACAGATTATCTAGTCATTATCACATTGCTGTTTGTGGGACCTTGTTGTACACAAATTGGCTGCAGCGTTTCCTACATTACAACAGTTGCTACACTTCAAAAGTATTTCATTGGCTATAAAGTGCTTTGGGATGTCCTGAGGTTGTGAAAGGCACTATATAAATGCAAGTCTTTCTTTTTTCTTAAGAGTTTCTCCGCTAATAATGTCAACAGCAATTTCCAGGCTGTAGTCATGTCACTGGGAGCAATTTCAGGCAAACCACAATAAAATGAGCAATGGAAATAGGCACAAGGCTCCTTGACAAAACCTAATTCCTGATTGCATCAATAATCCATGTAGGAGAGTATATTAAATATAATAAGTTAATCGCTTGGTATAGGTAAAGCGTATCATGGGATGGTTAGCATAGAGGGCTACAATAAAGTTAGAAATGTAGAAAGCACAGACATACATTAGGCGTGATTCGGTTGAAAGCTTAGAACATTTGGTGAGAAATCATGAAAAATAGCTCAAGAATACAGAAGTCAGCATTAATATCTTTGTATTAGGAGAATGTATTCTGTGTGATACCAGTGGAGTACTGCATTGTTGGAGGTGCCATCTTTTGGATGAAATTTTAAAACGAGGTCCCATCTGCCCTCTCGGATGGACATGAAAGATCCTGTGGCACTACCAGAGGAGGAGCAGGAGAATTCTCCCCATGTCCTGGCCAACATTTATCCTTCAATCAGCACCACTAAAACAGTAATTGGTCATTTATCTTAATGCTGTTTGTGAGTAGTTCCTGTGAACAAGTTTGCTGCCACATTTCCCTACATTACAACATTTCAAAAGTAGCTAATTGGCTGTAAAGCGCTTTGGGGTCATGAAAGGCGCTATATAAATGCAAATTTTCTTTCTTTGAATTTTTGCAGAACTTTTTTTGAACATTGCTTTGCACCTTCATCCGAACAGCCGAGCCTTCAACGTCACCACTCTGAAATTCCTGCCCCTCCCCTTTTGGTACAGGCAGCTGCCGCCTCTGCAAATGACCCTGATCCCAGGTCTTGGAATAGGGTCAGTGGCTCAGAAGCTGGCAATCGGAAGTCTCAACCTGCTCACCCACGACTCATCCAATCATTTTGCAACCGGAGCGGCAGAAAATATTTTATTTTAAAAGATGAGACGAGAGTTCAGTGCCCATTAACGGTAACTCACAACAGTGAATCCTGACGCAACAGTCCAAGGACACAGTCTAATAAATTACTCGCGTAACAAGTTATGTCCAAACCAATCCAAAATTGGAACAGACTTTTTAAATAATCCACTATCACGACTGTGGCCATCTGTATTCTGCAGGAATGAACGGTGCCAACTAGAATGATTCGGAAGAATAAAAATTAATTACTACATACCAGATCTCAACTATGAGACAAAGAATGGCACCACAACTGAACCCATTCACATGCCTTCTGGTGTGCGAGCAAGAGAGATTGATTGATTATATATTTATTCTCCCACAGCCAGGTTAATTAATTATCTTTTTTAATATTTCAAAATATACTTTATTTTATAAAATTTAAAAGATACACACAGTTCAAATATAAAAGGCCACAAATTCAAGCAGTGCAGTTCAAACCAATACCATGCAGATTGTACACACTATGATGCCATTATTACAATTGAAAACACAGTACATATCTTCTAATACATTTTAAACAATGCAACGTGTGATGGCCTTACACATGGCCTTTCCCCACAGAGCCTTTCGGTAGGCCGCAACTCGCTTCGGTGAGTCCCACGGTACGTACTCCTGCACCTTCGAGTGTGCCAGTTGGCAACACTCAGTCATGGACAGTTTCTTCAGCTGGAAGACCAACAGGTTTCGGATGGACCAAAGGGCCTCCTTCACCAAGTTGATGGTCTTCCAGCAGCAGTTGATATCTGTGCTCGGTGTACATCCCGGGGAACAGCCCGTGGAGCACAGCGTCCTGTGTTACCGAACTGCTGGGGATGAACCGGAACAGATACCAACGCTTCTCTCTCCACACCCTCTGCGCAAAGGGGCAGTCCATCAGGAGGTGGGCGACCGTCCCGTCCCCGCTGCAGCCTCAAGGACAGCTCGTGGTAGCGCTGAGATTCCGTGCGTATTGGAAGGACCAAACTGGGAGGTCCCTTCTCACCACACCCAGGCCACATCCTGGTGCCTGTTGGTCAGTTCCGGCAATGAGACGTTCTGCCAAGTGGCATCGACCGTCTGGTCGGAGAATTGCCCGATCTGATCCACCCTCTCCTTTCCCTGCAGGACTCCCAGAACATTCCATGCCGACCACTGTCTGATGGCCTTGTGGTCGAAAGGGCTCCTCCTCAGGAACTTCTCCACCTGGAACAGGTGGTGGGGTATTGTCCAGCTGGATGTTCTGCGTCTGCTCGGCCAGCATGGCCAGATCCAGTCTTCCCAGTGTGGTGGGCAGGTTAAAAACTGGTGATGGCGTACTGGGGCTGTACTCACATCCTGAGGCAGCCACACATAAAGGTGTCCATCAGGATCAGAGCGGCATTGGGGACGCCCTTTCCGCCTTTGTCTGGGGGCTTGTACATGGTGTCCCTGCGGATGCGTTCTACCTTGGACCTCCAGACAAAGTGGAAGATAGCTCGGGTGTCTGTGACAGCGGAGAATGGTTAATTCATTACCTTTTACCTACCACCTCTCAGTGCGATCCAGTCCTGTGGTACTAAGTATTCCTGCTGTTTCAATCTACCTGGATCCAGATGCACCGATGGCTCAGTCTAAGATAATATCTTACACTCTCTCAGGTTAATCAAGAACATACAGATAGACAGCTCTCCTGAAGTAATGTAATAGGCAACAAAATATAAGTGACATTACTCTCTACCCTTGTCACTCTACTACATCACCTGACTAATAGCCATCAGGGCCTTTTGAGGTTGAATCATATATTCACTTATGTCTTAGAATTGCTGTCATTCACTGTATAGCCCAACACTGAAATATTCAATATTTATCTTTTCTTCATATACTCACCAAACTGCAATCCAAACTGACGTCAAAAAACCCCACACTGAACTTCACCTCAAATTAAAAGCGACTGAAAACAGGTTGATTTTTAAGCGCTTAGAACAGCATCGTAACTTTAGGTGTTTTACTCACGGTTAGGGCTGTGTGCTATTTCACAGGCTGCATTGCTTGTGTGAAGTCAGCAAATTCCGCAAAATTCAACAATAAATTTTATATAATGTTTTACATTGGCTGTAGAAGGTAATGATGAATTTCACTGGGTGGTCCAGACTGCAGAATGTCATAGACATTGTGTAAGATTTGCAGCTCATGAAGTATTTATAACCATAGTCATGAGAATACTCATTCTACTGTTAGAACTACAGGAATGTCCGGCATAAGATACTGTACACAACCAAATCTTGCGGGTAACCAGGTACTACTAGGTCCCAGTCGGCAAAAGTAAGCTCAATCTTCAGTTTTGCTAAGTACTTCTTGGTCAACTGCAGCTTCATAACTGAAGTAAAATGACAAAGTGTTGATTGTGTGAGACAGCACTGGCTGAAAGGTGTTCTATCAAACTTAACCACAATTTGTAAGCGACGGGGAAGAGAACATAATTAAAAAGGATCATGGACATAATGCGAGAACCACAAGGATTGAAGCACAGTTCGTGTGACTCACCATCCTTTCAAAGTCTAAGCTACTAAGCCTAATATCTTATCGACGTTAATGTTCCTAGATACTTCACTGCTCTATCCTTTGTAATAAAGATTTGAACAGGGTACAAGATTAAGGATGCCCTTTGTTCTTATTCTTGGGCTGCAGACAGTGCAGCACTTTCTCCTCATGTATAATTCATCCTTTCTAAATTAGAGAGTACAGTGTAATTTACACTGGTAAAAAAGTATGTAACATTTCCTGAATTGGCCACAAGTTTTTTTTCTCTCCATTATATTGCCTCTCCCAGGAGATACCATAACTAGGCGGTGAGAAGACAATGTATGAGGTCTCTGTCTACTAGATGGGGATGGTTTGATGGATCGGATGCTCTTTTCTCACTCTTCTTGTCCCATGTTCATATGAACTAGTACAGGGAAGGATATTGAGATGGAGACGAGCATACTTGTACAAGGAGGGATATTGAGATGGAGACGAGCATACTGGTACAAGGAGGGATATTGAGATGGAGATCTCAGCTCCGGATCTCATTACGGCCTTGTTCCAAACATGGACAAAAGAGCTGAATTCCAGAGGTGAAGTGAGAGTGACTGCCCTTGACATCAAGACAGCATTTGACAGAGTGTGGCACCAAGGAGCCCTCTGGAATTCAGCTCTTTTGTCCATGTTTGGACCAAGGCTGTAATGAGGTCTGGAGCTGAGCTCGCCATCTCAATATCCCTCCTTGTACCAATATGCTTGTCTCCATCTCTGTATCCCTCCCTGTACCAGCAATCTCCTCTCCATCTCAATATCTCTCCCCGTACCAGTTCATATGAACATTGGAATGGGAATCAGGGGGAAAACTCTCCAGTGGCTGGAGTCATACCTAGCACAAAGGAAGATGGTAGTGGTTGTTGGAGGCCAATCATCTCAGCCCCAGGACATTATTGCAGAAGTTCCTCAGGGCAGTGTCCTAAGCCCAACCATCTTCAGCTGCTTCATCAATGATCTTCCCTCCATCATAAGGTCAGAAGTGGGGATATTCGCTGATGATTGCACAGTGTTCCATTCCATTCGCAAGCCCTCAGATAATGAAGCAGTCTGTGCCCATATGCAGCAAGACCGGGACAACATCCAGGCTTGGGCTGATAAGTAGCACGTAACATTTGCACCAGGCAATGACCATCTCCAACAACAGAGTGTCTAACCACCTCTCCTTGACAATCAACGGTATTACCATCGCCGAATCCCCCACCATCAACATCCTGGGGGTCACCATTGACCAGAAATTTAACTGGACCAGCCACATAAATACTGTGGCTACAAGAGCAAGTCAGAGGCTGAGTATACTGCAGCGAGTGACTCACTTCCTGATTCCCCAAAGCCTTTCCACCATCCACAAGGCACAAGTCAGGAGTGTGATGGAATACTCTCCACTTGCTTGGATGAGTGCAGCTCCAACAACACTCAAGAAGCTCGACACCATCCAGGACAAAGCAGTCCACCACCTTAAACATTCATTCCCTCCACCACCGGCACATCGTGGCTGCAGTGTGTACCATCTACAAGATGCACTGCAGCAACTTGCCAAGGCTTCTTCGACAGCACCTCTGAAACCAGCGACCTCTACCACCTAGAACAACAAGGACAGCAGGCGCATGGGAACACCACCACCTGCACATTCCCCTCCAAGTCACACACCATCCTGACTTGGAATTATATCGCTATTCCTTCATCGTCACTGGGTTAAAATTCTGGAACTTCCTATCTAACAGCACTGTGGGAGCACCTTCACCACACGGACTGCAGCGATTCAAGAAGGCGGCTCACCACCACCTTTTCAAAGGCAATTAGGGATGGGCAATAAATGCTGGCCTTGCCAACGACGCCCACATCCCATGAATGAATAAAAAAAGTGATACAGGGAGAGATATTGAGACGGAGACGGACATAATGAGGTATACTGAGGCACAGACTAGCAGGCAAATACAGCAGAAATGGGGGTAAAACTTAAGCACACAGAAAAATGCAAACCGCCACACAGAGGTAAAAAACTGATCTAATTGCACACGAAGAGATCACCAGAGCCATGGAAGATCTCTTACAGGGATTGTGCACATACCATTTCCTCTTGTTCTCTTTAAATCTGGACAGCTGATCTCCAATCCGATTGTATTCACTTGAGTTAAAGTTCCCGCCCCGGCCTGTTGTACTTCCCCAAAGGCATTCCCTTAAATGGGGTCTAATTAGTGAAGCAGCCACAACATACAGTGGCTTTATAATCTGCAGAGCACTGATTCATAGATGACAGTAAACATTGCAAAAAAATTCTAAAAATATGCACTGGAGTTTATGACGCAAGTCCTTTCAGACGTATTAGTTTCAAAGTTGCCCACAAGAGGAAAATAAAAGTCATATGTTTACAAAAGTAACCCAAATATGAAGATGTCAATGTGGGTTAGAATTTCCGTCATTTAAATCAGGGTGAGGTATGAAATTTCCAAACATACACTCTGTTTTCTTCCCTCCCCAAACGAGTTACAACTAGGCTGTAAGATTAGGAACAAAATCAAGTTAAGCTGCAGCATCTGTTTTGCCTGGGATTTTAGAAGAGGCACAGCCAGTTTGCTATCTTATCTCAATACAACAAAAACTATCTTAGGAAGTGCTGAGGAATAACAATCAATGGAAATTAGGACACTAATGAGGCTAGGCTGATCCACATCTTGTACGAGAACAATTCAAATTAATTAGCAGAACATTACTTAAACATGTCAACAATAACAACTTGCATTTATATAGCGCCTTTAACAGAATAAAACATCCCCAGGCGCTTCGCAGGAATTTGACAGCGAGCAACATAGGGAGCCACTTTAGGACAAAGGTTGGTCAAAGAGGTAGGTTTTAAAAAAGAGAGATGGTAGAGAGGCAGAGAGGTTTAGGGAAGGGATTCCACAACTTAGGGCCTAGGCAGCTGAAGGCATGGCCCAGTAAGTCATCACACTAAAAGTATCAGAGGTTCTAAATGCACAAAGCTGCTTGTGTGAACAACTATCCAGTAGAAAATATATCTGGTTTTACTAACAGTCAGAGTGAGATCGGGAAATTGTATGCGTACAAGGGCATGTGGGACTGAATGCTTGAGCAGAGAAATTAAGTTGAGGAAAATGGTTGGCCTTTTAAAAAAAAATGGTCTATTATCTCCAGCAGCGTATGATAATCTACCCACGTGAAATACACATTTTAGGAAATCAGCATTAGATGATATTAGAGATGCTGCTGATCTTGAACTGGAGTAGGGAGGAGGACCATTTCTGCAATAGGATTGGTCCAATAAATTCTTCATGGCTTGTGAGTTTTAATTCATCTCTTCCCTTCCCCCATTGGCATGCAACTCAAGGCAAAAAAAGAGAGGAAAACATGAGGGATTAATTTTTAAACTGGCAGTAAGGTTCAGGAACTATGGTCTGTGAAATAAAAGAAACATTGGCAACATACCAAGAAGAGGACACAAAAGTAACCAGAGATGAAAGTAAAGTCTACTATTCTCACTTAGAACAGTAAAATGACTCCCATTAGTCATTATAAAAGCAGCCATTTTGAAATTGTCTCCTGGTCAACCAGTACTCAATCTGGAGTCATCTGCTATCTGGTTAGTACTATCTTCAGTACTAGATTCCACTCCCAAACTGCCACTGGTGGAAGAAGAATCCATGATAGCTTTTAAAAGAGGCTTGGATAAATATTTGAAAAAGAAAAACTTAAAATGATAAAGGCAAAGGGCAGTAAAATTTGGGCTAAGTGGATAGTTCTTTCAGAAAGCTGGGTCAGGTAGAATAGGCTGAATGGCATTATTCTGTGCTATAAAATGCTATAGAATCATAGAAGCACAGAAGGAGGCGATTCGGCCCATCGTGTTCGTGCTAGCTGAAAAAGAGCTATCCAGCTTAATCCCACTTTCCAGCACTTGGTCCGTAGCCCTGTAGGTTACGGCACTTCAAGTGCACATCCAAGTAACTTTTTAAATGAGTTGAGGGTTTCTGCCTCAACCAGACTTTCAGGCAGTGAGTTTCAGACCTCCACCACCCTTTGGGTGAAAAGATTTCTCCTCAGCTCCCCTCTAATCCTTCTACCAATTACATTAAATCTATGCCCCCTGGTCAATGACCCCTCTACTATGGGAACTAGGTCCTTCCTATCCACTCTATCTAGGCCCCTCAATTTTATACACTTCAATGAAATCAACCTTCAGCCTCCTCTGTTCCAATGAAAACAACCCCAGCCGATCCAATCTCCCCTCAGATTTTCCAGTCCTGGCAACATCCTCAGAAATCTCCGCTGTGCCCCCTCTAGTGTAACCACATCTTTCCTGTAATGTGGTGACCAGAACTGTACACAGTACTCAAGCTGTGGCCTAACTAGTGTTTTATGCAGTTCCAGCATAACCTCCCTGCTCTTATATTCTATGCCTCGGCTAATAAAGGAAAGTATCCCATATGCCTTTTTAATCACCTTATCTTCCTGTCCTGCTACCTTCAAAGATCTGTGGGTATGGTAGCATAGTGGTTATGTTACTGGGCTAGTAATCCAGAAGCCTGAACTAATAATCGGGAATCATGAGTTCAAATCCCACCACAGCAACTGGGGAATTTAAATTCAATTGATTAAGTAAAAATCTAGCATTAAAATGGTTGCCATGAAATGACCGGATTGTCGTAAAAACCCATCTGGTTCAATAATGCCCTTCAGGGAAGGAAACCTGCCGTCCTTACCTGGTCTGGCCTATATGTGACTCCAGACCCACAGCAATGTGGTTAATTCTTAATTGCCCTCTGAAATGGTCCAGCAAGCCACTCAGTTGCAAAATCTCACTAAAAAAGGTCACAATAAGAATAAAACCAGACGCAACCACTAGCCACCGGACACGACAACGGCAAACCAAGCCCAGTCGACCCTGTAAAGTCCTCCTCACTAACATCTGGGGACTTGTGCCAAAATTGGGAGAGCTGTCCCACCGACTAGTCAAGCAACAGCTTGACAGCCATATTCACAGAATCATACCTTTCAGCCAACGTCCCAGACTCTTCCATCACCAACCCTGGGTATGTCCTGTCCCACCGGCAGGACAGGCCCACCAGAGGTGGCAGTACAGTGATATACAGTCAGGAGGGAGTGGCCCTGGGAGTCCTCAACATTGACTCTGGACCCCATGAAATCTCATGGCAACAGGTCAAGGAAACCTCCTGCTGATTACCACCTACCTACCGCCCTCCCTCAGCTGATGAATCTAGTCCTCCTCCATGTTGAGCACCACTTGGAGGAAGCACTGAGGGTAGCAAGGGCACAGAATGTACTCTGGGTGGGGGACTTCAATGTCCATCATCAAGAATGGCTCGGTAGCACCACTACTGACTGAGCTGGCAGAGACCTGAAGGACATAGCTGCTAGACTGGGCCTGCGGCAGGTGGTGAGCGAACCAACACGATGGGAAAAACTTACTTGACCTCGTCCTCACCAATCTACCTGTTGCAAATGCATCTGTCCATGACAGCATTGGTAGAAGTGACCACCGCACAGTCCTCGTGGAGACGAAGTCCCGTCTTCGCACTGAGGACACCATCCAACGTGTTGTGTGGCACTACCACCGTGCTAAATGGGATAGATTCAGAACAGATCAACAGCTCAAAACTGGGCATCCATGAGGTACTGTGGGCCATCAGCAGCAGAATTGTATTCCAGCACAATCTGTAACCTCATGGCCCGGCATATTCCTCACTCTACCATTACCAACAAGCCAGGGGATCAACCCTGGTTCAAGGAGGAGTGTAGAAGAGCATGCCAGGAGCAACACCAGGCGTACCTAAAAATGAGGTGCCAACCTGGTGAAGCTACAACTCAGGACTAAATGCACGCTAAACAGCGGAAGCAACATGCTAAAGACAGAGCTAAGCGATTCCACAACCAACGGATCAGATCAAAGCTCTGCAGTCCTGCCACATCCAGTCGTGAATGGTGGTGGACAATTAAACAACTAACAGGAGGAGGAGGCTCTGCAAACATCCCCATCCTCAATGATGGCAGAGTCCAGCACGTGAGTCCAAAAGACAAGGCTGAAGCGTTTGCAACCATCTTCAGCCAGAAGTGCCAAGTGGATGATCCAACGCGGCCTCCTCCCGATATCCCCACCATCACAGAAGCCAGTCTTCAGCCAATTCAATTCACTCCACATGATATCAAGAAACGGCTGAGTGCACTGGATACAAGGCTATGGGCCCAGACAACATCCCGGCTGTAGTGCTGAAAACTTGTGCTCCAGAACTAGCTGCGCCTCTAGCCAAGCTGTTCCAGTACAGCTACAACACTGGCATCTATCCGACAATGTGAAAAATTGACCAGGTACGTCCTTCCACAAAAAGCAGGACAAATCCGATCCGGCCAATTACCGCCCCATCAGCCTACTCTCAATCATCAGCAAAGTGATGGAAGGTATCGTCGACAGTGCTATCAAGCGGCACTTACTCATCAATAACCTGCTCACTGATGCTCAGTTTGGGTTCCGCCAGGACCACTCGGCTCCAGACCTCATTACAGCCTTGGTCCAAACATGGACAAAAGAGCTGAATTCCAGAGGTGAAGTGAGAGTGACTGCCCTTGACATCAAGGCAGCATTTGACCGAGAATGGCACCAAGGAGCCCTAGTAAAATTGAAGTCAATGCGAATCAGGGGGAAAGCTCTCCAGTGGCTGGAGTTTTACCTAGCACAAAGGAAAATGGTAGTGGTTGTTGGAGGCCAATCATCTCAGCCCCAGGACAATGCTGCAGGAGTTCCTCAGGGCAGTGTCCTAGGCCCAACCATCTTCAGCAGCTTCATCAATGACCTTCCCTCCATCATAAGGTCAGAAATGGGGATGCTCGCTGATGATTGCACAGTGTTCAGTTCCATTTGCAACCCCTCAAATAATGAAGCAGTCCGAGCCCGCATGCAGCAAGACCTGGACAACATCCAGGCTTGGGCTGATAATTGGCAAGTAACATTCGCGCCAGACAAGTGCCAGGCAATGACCATCTATATCAAGAGAGAGTCTAATCACCTCCCCTTGACATTCAATGGCATTACCATCGCCGAATCCCCCACCATCAACATCCTGGGGGTCACCATTGACCAGAAACTTAACTGCATCAGCCATATAAATACTGTGTCTACAAGAACAGGTCAGAGGCTGGGTATTCTGCGGCGAGTGACTCACCTCCCGACTCCCCAAAGCCTTTCCACCATCTACAAGGCACAAGTCAGGAGTGTGATGGAATACTCTCCACTGAGTGCAGCTCCAACAATACTGAAGAAGCTCGACACCATCCAGGACAAAGCAGCCCGCTTGATTGGCTCACCATCCACCACCCTAAACATTCACTCCCTTCATCACCGGCGCACAGTGGCTGCGGTGTGTACCATCCACAGAATGCACTGCAGCAACTCGCCAAGGCTTTTTCAACAGCACCTTCCAAACCCGTGACCTCTACCACCTAGAAGGACAAGGGCAGCAGGCACATGGGAACAACACCACCTGCATGTTCCCCTCCAAGTCACACACCATCCCGACTTGGAAATATATCGCCGTTCCTTCATCGTCGCTGGGTCAAAATCCTGGAACTCCCTTCCTAACAGCACTGTGGGAGAACCTTCACCACACGGACTGCAGTGGTTCAAGAAGGCGGCTCACCACCACCTTCTCAAGGGCAATTAGGGATGGGCAATAAATGCTGGCCTCGCCAGTGACGCCCACATCCCATGAACGAATAAAAAAAAAACTTGCACTCCAAGGTCCCTCTGTTCCTCGACACCTCTCAGTATCCTGCCATTTATTGTGTATTCCTTTGCCTTGTTTGCCCTCCCCAAATGCATTACCTCACATTTCTCCGGTGTGAATTCTATTTGCCACTTTTCTGCCTACCTGACCAGTCCATTGATGTCTTCCTGCAGTTTACGGCTTTCCTCTTCACCATCAACCACAGGGCCAATTTTTGTATCATCTGCAAACTTCTTAATCATGCCCCTTACATTTAGGTCTAAATCATTAATATATACCACAAGAAGCAAGGGACCTAGTACTGAACCCTGTCGAACGCCACTGGAAACAGCCTTCCAGTCACAAAAACACCCGCCGGCCATTACCCTTTGCTTCCTGCCACTAAGCCAATTTTGGATCCGACTTGCCACTTTCTCTTGGATCCCATGGGCTTTTACTTTTCTGAACAGTCTGCCATATGGGACCTTGACAAAAGCATTGCTAAAATCCATGTAGACTACATCAAACGCGCTACCCTCATCGACCCTCCTTGTTACCGCCTCAAAAAATTCAATCAAGTTAGTCAGACAACTATGGTTCTATTCCCCCTCCAAAGCCTTCACTAGGCCTGGGCCTTTTCTCTCTTGGGGCTTCAAAAACCCTGCACATGTATACATCAAACAGAGGCCTCATCTGCCTGTTCAAGTGTACAGGATTTCCCATGGAACTATTCAAAGAACAAAAAGGAGTTATCCCAGTGTCCGAGCCAACATTTCTTCCTTAACCATCAAAAATAGAATACCTGGTCATTCATCTCATTTCTACTTAGAACCATAGAAAAGATACAGACAGAAGGGGGCCATTCGGCCCATTGTGTCCGCGCCGGCTCGAAGAACAACCAGGTGCCCATTCTAATTCCACCTTCCAGCACTCGGTCCATAGCCCTGGAGCTTACAGCACTTTACGTAAAGGTCCAGGTACATTTTAAAAGAATTGAGGATCCCTGCCTCTACCAATTCGGGCAGCGAATTCCATACACCCACCACCCTCTGGGTAAAAAAGTTTTTCCTCATGTCCCCTCTAATCCTTCCGCCAATCAGCTTAAATCTATGTCCTCTAGTTCTTGAACTCTCCGCTAGGGGAAACAGATACTTCCTGTCTACTCTATCTGGGCCCCTCATAATTTTGTACACCTCAATCAAGTCACCCCTCAGCTTCCTCTGCTCCAAGGAAAACAACCCCAGCCTATCCGA
Organism: Heptranchias perlo; assembly: GCF_035084215.1. Lineage (NCBI taxonomy): Eukaryota > Metazoa > Chordata > Chondrichthyes > Hexanchiformes > Hexanchidae > Heptranchias > Heptranchias perlo. The sequence goes on along the minus strand of NC_090333.1, from coordinate 15,428,811 downwards.
TCTCTCCTCATAGCTGCAATTTTCAAGCCCTGGCAACATTCTTGTAAATCTTCTCTGCACTCTCTCCAGAGCAATTATGTCCTTCCTGTAATGTGGTGACCAGAACTGCGCACAATACTCCAGCTGTGGTCTTACCAGCATTTTATACAGTTCCATCATTACATCCCTGCTTTTGTATTCTATACCTCGGCTAATAACGGAGAGCACTCCGTATGCCTTCTTCACAACCTTATCTACCTGTACTGCCACCTTGACGGACCTGTGCATGTGCACCCCAAGGTCTCTCTCTTCCTCTACCCCTCTCAATATATTCCCGTTTATTGCATATTCCCCTTTTCTGTTTGCCCTCCCTAAGTGCATTACCTCACACTTCTCCGGATTGAACTCGGTTTGCCACTTTTCCGCCCATTCCACCAACCCATTGATATCTTCTTGGAGTCTACAGCTATCCTCTTCAATATCAACTACACGGCCAATTTTTGTGTCGTCTACAAATTTGCCAATCTTGCCCCCTACATTCAAGTCCAAATCTTTAATATATACCACAAACAGCAAGGGACTGAACACTGACCCATGTGGCACACCACTGGAAACGGATTTCCATTCGCAAAGACATCCATCGACTTTTACCCTTTGTTTCCTGTTACTGAGCCAATTTTGGATCCAATTCGCCACATTTCCCTGTATCCCATGGGATTTTACCTTTCTGACCAGTCTGCCATGTGGGACCTTGTCAAATGCCTTACTAAAATCCATGTAGACAACATCCACTGCACTACACTCATCAATCCTCCTGGTCACTTCCTCAAAGAATTTAATCACATTTGTAAGGCATGACCTTCCCTGAACAAATCCATGCTGACTATCCCTGATTAAACCATGCCTTTCCAAGTGACTGTTTATCCTATCTCTCAGTATTGATTCTAATAGTTTACCCACCACAGAGGTAAGACTGACCGGCCTATAATTGTTCGGCCTTTCCCGCGTACCCTTTTTAACCAATGGTACTATGTGTGGAATGACTGCAACATTTATTTCTATAACAACACTGAATGTACTTCAAAAATAATTCATTGCATTTTTGGGATGCTTTTGGAAAGCCTGAGAGATGTGATAAAGTGCCATGAAATTAAAACTCTGCTATTTTGGGGCCTATTGTGAAAAAACTGCAAATTAAGTAATGGATATGACCAACTCTACTCCATACACAACATTTAGGCAGAAACATTTATCCACAAATTTATTAATGAAATAATAACTCAGCACTGAAAAGCTTTAAAAAGTAAACAAACAGATTTTACACTTTTAACTCAAAATGTGGGCTTTCCCCAATCCTTTAATTTTCCTATGGTTTGATGGCCCATTAGAGAGGGTGGTTGGCTCATGCTCATTTGCCAGAAGTAGATCCACGAGGAAGGAAAGGGAGGGAAAAAAACTGCTCAATATAATACTTTCTGTAGAATATTAGGGCACAGCCCCCAATCATGCAACACAAAGCTGTAAAAACATGTGTGTCAGTATTTTTTTTAAATTACCTTTAAAGTTGTTTAGTGACGGAACCAGTATTCCAGTGCAGCTAAGAGGGGCTCACTGTCACATTTCAGTCTCATTAGAACTGATCACTTCACCTTATTAGGTTTGCAAATAACCATTAAAAAGGTTTCATCTCTACTACAACACTGCAATTTCTGAAGGACCCAACATTTTAAGTACAGAATAAAACTCATTAATTTTGTGTCAATCAATGTAAAGACAGTGTTATCTGATATAGGTATCTTTCTGTGACTATGGAAAAATGAAGAAACAACCTTCACTTTTCTTTTATACAATGAGATCTTCCCAAGTTTCTTTCCTGGAATCGGAGTCTCCTCCTGTAACTTTTCCTGCCCAGTTTCCAACTGTTCAATTTTGATCAGCGTTGCAGAAATGGCATTACACAATCTACTGAACTGCTCCTTCATTTCTGTAAATACAAGGGGTTTTAAACAGTACAAGTCTGGCAGTAAAGATCTTGACTTCACCTCTCTGCGGTTGTGAATTCACGCCCCTGTGGAAGCAGGTAACCTAACCCTTTGCCCAGTGAGAGCATTGACATTTCAGCAAAGCTACAGAAGGGCATTCAGATGGGCACTGCAGTTTGTCAGAGTGAATGGACTCTTCTTCTTGGCCTATGGATATGTTCCTTGTCCTAGGAGATGCATAGCAAAGCACATACTTTGCAAGAACTGTTGGGTCCAAAAAACAGGGCTGTACTCAAGTTCAAGCCTAGCACAAGACTTAAAAGATCCGTCTTCAAATGAACAGCTGCACAAACTTAGCCTAAGCTTTAAATCCATCAGATTTACCAACAGCTTGAAGTAGGCCACTATCACGTGGAAACGGATGACTCGAATTTTCCTTTGCTTGGTTGTGTCAAGTTGAATGTATCTTTATTTGGCACTTGGCGCTCACCATAGCAATACAAGGCACAGAAACATCTTATAATTAAAGATTGCGAATAGATATTAATATTTACACCTGCCAGACAGTTAGTCTTGGGGATAAAACGGTTCGGCTGCTTCAATAATCTTTTTATGCCAAACTCAGAAAAGTCAAGAAGTCAGAGCATTAACTCAAGCAGATGGCAATAGAAAAATCAAGCCAATTTTTCCATTTATATCATTCTTGAGGTTGAACGCCATATATAGCACTGGTCCTGTTCACAAACACACTTTTCTATCTGACTGCCAGGTATAGCAAAGTCAGGCTCTCAGTATAGCAACACCCGAATGTGGTTTCTAAGAATGCGACTAACAATCCATAATTCATACAAAAGGAGGGATGGCAGTGCTAGGTGGTTAGGTGCAGATCTGATTCTGGGTGATAAAGAATGACAAGTAAGTGACCTACAGGTAGGAGAACATTTGGCAAATAGCGACTATTATTGAATTGGATTCATATTCAAAACAAATTTTTTGAAATAGTTCAAAGAGAAAGAACAACCTTGTATTTATATAGCGCCTTGCACGACTTCAGCTAATTAATTACTTCTGAAGTGTAGTCATTATTGTAATGTGGGCAAATGCAGCAGCCAATTTGTGCACAGCAATAATACAAATGACCAATTAAACTGTATAAGTGGTGCTGTTTGATGGATAAATGTTGGTCAGGACACCAGGAGAACGCCCCTCTCTTCTCTGAATAGTGACATGGATCTTTTACATCCACCTGAGCAAGTAGATGGGGCCTTGGTTTAACATCTCATCTGAAAGATAGCACCCCTGGCAGTGTAGCACTCCCACAGTACTGCTCTGAAGTGTCAGCATAGTTTATATGCTCAAGTTCCTGCAGTGCGACTTGAACCCTTGACCTTCTGACTCAGAGGCTAAATGTTAAGACTAGAAAGTTGTCAATTTCAGTGGGATGAAAGGAGACCTAGATTAATTGGTTGGACAAAAAAAGGCAGATCAAACAGTGGACTACTCAGTAAGAAATAGTTAGATACAAGATAGTGGTAGGTTAAATATATTACTACTAGGAGTAAAGGGAATATGTAAAAGACAGAGGCGCCATGAATAGAGGTTAGAGGAAGAATTTGTTTTTTTAAAAAAGCATATCAATATAGGGGGATAACACAGAAGAAAACCATAAGAAATATAAAAAGTTATAAAATTGAAACAAAAATGTAAAGGAAATAAGAAAAAGAACATAAGAGATACGAGCAGGAGTAGGCCATTTGGCCCATCGAGCCTGCTCCACCATTCAACGAGATTACGGCTGATCTGATTCTAGCCTCAACTCCACTTTTCTGCCTGTTCCCCATATGCTTTGACTCCCTTGCTGATCAATATGAAAGACGACTCGTGGGAAATAGCAAGGGTTTTAATAAGCATATAAACATAGTCAAAGAACAGGTGGGTTCACTTAAGAGGTATGAAGGAGCCATTCTATAATTGAGACTGGTGGAGATGTCAAGTATTTTGCCTCCGTTTTTAGTGGAAAGTGAAAGCAGGACTGTAGGTGTGGAAGAGCCACTACTGGAGATAAATATTCAGAAGAAAACTGTATTTTAAAAAAGTTACGTTAATGAGACCAGATGGTATGCATCCTACAATACTGAGGGAGGTTAGGGAGGAAATTGCAAAGACTCAATCTAATTTTCCAAATTTTTTTTGGACAGGGAAACTGTGCCAAAAGATTGGAGAGTAGCATAAGTTAATCAGGGATAGTCAACAAGGATTTGTAAAGCAGGTCGATTTTGCAAGGAAATCACCCGGAGAAAGAATGCTGGAGAACAGAAATAGTTTAGCAGAGTGGATGAATAGGTGGCAGGTGCTGTTTACTGCAGAGATATGTAAAGTGGTACATTTAGGGGGAGAAAAAAAATATCAAAAAGTATACTTTAAATAGTAAGATTCTTAAGAGATTTAGGGCAGCAGATACATAGGTCGAAAAGGCCATAAAAGAGGCAAATGGCACTTTTTTTTTAAAAATGTGATCAGTGAAAATGAAAATTTTCAAAATTAGGAACAAGGGCAAATAGTGAGAGATTATTTTCACTGGTTGATAAATCTGTAAGCAAAAGGAACAAACTCAGGTTTATCAGAAGAATGATGGGGAAAATTATAAGACATTTTAGTAGAACATGGAACATTTTACAGAAGTGGCCATTAAGGGAGAGACTAACATAATTTAAAAAGGGAACTGGGTAAGTAAAATTGATTCTTTTTATAATTCATTTTCAGGATATGGGCGTCGCTAACAAAACCAACGTTTAATGCCCATCCCTAGGCAATGGGAAAAGGGAGGGAAATGAGCTTAGGAGTAGGTAGCTCCAGCTAAAGATAGCACCAGCACTTGCGTTATCCGCTGAATGGTCACCTACTGTCCTGTCATTTCTATGAAATTCAGCTATAAACAGACGGCAGCAAAGTATAAAAGATTCACAGATGATGCCGAGTCCTCGTGCAGGATATAACAGAGAGGTGAAGGGACATCTCCAGTGAGTCAAGGCAACGAAACAGATAGCAGACATGCTGAATGTGGTGTCCACTACTCAATGAGATTGGCTGAATGTGCAAATAAAGATGTACGATCTAAGAACGGCACAAAGGATAGGTGATTTTCACAGGGGCCACTTCAATGGATACGATGGGCAATTGTGGAAAAATCCCAATCAGTCTCACAAATGGCTGAATTATGAAGTATTCTGTACAGGGAGCAATGCCACAAATTCCTCTATTGAGCCACAGCTCATTTAAATAGCCCATCAGTAGCTGGCATATAAACTAGTGAAGTTACTGTCTTTTTCCCACTTTTACTGGATAAGCTGGCACTTAATAAAATAGAGAAGCATATGATAAGCAGCAAATTGATAAACAATTGTGGATGAGATAGGTTGCAAGACTTTCAAGAGCATGGGTGACACTGAGTCAGGTGTGGAATTCCCATCCACTGATTACTGCCCCAAAGCATGACATATCCTAATTTTCACAATAAACATTTCTCTCAGCATGGCCCATTCAACGACGACAGTACATCTCTGCAGGCGGCACATGCTGCCAGTCATAAAGCCATATGGATACTCCCCAGCTGCTGCTGTTGCACTGCAGATGACAATCTAAGAGAAAAGGTTCATTGCACTGGAAAAAGATTGCATTATGATGGGATTTCGGAACCTTGTGTCAGTGCATCACGCTACACTCACACAGAGCACTGGTTGCCATGAAGACTTGAGCAGCAGCATGCATACAGAAACACTAGATAGAGGGCAAGGTAGCTTACTGAATGGATTACAAGGAGGTCCCCTGTTGAAAGGGCCATGTCTATGCCTCAACTGAAAAGCATGTCAAAGATAGCCAATTTAAATCCTCCGCACCCTATGTCTCTGCTGCTCTATCTATTTTAGTGTCCTCAAGATCAGTTTACAGTTGGTTTTAATATCCAGTTCAGCAGGGTCCAAAAACTGATGCCTCAACTCACCCCCACCCCTCAGTCTGACAATTAAACCTCTCATGAGTGCTGTCTTTCCTCATTTTAAGCAACTTATCTATTATTGTTGAAGTTCAATAATTAACACGTGCAGATTATTGGATGGATCTCACCATTCGAGAGCTTTTTCTGACCTTCATACATCACGCAGCGAGTCATGAAGCCCATATTATCCACTACCAGGCTCTTGTATACCAGGCAGACTCAATTCTTTTTGATAATTGTATACATCACCTTAACCTGGATATCACACACAGGAACAAGATCATCCAGGTAATTTTCCCTTGAAAAATCTAATTAGCCCGAGTAGGGATTGTGTTTCTTTACACCATTCATAACTGGTAACTTGTACTAAAACGTCATTGCTGCTATAGTCATTAAGTCTCATGTATTATTAGGAGGCAAGCTTTTACGGATATAGTCTTGACAAAATATGAGCATCTATATTGAGCTGTTTTCCCAAATGCTTTGTGCGTCGTCATCATCATCCTCCTCCTGTCTGGCTGCTTTGTTTTTGTATTGCACCAAGTGCCAGCTGCAGTTATTTGGGCACATTTGTCTTTGGGTGGGGCTCAAGTGGCAGCAACTGTTTTCATCCATGCACAGACTAGAAGTCAAAAACAAATCACAGAACTGACTAACCGGAGATCCTTTACATTCTGTGTGATCATCATTTAGCAGTTTTACAGAAAGTAGTGGAAAATAAGACTCCTCCCTATGCACCTCTTTTTTTTTTGTGTGGGGTAACTTCAGTTTCACCCCTTTACCACCTTGCTAGCGGCAATTAAAAGTATCTTGAACATAACCACCAATACAGATGAATGCACATGAATTCAATTGCTACTGATATTGTGACTCCACTCAACGCACACACCTCAATCTAACACTACACCTCTCACTAGTACTCTGTTGCTAATCCCACAGTTAGAATGCACTGTGCAGCTCCAACTAAATCAGAATTAAAATACAAGGCAGAGGTAAATAAATCCTTTATTTCATATAAAATATGCATGTTAGATTATACACACAAACTTCAGCAAGCCCTATTTGCAGTTATTTTACAGGATCAGTGAAAGTAAAAGGATACAATTAGATCCCAATTCCTGTGAACAGCACTGTATAAATATTTACCACAAAAAGTTTAATCATTTATTAAACTGTGAGGTATGTATTGTACTCAAAGTATTTTCAAGATGATGCAATTATTGTTTGGCCAGAGGTTCGGTTTCCCCTTTCCTCTCCCCGCATCCCAAAAAAAAAATCACCCATGGTTATGGAAATATCCAGCCTTATTTTCAAAAGGTTGTACTTCTGGTGCTTCTGTCAGAGGTGACAGGTTTCCATTTACAACAAGTCAGTGCTGGAAACAGTTCCACTGTCCCCACCTCGCAAACCAACTTTGGAAAATGGTTTTTGAAGCTTCAATAGATTCCTTGGCAAAAGCACTCCCCCACCTCACAATATAAAAAAACAAAATAGCTAAATTTAAATGGCCTATTCCCCCCTATCAGATATATAAATGAAATTTCACATTTATTACATTGCTAGGTCACACCTTCTCCATTTGTTTGAAAGTAGTCACAGTAATATACATATACTTTCTGCACATACATAAATCACTTAATAAATTTGCAGAGGTTCAATCCCACTTGTTATTCCTTCCATGTGGAGGTCACCACCTATCAAATGGGTGGGGAATTTTCACCAGGTCACAGTGACAACGGCCATCAGCATTGAAATCATCTAATATCACCAGCTGCTCAGTATACGTTTGTAAAGTGATAAATACATCAAACTTTCTAAAAGGGCAGGAAGCATCATGGGTTTCCGACATTGATTATAAACCGCTCTAACTTTACTCACAGTGCGAGATTGAGTGAATGGGATTACGGTCACATACTTCTGGGCACCAGTTCACAATTGTACTTTTCCCCCAAAAGCTCCATCTGGCTCAACGTCTTGACTTGTAGTGCCAGGCAGGTGGGCAATAATGCAGCATTACAGTACCCATTCCGATGATGATCATATGGCTTCAAGGTAGTTATCAACATTGACTTGTGAAGTGGTGTGCAATATACAGTCTTAAAAACTGGTCAACAGATGCAAGAATAAGGCTGATCAACCTCCAGCTATAGGGTGGTCATTAGAAATTTAATTCATTGCTGCATGTTTGTGTTATCACGTACCCAGTTGCTTAATTGTTCCAAGTAATAGTATCTGCAATTTTTCTCTAATTACACCATAACTTTCCTTCTTATGATACCTGACCACATTTCTGTACAATTCATCTTTAATAACCGTCTCAATACATTAATTTGTATCCCCACAAATAGGAATACTTTTCCATGGGTCTTAATTTGTCAAATCGCAAACATTTGGGTTAAACCATTGATGGAAGGAAATTCTCCTCATCTCCATCATACTAGAATTGGGGGTGGAGGATAAAGGGCGCATGGGAGCAAAGAGAACAGGAATCCCCTTGGTACCTAATTTAACAGTGTAATATCCAAATGGTTTTGGATTGAGAAGAGTGCCCCAACAGATGAACAATCCCTCATTTATACTTGCAGTAGGAGGCTGGTTAGGACAGAATTTCTGACATTCGACTGTAGAAAAAGAATCTATACTTTCAATTGGTGCCATAATAGTACCGTCCACAACAATTATCCCACCTCTGGCGTTTGCTTCATGTTAATGCCACTTTCAGCACACTTGCTACTCCAAGCCGTCCCAGTTCAGTACAGCACCCGCTCCATCCCACCCACCCCGCTCCACTCAGGCAACAGACATCGGACTAATGAGCCCAGATTAAGCCATCAGGATTCTTCTGTAAAGCAAAACAGACCATTTGTGGCTTTCAAGTTCACCTCCGCAGAACCAGGCCTAAGGGTCTATTCTAATTACACTGTCAAGCAAATTCTTGCCAACATCAATTATTTTCTATGCTTAAATCACAGCTCTTTATTTCCAAGTTTAATTATTTTGTGCCAGTTAATTTGGTCAGATTTTGATTATCATTTTTATTTCATATATTTGAAAAAGGCAGCAGAACCATTACTACAAGTGGGAACAAAAATAAAATGGATCCCAAGTCAATGTCTGGCTACTCCATGGTTTATACTTTTACACAAGACACAACACCGTGTAAGTCAAAGAGTAAAGTGAAGATCATGCTTCCCAACTGAGTTCATCCCAAACCAAGAGAGCCAGCAATTTAAATTAAAATGCACAAGTGACAATTGGTGTTTCAGTAGAACCTTAACATGTATACTGGAAAAGGGGTGAAAGATAGGGACATGTAAAAGAATGCAGCCTTCAAATCACCCTTCCCAAAACACAAAATGCTGGGAACACTCAGCAGGTCAGGCATTATCTGTGGCGAGGGGAAGGGAGGGTTAACGTTTCAGGTCGATGACCTCTCGTTAGAACCGCGCCTCAGTCTAACCCCAGAGATGGACATAGAGAAGTCGATTAAGGAGAGGGAAGAGTCAGAGATGGACCACATGAAGGTGAGGGAGGGTTGAAAGTTAGAAGCAAAGCCAATGAAATTCTCCAGCTCAAGAGAAGAACAGGAAGCAGCACAGACACAATCATCTATGTACTGGAAGATGATGTCAGGGAGGGGACCTGACTAGGACTGGAGTAAAGAATGCTCAACACAACCTACAAATAGACAGTCATAGCTACGATGTATGCAGGTTTCCACAGCAATACCTTTTATTTGGAGGAAGTGAGTAGAGTTAAAGGAAAAGTTGTTCAATGAGAGAAGGAGGGTGCTAGCGGCTGGGAACTGGATGGGCCATTATTTAAGGAATAAGCGGAGGTCCCGCAGGCCATTCTGATGGGTGAGATAAGTGTAGAGGGACGGAACGTCTATGGTGAAAAAGGAGACAGTTAGGGCCAGGAAAATGGAATTGGTTAAAGTGATGGAGGGCATCAGTAGAGTCACAGATGTAGGTGGGTAGGGACTGGACAAAAAGGGAGAAAAAAAATGGAGTCGAAATAAAAGGAAATAAGCTCTGTGGGGCAGGAGCAGACTGAAGCAATAGGTCATGAGTAGATTCATGACTAAGGTCAGAGCATGTGAAGTCAGTAGAAAAATGTAATGAACCACCAAGCAGACAAGAACCACCAAGCCAAACATCCCCCAGGGTGCCCCTCTGCCCTACCCTTGAACTCTCAGATGGGGACTGAAACTCCCTCTTCTAGCCCAATGGACATCCCCCTCCCCCCCCTCTATTTACTAAAGTGGTAAGTTCTATTTCTCACAATACTCACAATCGTGGACCGGGTGAGACAGCCTATGAGGATTAATTGTTTGCTGGACAGAGTCATGACTACCCAAATGCATTTCACAAATGACCTTTATAACCAGCTTAGAAGGGAAACTTTCATTCCATCAAATCAAAGCTGCATTTAAACCCAGATATGAATGGCAGTGTGCTAACAGTGCCACAACTCAGACTGTTTGACAAAAAGGGGTCATAAATCTCGTGACACCTTTCCATACAAACAGCTGCCAAAATTCTGTTGCACGGGTAAAAGTGGTCATGTTGTAGCCCATTTTATTGTCCCGGCCCTGTTTCCTCCCAACAGGATTGTTTACAGTATCACAGCAAAGGCAGTCTTTTCAGCATGTCCTTACTTGGTTTCAGTACCTCTGACTGTGTACTGAACAACTCCTTCAGATCCAGTACAGGCAGGTTCCGATTAACATAGATGGGCTCTGCCAATGACTCAGCAAGTATGTCCAGTAAGTAGCTAAGCCATACAAAAGTAGAAGGTTATGGGTTCAATCTCCAGTCTATGCTGTTAGCCATCTCAGCCCATGCAGTGGTACAGATGCTACAATTAGGGCTCAGTGAGCCTAAGTTTAGAGATTGGGGGGTTAAATTCAATGACTCCACATTCCAAATGAGGAACCATGCATGAACACAGGCTGGAGGATCCGGGCAATGGTATTGCAGCCCCATCTCTGATTTATATTCTCTTTTGAATTAAACAATGTAATTTAATGCTTTAAAAAAATTGAATTATCAGATGATCCAAACTAAACAACTTTGAATCAAGAGGAGTAGACTGTAATATGTATGGGTCAGACAGAGGAGAAAGAATTCTAGATTACCTACCATTGGTTCACGTCCTCCTCATTCTTTCAATGCAATTCCACTTCCACATTCAAAGCTCCCTCCCCACTTCCACACTCTCTCGCACATCTGATGCTGTCGAACGACTGCACTAAATGCATACTTGAGATTTTTTTATTATTCCAATTCTGGCCATTCTGCTGCTTCCAATTAAAGACCTCAAGTTATGATTAACAAAAGGGCCCTATATATAAAAGCATCAGTGTAAGGAAGACCATTTGATCAAAGTGACCATACAACAGTAAAAGTCCCTTTAAGAGATAATTACCTACCATAGGTATGCATTAACATTCCAACATGGCAAAGGATTTTTCATACCGCATTTAAAGAGAAGGATGTAAAACGTCTTCATTACCCAGTAGTCTGGTGGTGTAGGATACTGATGAGTGGCGGGACACAAATTCCTATCTACGATTCTGTAGTAAACAGATTCCCAGACTTAGCTGTATCATCTGGTGGGGGTACTGGGCAGAGGCTAAGCACTTCGCCATAGAGGGAAAGAAACACTGGATGGCAAGTTACCTCATTGCAGGCTGCTCTCGGGCATATGCTGCTATGCAGTTAGACAGGAGCAGTGGCAGAAACATGGAAGTAGATTGGTCAGACGTTGCTTTGCCCAGAGAAGGATGAGTATGTGTGGGGGAGGGGAAAGGGGGAAATCCAGAAGTACATGAAAATATTTCTGTAGGGGATGCAGGGGGACAGGGAGAAAATCTTTCTATTTTGTTGACTGCTATTTGCAGTTTGTATACTCTGTCTGTGGCCTCTGACAGAATGTAGAGTTCATCTGTATAGAACTCTCAGTGTGAACTGAGAGTTTGGTAAGTGTGGGAGTTCGGTGAAGTGGGGGAAGGAGGCGCTGCTTTGCCTTGCTTTTCCTAACTTTTTCCCCAGAGCGGCAGTGGACCTGAGAGTAGAAGACTGAGATTGTGGAATAAAAGCAGCAGCAGACCTGCAACAAGAGACAACTACTGTGTGACATCACAGCTGAGGCAGGAGAGTCCGAGAGGTGAGCACAGTATAAAAGGAGAGACCTAGAGCGGGAGGAGAGTCTGAGAGTCTAAGGCAAGTCATGGCAGCACAGCTCGCACCCGTGATATGCTCCTCCTGCACTATGTGGGAAGTCATGGACACTACCAGTGTCCCTGGCGACCATGTGTGCAGGAAGTGTGTCCAGCTGCAGCTACTGGCTAACCGTCTTTCGGAGCTGGAGCTGCGGGTGGATTCACTGTGGAGCATCCACGATGCTGAGACTATCGTGGATAGCACGTTCAGTGAGGTGGTCACACCGCAGGTAAAGATTATGCAGGCAGAAAAGAAATGGGTGACTGCCAGGCAGAGTAAAAGGTCTAGGCAGGTAGAGCAGGAGTCCCCTGGGGCCATCTCCCTCTCAAACAGATATTCTGCATTAGATACTGTTGGGGGAGATGGCTTATCAGGGGAAAGCAGCAAGAGCCAGGTTCGGGGCACCATGGGTGGCTCTGCTGCACAGGAGGGGAGGAAGAGGAGTGGCAGGGCTATAGTGATAGGGGACTCAATTGTAAGGGGAACAGATAGGCGTTTCTGCGGCCGCAAACGTGACTCCAGGATGGTATGTTGCCTCCCTGGTGCTAGGGTCAAGGATGTCACGGAGCGGCTGCAGGGCATTCTGGAGGGGGAGGGTGAAAAGCCAGTAGTCGTGGTCCATATTGGTACCAACGACATAGGTAAAAAAATGATGAGGTCCTGCAAGGTGAATTTAAGGAGTTAGGAGATAAATTAAAAAGCAGGACTTCAAAAGGTAGTGATCTCAGGATTACTACCGGTGCCACGTGCTAGTGAGTATAGGAACAGGAGAATAGACAGGATGAATGCGTGGCTGCAGGGATGGTGTAGGAGGGAGGGATTTAGATTCCTGGGACATTGGGACCGGTTCTGGGGAAGGTGGGACCTGTACAAGCGTGACGGGTTACACCCGAGCAGGACCGGGACCAATGTCCTCGCGGGGGTGTTTGCTACTGCTGTTGAAGGTTTAAACTAGAGTGGTGGGGGGATGGGAGCCTGAGCGGGGAGTCAGAAGGGAATAAAGTTGAGAGCAGCAAGAGAGGGGAAGACCCAGGGGAAATCTACAATACAAATAGTACAAACAGTTGTTCAAGAACAAGTGAAAGGGAAAAGCGTAGAGCAGTGGAAAGAAAGTGTACTTTAGGCACGACAGATAAAATAAAAACTAGAAGGCGTAAGGCAATTAACCCAGCATCAAAGCTGTGGTAGGGGGTTGGGAACCTGAGCAGGGAGACAGAGGAAAGAGTGTCAGGAAGGGACAGAAGGTATGGAGTAAAAGGTAAAGTGTTAAAAAAGGAAAAAGCAGGAACTAAGTGTCACAAAACATATTTGAAAGTTCTTTATCTGAATGCACGAGTTAACGGCACAAATAACTACGTATGGGTATGATCTTGTGGCCATTACAGAAACACGGCTGCAGAGTGACAACGACTGGGAATTAAATATGCCAGGGTATTTAACAATCAGGAAGGACAGGCAGGAAGGAAGGGGAGGTGGGGTGGCTATGTTAATAAAGGAAGGAATCACTGTAATGCAGAGAAATGATATTGGGACAAAGGATCAGGACAATGAAACAGTTTGGGTAGAGATAAGGAATAATAAGGGGAAAAAACACTAGTGGGCGTAGTATATAGGCCTCCTAATAGTTGCAACTCTGCTGGAAGAAGTATTAATCAGGAAATAGTCGGGGCATGTAATAAGGGAACAGCTATAATTATGGGGGATTTTAACTATCATATTAACTGGACAAATCAAATTGGGCAGGGCAGCCTTGAGGAAGAGTTTATTGAGTGTATTAGGGATGGATTTCTTAAGCAGTATGTAACTGATCCTACAAGGGGGCAGGCAACCTTGGACCTGGTCATGTGTAATGAGCCAGGATTAATTAATTAATGTCCTAGTTGAGGATCCCCTTGGAATGAGTGACCATAACATGGGTACATTCCATATCCAATTAGAGGGTGAGAAGGTTGGTTCTCAAACAAGCGTACTGAGCTTGAATAAAGGAGACTATGATGGTATGAGAGCGGAATTGATTAAAGTGGACTGGGAAAATAGAATAAAGGGCAAGACGGTACATGAGCAGTGGTGTTCATTTAAGGAGTTATTTTACAACTTTCAAAAAATATATATTCCACTGAGGAAAAAAGGGTGTATAAGAAAAGACAGCCATCCGTGGCTAAGTAAAGAAATTAAGGATAGTATCCGACTAAAAACAAGGACATATAAAGGTAGCCAAACTTAGTGGGAGGATAGAAGATTGGGAATTCTTCAAAAGACAGCAAAAAGTAACTAAAGGATTGATTAAGAAAGGGAAGATAGATTATGAAAATAAATTAGCAAAAAATATAAAAACAGATAGCAAGAGTTTCTACAGTTATATAAAAAGAAAAAGGGTGGCTGAGGCAAACGTAGGTCCCTTAGAGGATGGGACCGGGAAATTAATGGTGGAGATGGCAAAAATGCTGAACAAATATTTTGTTTCAGTCTTTACGGTAAAGGACACTAAGAATATCCCAACACTGGACAAACAGGGGGCTCCGGGGGGGGGGGGGGCGGGGGGAGGAGCTATATACGATTAAAATCACTAAGGAATTGGTACTCAGTAAATTAATGGGACTCAAGGCGAATAAATCCCCCCTGGACCTGATGGCTTACATCCTAGGGTCTTGAGGGAAGTGGCAGTAGGGATTGTGGATGCTTTGGTAATAATTTTCCAAAATTCTCTGGACTCGGCAAAGGTCCCGGCAGATTGGAAAACTGCTAATGTAACACCCTTATTTAAAAAGGGTAGTAGGCAGAAGTCTGGAAATTATAGACCAGTTAGCCTAACATCTGTGGTGGGTAAAATTTGAGTCTATTATTAAGGAGACAATAGCGGAACATTTGGATAAACATAATTTAATAGGACAAAGTCAGCATGGCTTTATGAAGGGGAAGTCATGTCTGACAAATTTGCTTTAGTTCCTTGAGGACATAACGTACAGGGTGGATAAAAGGGAACCAGTGGACGTAGTGTATTTATACTTCCAGAAGGCATTCGACAAGGTGCCACATAAAAGATTATTGCTCAAGATAAAGAATCACTGGATTGGGGGTAATATTCTGGCATGGGTGGAGGATTGGTTATCTAACAGGAAGCAGAGAGTTGGGATAAATGGTTCATTCTCGGGCTGGCAACCGGTAGCCAGTGGTGTTCCGCAGGGGTCGGTGCTGGGTCCCCAACTCTTTACGATCTATATTAACGATTTGGAGGAGGAGACCGAGTGTAACATATCAAAGTTTGCAGATGATACAAAGATGGGAGGGAAAGTAGAGAGTGAGGAGGACATAAAAAACCTACAAGGGGATATAGACAGGCTGGGTGAGTGGGCAGAGATTTGGCAGATGCAATACAATATTGGAAAATGTGAGGTTATGCACTTTGGCAGGAAAAATCAGAGAGCAAGTTATTATCTTAATGGCGAGAAACTGGAAAGTACTGCAGTACAAAGGGATCTGGGGGTCCTAGTGCAAGAAATTCAAAAAGTTAGTATGCAGGTGCAGCAGGTGATCAAGAAGGCCAACGGAATGTTGGCTTTTATTGCTAGGGGGATAGAATATAAAAACAGGGAGGTATTGCTGCAGTTATATAAGGTATGCACCTGGAATACTGCATACAGTTTTGGTCTCCATACTTAAGAAAAGACATACTTGCTCTCGAGGCAGTACAAAGAAGGTTCACTCGGTTAATCCCGGGGATGAGGGGATGGACATATGAGGAGAGGTTGAGTAGATTGGGACTCTACTCATTGGAGTTCAGAAGAATGAGAGGCGATCTTATTGAAACATATAAGATTGTGAAGGGGCTTGATCGGGTGGATGCGGTAAGGATGTTCCCAAGGATGGGTGAAACTAGAACTAGGGGGCATAATCTTAGAATAAGGGGCTGCTCTTTCAAAACTGAGATGAGGAGAAACTTCTTCACTCAGAGGGTAGTAGGTCTGTGGAGTTTGCTGCCCCAGGAAGCTGTGGAAGCTACATCATTAAATAAATTTAAAACAAAAATAGACAGTTTCCTAGAAATAAAGGGAATTAGGGGTTACGGGGAGCAGGCAGGAAATTGAACATGAATTTAGATTTGAGGTTAGGATCAGATCAGCCATGAGGGGCCGATTGGCCTACTCCTGCTCCTATTTCTTATGTTCTCATACTATGCAGCCCACACACTAAAATAGTAAGATACACCCCAGTGAAAATTCAGCAACCTAGTTTAAAAGTATGCACGTGGCTACTGAAGGCATTTGGCAAGTCACTAGAATTATTCCACTGTTTGAACATTTTACATTTCCATGATGCTCAAAAAAAACAGTGAAGTCTTTATTTATTTTTCCAAGGCTAGATGCTTTGAAGAATTCACTGACATCAACATTACTTAGAACTGTGCTGATCTACTAAAAAAAACTGCAATGTATTTTCATGAAGCTATGCAAAGATATGCTGATGCTTTCTATAGGGCTGTAACTGAAGGGGCAAAGGGATAAACAGGGGCAGGGATAAAGGGCTCCAACTGCAGATACCGTGTTGGGGTGCAGGGCTCTTGTACTGAAGTACTTCATGAGCAGCTTGGATCTTGAAAGTACAAAGTGCATCAAAGCAAGTGTTGAATACTTGCCAAAGAAATGCAGATTGCATCCGCCACAGCTCTAGTAAGTTTAATTTAGCTTCCCAGAAATTGGATAATAGGGAAAACACTGCACGTTACCAGTAACCCAGATAACCCACTTGGTATCGGCCACATTAACTAGTTAAGTTCTGTTTGGTATGAGATCAACATAATGTATTCAGCACTACAGAAAATGTGTAAATTAATTGATGTTCATGGCTTTCAATAGTAGGAAAGACAAATTTTATAAACCCTGCAAAACACAATTCAAACTACAAATCGTGCTCGAATCAAAATATTCATACAGTCATGTGAGGACTTAACACTGAAATAGCAAAGCTGTTCCCGTTGCATGATGATCACAGACAGTTTGACAGTAATGCTAATGTAAACTCTTTCTCCCCTGTAAGTCGCCGTGCCAAGCACCACTGACTTCAACAGAGAGGAATCTCTGGCGGGGTGCATAACAGGCAGCTAATCTGATATCACCCGTTGTACGACCTCGCTGAAGTTGAAAGTTCTGGCGAGCATCATTACTTTCCCTTTATCCCCACTCATTGACAGAATACTTTGTAAACATCCTGCTTTCCTCAGCCAGTTTGGGTGAGATTTTGAATTCGCTGCGAGAGGATTCCACAGGGGAGATGTTATTAGATAATTTTTTTTATTAAAGAATGTGTTACCCACTCATTCACATATAAATACAAGAGAAGAATCAGAATGAAGCCATCACTGGATATAACAAACAATGTCTCAGCTACTACTATAACTATTGCAGCACGTGAATTATGCATGTTTAGTGACCTCCGTCCCAAACAAGAAGCCAGTATACCAAAGTCCAAGTTACTGCAAAAACAGAGCCACCAGTGCTGATTGCTCAGAATTTTAAAAGAGGTGGATTTTGGTTCCAGTTTCTCAATCTTAAAAATACTGCAGCGTATGGTGGCCGCCTGAGGTCATATAATGCAAGTTTCAGTTCCGACACAGGCAACCGAGGTTCAAGAGGAGGCTTTGTTTACTAAGCCTCTTGACAGCGGGATGTAATAAGCTTTCATCCACTAGTAAGTAAAAAGTGGACCTAGAAGCTTCAACCTAACACAGCAGGACTTTGGTCAGTCATCCAGCAGGGCCTAAACAAATTTACAAGGGGCCTCAGCTGTAATCAAACTATTGCAGCATGGAAATTATTCTTGTTGAACATGGCCGGGTATCAGAGGACCAACTTTTTTTTTGAGTAGCAAGTTTGGGTATTATGCTTATTAAGCAATGATAGTCTACACCACTTGGAAATGAAGCAACTGAAAAGTTAGTGCTGCTCATTCAACTGCAGGTGTTCACTGCAGGCTGGCTGGGGCTGAGCAGCAAACTCCCTTATTCTGGAATCTGAAGTCAACTAGTCTATGGGAAGATGGATCAGTATCCAGAAGGGCAAGATAGGTCAGAGTAGTTGGAGGAATTAATAAGAAGTGGCCAGTAGAAAGAAACCTGGGAGCAAGTTGCCTACCTCTTGGGTAGAGAGGATGCAAGTTCTTTCTTTCACGGTTAAATACAAAACAGTGGAGAAAAGTTAGTGGAACACAACCATAAAAATGAATAAAGGAAGGTTAGAGACAATGTTATATTGGTTGAAAAGAGGCACCGTGTAATG
Source organism: Heptranchias perlo (assembly GCF_035084215.1). Lineage (NCBI taxonomy): Eukaryota > Metazoa > Chordata > Chondrichthyes > Hexanchiformes > Hexanchidae > Heptranchias > Heptranchias perlo. The sequence continues at coordinate 15,410,357 of NC_090333.1, read as the reverse complement.
AAGCAGATGCCGTGTCACTGATGCTGACATCAGGAGAAACAGGCCGAGTTTCTGGATTAAAAGTAGAAAATATCTTATCATTTTTTCTCCCTCGTCCCCTGAGGGCATGGACTCCACTAGAATACAGTTCCACAGCTGCCAGACATCCTCCACTAGCTGGTACCTCACCTAAATTGCCATTTTTAAAAAATGTATGAGCCGAGATTGTGCACGTTTCTAGCTATCTGACCACTGGAGACACCCAGTCAGATGTCCACACACATGCACTTCCAGCAGAATTTGCAGGATAGGGATCGGAATAGGGGCCCCTAGTTGATTCTTATCTATATCGGGGGCACTGAGCCAACTGTAACACCTCCTACCATTGTCCCAGCTAGGAGCCACTAATCCTGCACAAACCACAAACTTTTCCTGGTCTATACAGCTCAGCTACGCACAACCATAACCAGCTGAACCACTGGGGAACTTTTATTGTTTAATATTTGTTCTTGGGATGTGAGCAACATTGGCCAGGCTGCATTTATTCCTGGTTTCCCGAGAAAGTAGTGGTGGTCCTTTTGCTTGAACCACTGTAGTCCTTGTGGCGATGGTGCTAGGTAGCGAATTCCAGGATAGCGACCCAGTGACGATGAAGGAATGGCGATATGGTGTCCAAGTCATGGTAGTGTGTGGCTTGGAGGTGACAGCATTACCACAACATTGCTGCTCTTCTCCTTGGTGGTAGAGGTCACAGGGGCAGGAGGTGATGTTGAAGTAACATTGATGAGTTGCTGCAGTGCATCTTGTATATCGTATATATTGCAGCCACAAGAGCACTGGTGGCGGCAGGAGTGGATATTGAGTCATATGGCAGGGACACCATTCAAGTGAACTGCTCAGTCATGGATGGTATCGAGCTTCAAGCATTGTTGCAGTCTATCCAGGCGAGTATTCCATCACACTCCTGACTTGAGCCTTGTAGATGGTGGAGAGGCTGTGACGGGTCAAAAGGTGACCCCTCACAGCAGAGTACCCAGTCTCTACCCTGTTCTTATAGCCAGTGTTATATTTAAAGTTACATTGAATCTACAGCACAGAAACAGGCCACTCAGCCCAACTAGTCTATGCCAGAGTTTATGTTGAGCCCCCTCCCTCCCTACCTCATCTAACCCTATCAGCAAATCCTTCTATTCCTTTCTCCCTCATGTGCTTATCTAGCTTCCCCTTAAATGCATCTATGCTATTTGCCTTAACTACTCCTTGCGGTAGCGCATTCCACATTCTTACCACTCTTTGGGTAAAGAAGTTTCTCCTGAACTGCCTTTTGGATTTATTAGTGACTATCTTATAATTATGACCTCTAGTTTTGGACTCGCCCACAAGTGGAAACTTCTTCTCTACATCTACCCTATCAATCCCTTTCATTATCTTAAAGACCTCTATCAGGTCACCCCTCAGTCTTCTCTTTTCTAGAGAAAAGAGCTCCAGCTTGTTTAGTCTTTCCTGATAAGTCTATCCTCTCAGTTCTGGTATCACCCTTGTGAATCTTTTTTGCACCTTCTCCAGTGCCTCTATATCCTTTTTATAATACGGAGACCAGAATGTTGCACAATACTCCAAATGTGGTCTAACCAATGGTCTATAAAAGTTTAACACAATTTCTCTGTTTTTCAATCCCATCCCTCTAGAAATGAACCCCAGTGTTCGGTTTGCCTTTTTTTATGGCCTTATTAACCTGCGTCGCTACTTTTAGTGATGTGTACGTGTACCCCGAGATCCTTTTGCTCTTTTACCCTATTTAGACTCTTATTATCCAAGCAATATGTGGCCTCCTTACTCTTCCTACCAAAATGCACCACCTCACACTTATCTATATTGAAATTCATTTGCCAATTACACGCCATTCTGCAAGTTTATTAATGTCTTCTTGAATTTTGATGCATTCTCCCTTTGTATTAACTACACCACCCCCCCCAATTTGATGTTTTCCGCAAATTTTGAAATTGTACTTCCGATTCCTAAGTCCAAATTGTTGATGTAAATTGTGACCAACAATGGTGCACTTTTAAGTTACTTAAAAGGTGCATCGTAAAAAAAAAATACATTCTACTGAAATGTTAAAAAGGAGATATCTGTACATTGTGTTTCTCTGTCACTCCATCATTAATAAGCTTTGGACTTTAAAATTGCTGCTTGGAAGGAACAAAGGCTTTGTTTAGAACCTGTCCTGGTGTGCTATAAAATTCTGCTCCCATGGTGTGGTGACCAGGGGCAGTGCTGTGCACAGAACTTCATATGACTGTACTTTGAGATTACCAAATTTGGTTATTCAATTCCTGATAGCAGCCTGCCTTAAATAAAATAGGTTTACAACAGAGTTGGGACAGGGAATGAGAAAAATAATTTTAATAAAAAAGGTTAATCACATTGTGAAGGAGACTGATAGATAAGCAGAGTAGACACAGACTAACAGAAGGCTGCATAATGAAAGACTCCCAAGATAGATGCAAGAGCTAGATTCCCCCCCCCTCCCCCATTTCTAATCAACAGGCATAAACTCTAGAGACTGGTCAAAGTCTTCATAAGGCCCTACTTCCTATCTTGATTAGATTGAAATGCACTTTCACTAAAGGTTACCTAAACACATCTAAACAGTTTACAGTTTACTTAGACAACTTATGTAAAGAAGGACAGCACCGAATTAATCATATGCAGATTATAACATGATCTGTGGAATACTAAAAATTTTAAAATGCTAGAGGTCAGTATTGTTTCCCTACAAATATTCTTGTGGAAAGTAGAGGGTTGCTTCAAAAGACTGTTTACATTGAGGGTTGCAATGTTCAACCCTTTGCTGGAGATAACCCCTGTGAGACATAGTTCTATAGAACTACTCCTTTCAGGCAGACATAACAGAACATGCTTACTACTTAAACCAGAACAGCTGCGTTCCCTTCATCCCACGCAACAGAAAAATCGCATGTTGCACAAAACATTCTCCCAGCAACCCACAATGTCAAAAAACAAGATCTAATTGGTCCCTGCAGCCACATAGTAGGTACAGCACAGGAGGAGGCCATTCGGCCCATCGTGCCGGTGCCGGCGCCGGCTCTTTGAAAGAGCTATCCAATTAGTCCCATTCCCCTGTAAATGTTTTTCCATTCAAGTATTCATCCAATTCCCCTTTGAAAGTTACTATTGAATTTGCTTCAATCACCCTTTCAGGCAATGCATTCCAGATCATTACAACTCGCTGCATAAAAAAAACGTTTCATGGCACCTCTGGCTCTTTTGCCGATCACCTTAACTCTGTGTCATCTGGTTACCGACCCCTCTGCCACTGGAAATAGTTTCTCCTGGTTTACTCTGTCAAAGCTGTTCATGATTTTTAACACCTCTATCAAATCTCCCCTTAATCTTCCCTCTTCTAAAGAGAACATCCCCAGCTTCTCCAGTCTCTCCACATAACTGAAGTCCCTCCTCCCTGGTACCATTCTAGTAAATCTCTTCTGCACCCTCTCTAAGGCCATAACATACTTCCTAAAGTGTGGTGCCTGGAATTGAACACAATACTCCAGCTAAGGCCTAACCAGTGTTTTATAAAGGTTTAGGGTAACTTCTCTGCTTTTATACTTTATGCCTGTGTTAATGAAGCCCAGGATTCCATATGCTTTTTTAAATAGCCTTCTCAACTTGTCCTGACACCTTCAAAGATTTGTATATGTGCACCCCCAGGTACGAAGAAGAGTAGTAAGCCTGAGGATTGGGAGAGTTTTAGAAACCAACAAAAGACCACCAAAAAATTGATGGAGAGAGAAAATAGAATATGGGAGTAAGCTAGCAAGAAATATAAAAACAGATTGTAAGAGTTTCTACAAGTATGTAAAAAGGAAGAGAGTAGCAAAAGTAAACATTGGTCCCTTAGAGGCTGAGACAGGACAAATTATAATGAGCTCAAGAAGTTGGCAGCACTTCCTGCACATGGTTGTTCTCCAGGATGCACAAAATGTTCTGGAGTTCCTACATGGCACAGGATGTGCATGAGACGGGCCCCAGCTGTCCTGCCTTGTTGGCTAACAGTTATTTAAACTTTGTTTAGCTTTAAGGCACTTTACTGTTTATCTGACACCAAAACACTAATGAGTAAAAAACACTAACCGATGAACTAAATACTTACTGACTTACCCTTGGCACTCCTACTTGCTTTGTTTTGATTCCTCCTGCGGCTCCCTTTATGCTCTGCTCGGTCTTAGTCTATAGTTCTTTGGTTTGAATCACTTATCACTTCCTTCTCCCTCTGCACCTAATTCCCACACTCACCAAATTCCCAGTTGAATGACCTCACTCTATTAGCTCTTCTCTCAGTTAGAGGTTCAATCTCAGTCTTTCCCAATCTGCTCAAGCTGTCTGGGCAGAAACATTTTTTTTTCCTGTTGCTTTGAAAGGATATAACCATGACACCATTATATACTGCCTTAACAAAAGTGAGCGGCATTTATCACAGCTTTCCACTTTCTGATGGCCAGAATCTAGCTTGTGAGAAGGGAAAGAAAGAGCAGGTGGTGCAGTGGGTTAGATACTGACCTTTCACCTTTCAACAGGGTTGAAATCTAGCCCAGACTGATGAGATGAAATTCCTCTCCAACTGCTGGTTATAAAAGTCCTGTGAAATGAGTGAGCCACAGCACAAAACTGCTTCTAATGCAGCACTAAATGACAATATCAGCCTCAGAGGGTCGTGAATATTTGGAATTTTCTACGCCAGAGGGCTGTGGATGATCAAGTTGTTGAGTATATTCAAGGCGGAGAGCGATAGATTTTTGGACTAAGGGAATCAAGGGATATGGGGATCGGGCAAGAAAGTGGAGTTGAGGTCGAAGATCAGCCATGATCTTATTAAAGGGTGGAGCAGTCTCGAGGAGCTGTATGGCCCACTCCTGCTCCTATTTCTAATGTTCTTATGTAATATCTGTCCACGATGGTGCTCTTTTGAGATTGGGACAGATCAACGGGAGCTCTACTATGCATCAAACCATGTTATATCTGATAGTACCTGATGTGGGCACTAGCTGCCTTAACTACAAAGTGTACCACTCCCTAGCATTAACATCTCACATCTTGTTCATGGTTTTAAACAAAACAGGAACTTAATAAATGAAAGACATTTATCTAACATGTAGGCCTAATATGAACTAACAAGCAACAAATGTGGATTGAAAGCAAAAGCAAAATACTGTGGATGCTGGAAATCTGAAATAAAAACAGAAAATGCTGGAAATACTCAGCAGGTCAGGCAGCATCTGTGGAGAGAGAAACAGAGTTAACGTTTCAGGTTGACGGCCTTTCATCAGAACTGGAAGATTAAGAGATTTAACAGTTTTTAAGCAAGTATGAGGTGCTGTTCCTCGAGCTTCACTGGAACAGAGTAGGAGGGCGAGGACAGAGAGGTCAGAGTGGGAGTGGGACAGAGAATTAAAATGGCAACTGACCAGAAGGTCAGGGTCACACTTGCGGACTGAACGGAGATGTTCAGCAAAGCGATCACCCAATCTGTGTTTGGTCTTCCCAATGTAGAGGAGACCGCACCGTGAGCAGCGAATACAGTATACTAAATTGAAAGAAGTATAAGTAAATCAGTTTCACCTGGAAGGAGTGTCTGGGTCCCTGGACAGTGGGAAGGGAGGAGGTGAAAGGGCAGGTGTTGTATCTCCTGCGCTCACACAGGACGGTGCCGTGGGAAGGAGAGTGGGTGTTGGGGGTGATGGAAGAGTGGACCGGAGTGTCACGGAGGGAATGGTCCCTTCAGAATGCTGAAACGGGAGGGGGAAGAGAAGATGTGTTTGGTGGTGGCATTGCGCTGGGAATGGCGGAGGATGATCCATTGAATGTGGAGGCTGGTGGAGTGGAAGGTGAGGACAAAGGGGATCCTAGCGTGGTTCTGGGAGGGAGAGGAAGAGGTGAGGACAGAAGTGCGGGAAATGGGATGGACACAGTAGAGGGCCCCACCAACTACAGGGGAATCCTCGGTTGAGGAAAATGGAAGACATATCGGAAGCATTGGTGTGGAAGGTGGCATCGTCGGAACAGATACGATGGAGACGGAGAAACTGCGAGAATGTAATAGAGTCCTTACAGGAAACGGGGTGGAAGTGTAATCAAGGTAGCTGTGGGAGTCGGTGGGCTTACAGTAGATATTGGTGGACAGCCTATCCCCAGAAATGAGGATACAGAAGTTGAGGAAAGGAAGGGAAGAGTCGGAGGTGGACCACGTGAAGATGAAGGGTGGAAAGGGAAGGGTGGAAATTGGAAGCAAAGTTGATGACATTTTCCAGTTTGGGGCGAGTGCAGGAAGAGTCATCAACAAAGTCATCAATTTACCGGAAAAAAAGGTGAGGGAGGGAACCTGAGTAGGACTATAACAAAGAATATTCCACATATCCCACGAAAAGGCAGGCATAGCTAGGTCACTTATGGCTTCCCACAGCGACATCTTTTATTTGGAGGAAGTGAGTGGAGTCAAAGGAGAAGTTGTTCAAAGTAAGAAGTTGTTCAGCCAGGCAGAGGAGAGTAGTGGTGGATGGGGATTGGTTGGGCCTACATTTAAAGGAAGAAGCGGAGGGCACAAAGTGGGACCTCCAGTCCCTCTATATCTCCATCCCCCATCAGGGCGGCCTGCGGGCCCTCCGCCCCTTGCTTGAAAGGTGGCCCAACCAGTGCCAAGCTTCCGGTTGCTTGTCATTTTGATTCTCCTTCTCACTCCTACTCTGACCTCTCTGTCCTCGGCTTCCTACACTGTTCCAATGAAGCTCAACGCAAGCTGGAGGAAAAGCACTTCATCTTTCAAATAGGCACTTTACAGCCTTCAACATTGATTTCAATAACTTCAGATCATAATCACTGCTCCAATTTTTTCCCCCCCAGATAGCAGGTGCTGGTAATGGTTCGGCTGTTATCATTTACACCTCCTCTGAACCCATCTTTTATTTCTTTACTTGTTCCATTACCACCCCCTTTTGCCTTGCACCATCATCCCTTTTGTCATTTAAATAGCACCTGCCTTTCACCCTATCACTTTGTTCTATCCTCTCACTCCCACCCCCTTTATTCTGGCTCTGTACATGCTTATAAACTATTAAATCTTTAAGTTCTTCCAGTTCTGATGAAAGTTCATCGACCTGAGATGTTAACTCTCTCTCCACAGATGCTACCTGACCTGAGTGTTTCCAGTATTTTCTGGATTAAAAGCAAGTTAGATAAATATAAAATACCTCCTGTGTATGTTTGTATGTTACAGTTGTTCTAAAGAAATGTAGTTTATAAACTTCTTTAGGGCGGGATTCACCCTAGTGTCTTTACCATTCCAATTTTCCTTCCTTACCCCGTCTCTCTTGTGTCAGATTGGTTCAGGTGCAGCAGTCTCACCTGAGCTCGAAGGTTGTGGCATCAAGCCCTACTCCACAACTTCAGCACACAGTCTAGGTTGAGACTTTTGCGCAAAAACTGAAGGAGTGCTACATTGTCAGAAATGGTGTCTTTCAGGCAAGACTTTAAACTGAGCACCAACTGCCTTTTCAGGTGGATGTAAAAGATTTCATGGCACAATTGAAAGATGAGCTGGGAGCTTTCCCAGTGTCCTGGCCAACATCCCTCCCTCAACTTAACACCACCAAAATTATAGATTAACTTGTCGTTTATCTCATATTGTGGGACCTTGCTGTTTGCAAACTGACTGCTAAGTTAGCCTACATAATAGTGGCAACACTGGAAAAATAATTCATTGGATATGAAGCACTTTGGGACATCCTGTGGATGTGATAAAGCAAATAGAAATAATAGGGTTTTTTTTCCTCTTGAAGGCTTTGATTCCACTAAGTTGCCTTAGTGTCTATACACATGAGCCTGAACAATAAACCAGAGTGGCCATCACAGCCCAGCTTAATCCTATTCCCAATCCAATAAGTAAACCTGTGCACTTCTGGTAGGAGTACTGGATACCAGTCAGAAGCAAAAACTTTGGACTAAGGAAAGGTTAATTTGACCAGAGACACAAAAACTAATTATAGCACCACAGTGCCAACCCCAAATATTTTTCAAATGGAACACAATGCTTATTAGCTTTAATAAACTGTTCAATAAAGAAATTCAATAACTTTACAATGTCATTTGGGGGAGACTTTAAAGTTTCAGAGCAGGTATAGATCTTCAAGTCATTGTTTGGGGCAGGGGGGGGGGCTTGACTTTCTTGAAGTTAAAATGAACAGTTGAGCTTCACTGTTAAAAATTGAAAGCAAATATTTAAAAAATCAAATACAAGGTAAGAGATTCCTGCAGCCCTGTCTATACTCTTGATGCAAAATAAATTGCACAAGAAATTCTAAAGTGAGGCCTTAATCTTCCCTCAACGTGACCTTCAGACTTCAGATTTACACACAGAAAATTAACCAGGAAATTCTGCCATTAGGTTATTGCTTTCTGTGAGAATTGCACTGTTCGCTGCTGCAGATGTAACAGGGTACATCTACAATTATAAACACTGCATAAATGCATGCCTCAGTACATTTAATTTAGACCTTCATTGTTCTCATCAATTAAAGTACCAGAGTGTACTGTAATAAAAGGTGGTGACTTTATGTAGACAAGATTCAAAATGAAGAACCCTGGATCAAACCTGCAATTTGATCAATTAAAAACAGGTCTTAATACATTATGGGACTCATCTGTGCAACAGCATTTTATACACGGATCCAATAATTGTAACAAATTAACAGTTTCACTGCTGCTATAATGTAAAGAAATGACAACCATTTTAATATGTTCCACTTGATCAATTCATGTGCAAGAGTAATTCAACTTTGTATTTTAACCCTTCGAGGGCCATTTTAGCACTTCCCCATCAAAGAAGAAACAAGATTAGATTTATTCAAAGCATTAAGCAAGTAAATTAACATCCTTTGGTTTGTTTGTTCTAATGCTACACAAGTTCATGGGAAACTAGTGTACATATACTTGCATACAAGAATGAAGAAAGGATTCCTGTCCATCCAGTGCATGGATGGATGGATATCGAGTGAGAGATGGGACTAGGCTCAACTATGAAGCCTGCCATAGTTAAATAGCCCACAGATGTTCACTGTCTAGGTTCACACACTAACAATGACCTGTTAGGCATGGTTCCACAAGGGCTGCAGTAGTCCCTGCAGAAGTCATTACCTACAGGAAAGGAGGGGTTTCAGGGAACCACCAATGTAAACACATTGAGCTGACCTGCATCAGTAAAGACTTTAACAGCTAGAGAGATGCATAGAAACAAGCTACGGTGGTAATCTTCAAAACAGGTGACAGTTGGCAGAAGGAAAATATTACAGAACTTGAATGCACTATAAAATCGCCACAAAACAAAAACCTCTCTCCTGGGCACAATACAAGTACTGTACCTCAGAGTGAGTCAGCTCCAAAAAGATAGGCAGAATTGCTAAGAGACATTGCTTGCAAGCAACTAGTAGGAAGCAGTTTACTAAGATGAAGAAGGAAATAATACAGCACAGTAACACAAATATTTTTAAAGTTTAACTGGTGCAAAGCCTATTCATTCATTCATTCAGGTATATTTTAGTCCCATTGCCTTGTCTAGTATTGGAACATTTTTTAAAAAAAATTTGCAAAGCACCTTCTATTTTCTCCCAACAGGTATTTGTTGTGTTGGAGCACTTTAATGCTCCACTTTCACTACATTTATTAGGTTACAGGCTTCAAGTTTTTCTCAAAATAGTTTTGATTCACACGATACACTGTTTAACTATCATTTCCTTTCCTTCTGCTGTGCTTTTGCACAGTGCTGCATACTACCACTGGATCAACACTACCCACGCACCACATGGGGTTTGAATTGAGCCATTAGTGCCGTTTAATTCCACACCTACAAGTCTAATGTTGAACCACTCTCGTCATGTTTTAAAAGTAATTTATATTTTAAGGGTTTCAAAACTTCACTGAATGATGACAGGATTCGCATTAAAATTCAGTGTATAAGTCACACCTTTATACATGGCACTTTTTTAATGTGCAATCAACTTTCCATAAAATCCTTGTAGGTCATACTGCATTAATAACTAAAGGATGCTTTGTAAGCCAGGATGACCTACAGGGATTTTAGAAGACAAAGTGTATATGAAGCTGCAGCTTACACGTTCTACAATAGGTAACCAGAACATTGATTAATCCACGCTGCATCAGTTCAACTATTGCCAACCAATTGCATTACGAGAATGCATTGGAAGTGATTAAACATTTTTGTTTATTGTCTACAATAAAGAGAGATTAAGCTTTTTACTTTCCCAGAACGCAAAAACTTTGGGTAATAAAAATGTTGCATTTATTTCAGTAAAGCTATACTCCTCTGCACTCTAATTTTCTATAACTATACTTAGAGATTTACTTCACACCCTGTTTAGATCAGCAATCAGATTGGGACCTGAACCAAATTAAATTCTACTCACCCAATGGCTTCAAGCAACCCATCGCAGGGGAAAGTTCCATGCCAGGATCAATTTAAAGACAGTCCAATATTAACAGTCACAAAGCTCTCATTGGATATACTCGATTCTACCAGTTTCAGGAACCTACCTCTTTCCTCTGAGGAAGACTGCAACTGAAAGTTAAGCAATGGCTGCACAAATTAGAATCAGAGCTGACTTACTTTTCAGAAAAGCCACAAAATGTCAATCACGATCGCGTTTATTTATGCAGGATGGATGATTATAGCCTCTTCATGGAGAGAGACTGGCAGCTCGAGATGATATTGATGTGTTCACCTCGTTACAGACTTAAGCATCATCAGAACAAGGATGGACTACCTATTGGCACTCCATTCTTCCTCCCCAAAGTTATTAATTCAAGAGGAAACAAGTATTTATGTAGAATTTCACGTAGGTAGAATTTTATTAAATTGAGGAAAGCATAGCTTTAGAAGAAATAAAGTGCTAGGTAAGAAACTTATTTTAATGATACAAGTGCTCAACAAAACAGGAACGTGCATCCTTAGCAAAAGGCTGTGATTAAAGGACTGAGCGGAGAGGATTAAAAAAAATGCATACGAAAATTAACAGGTCACAAAGTTTGACAACAAGGTTAATATTGATAAGATTATATAGTTATAGCAAGCAGAACGGTTTGGGATAAAAGGCACTGACTAGGTAATTAATAAATACTAAGAGTGCAACATGGAAAAGCTGACAAACTTCACCATATCCCATTAAGCAGCTGCCATCCCAGCACTGAGATCTGCTGGATTCAAGGACAGAGTTAGTATGGCGGTTGCTGTAGGATCAGCTGTTGGTAGACGATGCGTGAAAGTTCTAGGTTGGTAGACGGTGCGTGAAAGTTCTAGGTTTCAATCAGTGGATCCGGAAGGGGACTCTACAAGAGCAGATACATCAGCAGAAGAAAATCGACTTGGGGGCGGGTGTTAAAGAAAATACACAAGAGTTGTCAGACAGAACAAAAGCACAGCTTAAAACAAACAAGAAAGCTTTCTGGTAAAGATTTATTTGGCGGAAACAAACAGGAAGGGAGCCTGATGGTTTTCATCACTTATGGGATCAGCGGGCAGCTCACAGTAGTTAGAATAACTATACCACACAGGATTTTACACTAATTTCTCAAAAGTATATGCTAGCCACTGGTTCCCACAGACAAGACTAACCCAAATTGTGAGTAGGAAACAATTTTCTACTAATAGTCATACTAATTATCCACAGTTATAAGTAAGTCACAGACATTGCCTCTACTTCAACTATGAAGCATAAATAAGAGGTACAGACTCAGAGTGGAACCTGTGCACAGACCTGAAAATAGACACAGCTGGGTTCAAGCAGACCCACCATCAATTTAGATGGGAACACATCCAAAAGACATCAGCATGCAAAATGGTGGCTAAGGCTATGATAATATCTCGATGGCTGTAGCAACGCAAAGTTTCTTGCTAGACAGCCAAGTAGTCTAAAATGTCACCGAAGTAGACTTTCACCTGACAACTCTGCCTTGAAAAATTCTCAATCTACACGTGGTTCAGAAAGTTTGGATTAAGTCAACCTTTAGACAAGAAATCTTACACTACAGAAAGTGCCATTCGGCCCACTGCCAGTTCTCTAAAAGTGGTATCCTCTTAGCCCCATACCTTTTTAAATGGTTTTTTTCAATTATTTATCCAATTTGTTTTAAAAGAAATTATGGATTATGCTTTCATCACTATTTCTGGTTGGCCACTGTATGACATCTGGTTGCCAATTCACCAACCAGTGGAAATAGTCTCCCCCCCCCGCAATTTATCTTAACAAAATCCTTGATAACTCTGAACACCTCTGTTAGAAATTCTCTTAACTTTCTTTGTTGTAATGAAAAGAGCTATAGTTTATTTTTCTCTACCCACTCCTTATAACTAAAGCCTCTCATTCCTGGTCTGATTTTAACAATCCTTTTCTGCAGACTCTCCATGGCCTTGACATCCTTCCTAACAGTATGGTGCCCAAAACTGGACAAAATATTCTAACTGCAGTCTAACCAATGATTTCTATACATTTAGCATTTGCTTTTTTTTGTTCTTGGGATGTGGGGGACACGGGCAAGGCCGGCAATTATTGCCCATCCCTAGTTGCCCTGAGAAGATGGTGATAGACATTCTCCTTGAGCCACTGTGGTCCTTCGTGATGGTAGGGAATTTGAAGTTTCTGAATCAGCGATGATGAGGAAAGGGCGCTATATGTCCAAGTCAGGATGGTGTGAGACTTTCAGGGGAATGTGGAGTTGATGTTGTTCCCACCATATTGCTGCTCATTCATCGTGGTGGTAGAGGTTGCAGGGGAGGGAGGTGCTGTCAAAGTAACCATGAATTGCTGCAATGCATCCTGTATATCATATATATCTGCAACCACAGTGCACCAGTGGTGGAGGGGTAGATATTGATTCCAGTGGCTGCGGCACCAATCAAGTGAACTGCACTGTCCTGGCTGGTGTCTAGCTTGAGTGTTATTGCGGCTGAACCCATCCAGGTGAGTGGCCAGTATTCCATCACACTCCTGACCAGTGCCTTGTACATAATGGAGAGGCTTTGATGAGTCAGGTAAGCCACATGTCAGAATACCCAATCTCTGTCCTGCTCGAGCTACGGTGGCCCAGTTAAGCTTCTGGTCAATGGAGACACCCCCCAGGATAATGATGGCGGGGGAGTCGGCAATGGTCGGTAGGAGATGGCTATGCTTTCTCTTGGCACAAATGTTATCTGCTTTTTCTCAGCCCAAGTCTAGATGCTATCCAGGTCCTGTTGTAGGCTGGCATGAGCTGCCTTATTATCAGAGGAGTTGTGAATGGAACTGAACACTGTGGAATCATCAGCAAACAGTCCCACTCCTAACCTTATGATGGAGGGAAGGTCATTGATGAAGCAGCTGAGCATAGATCGGCTGAAAACACTTCCCTGAGGAACTCCTACACTGATGTGCTGGGGTTTTGGTGACTGGCCTCCAACAATCACAACTACCTTCCTTTGCATCAGATATGACTCCAGCCATTTGAAGGGTTTTCTCTCTGACCCACAATATGACTTCTTGGTGACACACTCAGTCGATTGCTGCCTTGATGCCGAGGACAGCTAACCTTACCTCTCCTATGGCATTCAGCTCTTGTGTCCATGTCTGGATCAAGGTTCTGATGAGGTCTGGAGTCGAATGATTCTGGTGGAACCTGAACTGAGCATCAGTGAACAGGTTATTGGTGTTGCTTGATGGCACTATTGATGACTCCTTCCAACGCTACTGATGATTGGGAGGAGGCCAATAGGGTGGTAACTGGCCGGGTTAGATTTGTCCTGTTTTTTATTGATGGGACATACCTTTTTTTTTTAAAGTTCGTTCATGGGATGTGGGCGTCGCCAGCATTTATTGCCCATCCCTAATTGCCCTTGAGAAGGTGGTGGTGAGCCACCTTCTTGAACCGCTGCAATCCGTGTGGTGAAGGTTCTGGGCAATCTTCCACATTGTCGGGTACATGCCTGCCACATAGCTGTACTCAAACATCTTGGCTAGGAGAGCTGCTAACTCTGAATAGGTCTTCAGCATTTACCACTGGGATATTGATTGGGCCCATAGCCTTTGCTGTGTCCAATGCATTCAGTCGCTTCTTAATGGGCCTATACGCTCTGCAGTTTAGAAGAAAGCGAGGTGATCTCGTTGAAACATATAAGATTCTGAGGGCGCTTGATAGAGTAAATGCTGAGAGGTTGTTTCCCCTGGCTGGAGAGTCTAGAACTTGGGGCCATAGTCTCAGGATAAGGGGTCGAGACTGAGATGAGGAGAAATTTCTTCACTCAGAGGGTTGTGAATCTTTGGAATTCTCTACCGCAGAGGGCTGTGGATGCTGAGTCATTGAGTATATTCAAGGCTGAGATAGATAAATTTTTGGACTCTAAGGGAATCAAGGGATATGGGGGTTGAGCGGGAAAGTGAAGTTGAGGTCGAAGATCAGCCTTGATCTTATTGAATGGCGGAGCAGGCCAGAGGGGCAGTATGGCCTACTCCTGCTCCTATTTCTAGTGGATGTCGATATTTGGATTTTCAAAAGGCATTTGATAAGGTGTCATATAAAAGGTTGTTACACAAGGTAAGGGCTCATGGGATTGGGGATAACATATTAGCATGGATAGAGGATTGGCTAACGGACAGAAAACAGTAGGGATAAACGGGTCATTTTCAGGCTGGCAGACTGTAACTAGTGGGGTACCGCAAGGATCGGTGCTTGGGCCTCAGCTATTTACAATCTACATCGATGAATAGATGAAGGAACTGAGTGTAATGTATCCAAGTTTGCTGATGATACAAAGCTAGGTGGGAAAGTAAGCTGTGAGGAAAATGCAAAGAGAATGCAAAGAGTCTGCAAAGGGATATAGACCAGTTAAGTAAGTGGGCAAGAAGGTGGCAGATGGAGTATAATGTGGGGAAGTGTGAGGTTATTCACTTTGGTAGGAAGAATAGAAAACAGAATATTTTTTAAACGGTGAGAAACTTTTAAATGTTGGTGTTCAGAGAGACTTGGGTGTCCTCATACAAGAATCACAAAAACTTAGCATGCAGGTACAGCAAGCAATTTGGAAAGCAAATGGAATGTTAGACTTCACTGCAAGTGGGTTGGAGTACAAAAGTAAGGCAGTCTTACTACAATTGTACAGGGCTTTGGTGACACCTCACCTGGAGTACTGTGTACAGTTTTGGTCTCCTTATCTGAGGTAGGATATACTTGCCTTAGAGGCAGTGCAGCGAAGATACCACAGAGGTTTGTCCTACAAGGCGAGGTTAAGTAGAATGGGCCTATTCTCTCTGGAGATTTGAAGAATGAGAGGTGATTGAATTGAAACATATAAGATTCTGAGAGGGCTTGATAGGGTAGATGCTGAGAGATTGTTTCCCCTGGCTGGAGAGTCTAGAACTTATCTACCCTGCTCGTTACATCCTTGAAAAACTCTAATAGGTTTGTCAAACACGATTTCCCTTTCATAAAACCATGTCGACTCTGCCAAATCATATTTAATGGATTCCAGCATTTTCCTGATGACTGATGTCAGGCTAACTGACCTGTAGTTCCCCGTTTTCTCTCTCCCTCCTTTCTTAAATAGCGGGGTCACATTTGCTACCTTCCAATCTGCTGGGACAGTTCTGGAATCTAGGGAATTTTGGAGGATCATAACGAATGCATCCACTACCTCTGCAGCCACTTCTTTTTAAATCCTAGGATGTAGGCCATCAGGTCCAGGGGATTTATCAGCTTTTAGTCCCATTAGTTTCTCAAGTACTTTTTCCTCTACTGATATTAATTACTTTAAGTTCCTCACTGTCATTAAACCCCTGGTTCCCCACTACTTCTGGTATGTTTTTTGTGTCTTCTACTGTGAAGACAGATACAAAATATTTGTTTAACGCATCTGCCAATTCCTGATTCCCCATTATAATTTCTCCTGCCTCAGCCTCTAAGGGATCAACGTTTACTTTTGATACTCTCTTCCTTTTTACATACTTGTGAAAGCTCTTACAATCCATTTTTATATTTCTTGATAGTTTACTTTCATATTCTATTTTCTCTCTTTTTATCAATTTTTTGGTCATCCTTTGCTGGTTTCTAAAACTCTCCCAATCCTCAGGCTTACTACTCTTCTTGGCAACATTATAGGCCTCTTTTTTTAAAATCCAATATTATCCTTAACTTCTTTAGTTAGCCACTGGTGGATCACTTTGGAGTTTTTATTTCTCAATGGAATGTATATTTGTTGAGAATATTGAAATATTTCCTTAAATGTTTGCCATTGCTTTTCAACCATCATACCCTTTGATTTAATTTCCCAATCTACCCTAGCCAACTCGCCCCTCATACCTATGTAATTGGTTTTATTTAAGTTTAAGACTCTAGTTTCTGACTTAAGTACCTCACTCTCAAACTCAATGTGAAATTCTATCATATTATGATCACTCTTCCCCAGAGGTTCTTTTACTGTGAGGTTACTAATTAACCCTGTCTCATTACATAATACAAGATCTAAAATAGCCTGTTCCCTGGTTGGCTCCATGACGTATTGGTCTAGGAAACCGTCTCGAATGCATTCTATGAACTCGTCCTCCAAACTACCTTTGCCAATTTGATTTGTCCAGTCTATATGAATATAAGAAATAGGAGCAGGAGTAGGCCAATCGGCCCCTCGAGCCTGCTCCGCCATTCAATAAGATCATGGCTGATCTGATCCGAACCTCAAATCTAAATTCATGTCCAATTTCCTGCCCGCTCCCCGTAACCCCTAATTCCCTTTACTTCTAGGAAACTGTCCATTTCTGTTTTAAATTTATTCAATGATGTAGCTTCCACAGCTTCCTGGGGCAGCAAATTCCACAGACTTACTACCCTCTGAGTGAAGAAGTTTCTCCTCATCTCAGTTTTGAAAGAGCAGCCCCTTATTCTAAGATTATGCCCCCTAGTTCTAGTTTCACCCATCCTTGGGAACATCCTTACCGCATCCACCCGATCAAGCCCCTTCACAATCTTATATGTTTCAATAAGATCGCCTCTCATTCTTCTGAACTCCAATGAGTAGAGTCCCAATCTACTCAACCTCTCCTCATATGTCCACCCCCTCATCCCCGGGATTAACCGAGTGAACCTTCTTTGCACTGCCTCGAGAGCAAGTATGTCTTTTCTTAAGTATGGAGACCTCCATGATTACTGCATTACCTTTGTTACAAGCTCCTATTTTTTCATGATTAATACTCTGTCCAACGGTGTTGCTAATATTAGGGGGCCCATAAACTACTCCCACAAGTGTTTTGTGCCGCTTGTTATTTCTTATTTCCACCCATACCGATTCTACTTCCTGATCTTCAGAGCCAAGAACCTTTCTCACCACTGTCCTTATATCATCCTTTATTATCATGGCTACCCCCCTCCCTTTCCATACTGCCTGTCATGACCGGTCAGTATCACAGGTAACCCCATAGCCACCATTTCAGTCCCTCTCAAGCAAAAACATCCATATCATGCTAAATCTCTATTGGCAGTCAACAATGCCTTGTATTAAATAAAGATTTACACCTCTTAAACTTTCTGGTAACAACGAGATTGCAGTTTTGTACACAAGTCAAGAACACCAAGTGAGAAATCATTACTGCTGGAAAGTACTTTAAAATTGCTAAGATGATCCTAAAAAGATTAAACAAAATAGTACAATGAAGAAGAATCTGATATAGATCACACCATAGTAACATATGAATTTACATACAAGTACTGATACTTACAAGTTATGTATAAAAAGTGAAAAGTTGGAACTATTCAGTTTTTAAAAAACAAATATTTTAATTGAGAATGCTTAGAAAGGGTAATATTGATTTCATTTTTTTTTTGGGGTGGGGGGGGGGGGGGAAAGAGAAGGAGCAACACTGTTGACCAAAAGGTTCCAATAAAACAAAGCAAAAAAGGGGAGCCTGTGGTGAATCATTTTGGTGGAAACCATATCAGGAATGACTGAATGGTTCAGAGCATTGCAGTCTTCATTTAACAACCAGTAATCAAGTGGCCAATTGAAAAATCTCTCTCAATTTCTTTTCTTTTCCTCCCGTCTTCACAACTCAAACTTGAGGTGCAGGAACTTGTTCCCAGGTCTCGGTCAATAGAGCTCGGTGGTCCCGAAGTATGACCTGGGGGCTCACTCTAATTCTTCCCTCTTCTCCGTGATGAAACATCTGGCTTCTACTCAGCACTATATCTCCCCTCTCCAGTTGTTAGTTTCTGACCTTTGTGCTGGCATGCATTCAGCATCCTATCATTCTTTGGAATAATAAGTGGGAGTGTCAACATTGTACCAAAATATCACTGACATTCAAAGTCTCTGAATTGTGTCATTTGACTTAGTTAGGAGCAGGCTCGCCTGAGTCAGAGGTTATGGGTTCAAAACCCATTAGTTCTTAAGCACATGACCTAAGCTAATCACTTCAGTGCAGTACTAAGGGAGTACTACATTGTTGAAGGTGCTATCTTTTGATTGAGACATTAAACAGAGTGTCCTCCATCTGTTTAGATGGACGCAAGAGATCCCAAGGCACTAATCAAAGTGCAGGGAGCTCCCCCTACATCTTGGACAACATTCTTCCCTCTGCAATCACCAAAAACAGATTAACTGGTATTCATTTATTTGCTGTTTCTGGGATCTTGCACAAACTGGCTGATGTTTTTGCCTATATAACAATAGTGACTGCACTAAAAGCAACTCATTGGTTGTGAAGTATTTTGGGACATCCCAGGAGTGGACTATATAAATGCAAGTTCTTTCTTCTATTTAAAGTTGGCAAAGAAATGGTCATTAAGAAATTTGAGTAATGGAATAATATGACAGGCCCTAATGGAATGCATCTGAGTGGTTAAAAAAAACAAAGAGGGATTATTGCTGTCATAAGAACACTTTCAATAAACAAGGCATTAATACCAGTCAGCTGCAAAATGGCTATTGTTATTCTAATTTTCAAGAAAGGACAAAGGCTGCAGGTTTTGAAACTGTTCAAGTATCTTCTATGGTAAATCTGAAGATCTAATTCTAGCCAGTATGCAAGCCTCCCAAGACTGCTAGTGAATATGGTCACGTGACCATATTCAATCAGGATTCTGATGGAATGCTTCAGAGAACGTGATGGAGTGTGCATATCAATAAAGTGGGGTCAATATTGGAACTGAACAATGTGCCTGCTTTGGCATGGTAGTGCACTGGTACTCCCGGTAAATTCTACCACAGAATAGAGAGAAACTATTTTCTCTGGTGGGGAGTCCAAGAACAAGGGGGCATAACCTTAAAATTAGAGCTAGGCTGTTCAGGGACGATGTCAGGAAGCACTTTTTCACACAAACAGTAGTGGAAATCTGGAACTCTCTCCCCCAAGGAGCTGTTGAGGCTGGGCGTCAATTGAAAATTTCAAAACTGAGATTGTTAGATTTTTGATAGGCAAGGGTATAAAGGGATACGAAACCAAGGCAGGTAGATGGAGTTAAGATACAGATCAGCCATGATCTAATTGAAGGGCGGAACAAGCTAGAGGGGCTGAATGGCCTACTCCTGTTCATACGTTCCACAGAATGGCAGGACAGAGCTATGTGTGCGCTGATCTCAGTGGAAGGTACTGTGGAAGTCTGGGAGAGAAAGTCATGGGCCACATTACCCTAATATATCCTCATGGCTGACTGGAGCAGTATTGGCAGAGTGTAGGTTGCTTGCCCATTCCTTGGCCAAGAAATAGTACTTGGAGAAAGGAGAAAAATACAAAATGTGTTTTTATTCATTAGAAAATAAGACTTGTGGAACCAACAGCATTTGTAGAACTAACAGCACTGTGGGAGAACCTTCACCACATGGATTGCAGCAGTTCAAGGAGGCTCACCACCACCTTCTCAAGGGCAATTAGGGATGGGCAATAAATGCTGGCCTTGCCAGCGACGCCCACATTCCATGAACGAATAAAAAAAAGTGAAGTGACAAACTGTACAGATAATTGACTTGAGAATAAACGGTAGGCATGAATAGGAATAGTTCAAACTGGGAGTGGCAAAAGTGACTAATTAATTGGCAGATCCTGCTCAATATTGTCACTGTGTTTATTTAGCATATTGGTCCAATAAATTATAAGAGAGAAAAAAAAATCACATTTAAACAAATATGCTTTAATGTAACACCAATATACTTCTTGTAACTTGGTTTATCTCCAATTACTCCCACCACTGCCAGTGACAGATCTGCAACTACCAGTAGCTTTCCCTACAGTCTTGCAGTTCAAAACACTTTTTAAACACAACCCAAGTTTGAAAGAAATAAACCTATAATGAGTCTGTTGGGCTCAAATGGATTTCATACAAAACTTTCACATTCCCATCATTACTTTTTACTGACGTCCTAGTCACAACATCGTATCGCTGCTGTTCACAGTATTGACAAAATGAAAAACTAAGCAGAGTGACTACAGATCATAGTACTGGCAAACAAGATGTGCTGAGGAGCAAAATGTTCAAATGGATTGAGAAACTAATCACCCAGACAGATGATCGGCAAAGGTCATTCAATTGTGATGCATATGCTACCTTTCATTTAGGTGTTAAATATAATACAATATATTGAAGGAAGAAAATGACAACATATACAACTGAGCCAAAGAAACATTTGTATGTTACAGCAGACTAGCCATTGAACAGAACTCCATGATGTAAGAATGGTTGTGAAAGTAAGTAGAATACAAGGGCAATACCCAGATGCATAGAGTACAAGTCGTAGGAGTGGAGACCAATTCTATATGGGCATTAGTGAGTTTGTACCAGTTATCTTACCTACAAAATGACATGGGGGCATTGGAAAGGGTACAAAGCAGGAAAATTAAGACTGGTGTCTAGGATAGGGGGAAGAGGCTCAAATTCTCCTCCCTCACACAAAAACATTTTGTTGGATAACATGAAGGATGTGAATTACAATTTCAGTGACCCCCCGCTCCCCCATTTTTAATGCGTATGGCTCCTGTACAATAAAGGAGTGGTGAAATGTAACTTTAATACATGGAGCACTGCTGCAAGATTTGGTTCCGCACAGAAATTTAGATGTGTTGACTTACTTGGTTAACTGCTATGCAGAAAGATCAAGTGTAGCTCGTTGTCACCAGATGAGGCCGTCAGAGCGCCTGTTCCATTCTGAAATAGATGGACATCTGGAGAGTTGTGCTTTTACTTAAAATGTAGTGCCAGAGTGCAGGATACCTAAAAATACAGAAAGCTCTATTTTAAATAGTTCTATTTAAAAATCCTCCCCAGGTTGACACTTCTATGTTCACATACGTTTCTGTCACTAGAATAACATTTGGTGACAAAGGCTGTTACAGATTTCACAAAAGCAATTAAACTGTTACTTACAATTTTCAGTAGTTTACTCACAAACAAAATGCTAAGTGCTACAAATGTGTTACTGTTAGCACTACACTGTCAAGCACTGGGTGTGAGTCACCTGCCATTTAGAACACTGCAAGATCCACAATATAGGATTTCTGCCTTTATGAAATGTCTGCTTGCTCCTGCAGCGAGTCAGATAAAGCTAATGGCAGGTGGGGCCATCAAGCTTCCTGTGCACTTGGAGTCAGAAGGTTGTGGGTTCAAGTCCCACTCCAGAGACTTGAGCATATAATCTAGGCTAACACTTGCAATGCATGCTGAGGGAGTGCTGCACTGTCAGAAGTGCCATCTTTCAGGTAAGAACTAAAACTGAGGCCCCGTCTGCCCTCTAAGTAAAACATCCTATGGCACTATTCAAAGAAGAGCAGGGGAGTTCTGCCCAGTGTTCCCTCAACCAACATCAATCAAATAGATGTATAGAATAAATTTCTGCACAAATATTCTACGATTCCCAAAGCAAAACTTCAGACATCAAGAGGACGAGAAACAGAATACAATAGCAAACAGTTAATCATAAGGATAATAAAATGTATGTTCACTCCAATGCCACAAGTATGGGAACAGTTTCTTTCTTGGTGTACACAGAAAAATACTACCTCATTGGCCATTTACGCAAGGGAGGCCTGTAGAAAGTTAACTAATAAGGAAAAACAATTTCTATCGGGGCGAGGGAGGAAGAAAAAAAATAAAACAAGCTCCTCTTTTGGATGACACCAGGATATTTTGGTTAAACAAAAGTGCCACTCTTAATGAAGCAGCCATGGCTCAGTGGTAGCACACTTGCCTGAGGAAGATGATCATGGGTTCTAGTCCCACTCCAGAGTCTTGAGCACATACTCCAGGCTGACACTCCGGTGCAGTACTATCAGAGGTGCCGTCCTTCGGACGAAACATTAAACCGAAGCCTCGTCTGCCCTCACAGGTGGAAATCCTAAGGCACTATTTTGAAGAAGAGCTGGATGGCTCCCCTTGGTGTCCTGGCCAATATTTATCCCTCAACGAACATCACTAAAACAGATTAGCTGGCCACGATCACATTGCCGTTTGTGGGACCTTACTGTGTGCAAATTGGCTGCCGCGTTTCCTACATTACAACAGTGACTACACTTCAAAAGTACTTAATTGGCTGTAAAGCGCTTTGGGATATCAATTTGGTGCTATATAAATGCAAGTTCTTTCTTTCTAACGTGGACAGCTCTGTTGTCTTGTGGATAAGTCTACTTGGTAGCGTTATGGGGAGGATAAAGAACAAACCATTCATCCATTATCTGTATATAACAATGACAATGAGCATTCTCACCAGGATTTCACTAAAGCAGTGGCGAGAATGTGAAAAGTCATACTTGAACAGTGAAAAATGCCCAACTGTACAATTATACATTCTGTCCACTGCTCTGCATCAAGACAGAGCACCTTAAGCAATATAACATCAAGGTGAAGGACCGGTACATCCAGGTCTATCAGTAGTGGTTGGAGCAATTTGAGGTGATGAATTACAAGTAACATATTGCACATCTGTAAGGTGTACTACCTGAAGCAAGACTTTTCCTGTCACTAACATGCCAAATAAACCCACTGAGAACACTGATATTTTATTTACAAACAGCAGATGCTGAAAATACACAGGTCAGTCATATATGAAAAGAGGAAAGAAAAAAGATTATTCATATTGCAGGCAAGTAACCCTTTATCAGAACTCGGGGCGGGGGGTTCAGGAGAAGAGAGATTACATGCCTGAAACTCAATCTGTCTTTTTTCTTTACAAATGCTGTCTGACCTTGTGATGTAATTTCCAGCATTTCCTCTTTTATCTCAGATATCCAGCAGTTGCAGTTTTATTTAAATATTACTGTGACCTATGTGTAGTATGTAGTTCACTTTCCCAACTTTCCACAGAACACGGACTCTTTAAAAAGTTTTGCCATTTTAAAGCATGTTTACTGGTCACAATTTTCTCTCACTTGGAGCCTTTAGATGCTGCACTTCTCATCTTCTCACAGGCAGCAGCATGGTGCTATTTTAATTCACATTCAAATGTCAATTATGAATGCCGCATTTCAGTTTGGTTTCAATGCCAGTTAAATGTACAGTTTACAGTCAGACTCTAGCAGGAGAACTGCTAGACAGGATACGTACTTTCTCTCCCTCCTCTTCTCCCGAGGCAGTGGCTTATGCTGCAGTATACCTCCCATGAGCACCTGCAGCCCTCCAGGATGTCATGCAAGCAGAAATTCATTTGAGCTTGGACAGTGGGCACCAGCAAGTTAATTTAATAGTCATGGCATCAGGGCTGAGTATTATTCTGCCTTCACAAGCTTGCACTTTTTTTTTCCCCCAGTAGTGACAAGACGTGGCTATTTTTCCCCCTATCCATGGGAGAACACTAAAGTCAGCTGTAATCTCCTACTCCACTAGACCCTACTGGCTAAGACCAACTAACTCGACAGAGACCATGGAGCAAATTGGAACCTTCCTGGTCTATTCAACAGCTCACAACCACACTAGAAACTTCATTTATCCACTGATTCATAGCTGGGTGCTTTCATTTGTCCTGAATTTCAAAGCAAAGCACTGCCTGAAAGGATGGTAGAAGCAGATTCAATAGTAACTTTCAAAAGAGAATTGGATCTCTACTTAAAAAGGAAAAATTTGCAGGGCTATGGGGAAGGTGCAGGGGAGTGGGATTATTTGGATAGCTCTTTCAGAGAGCTGACACAGGCACGATGGGCCGAATGGCCTCCTGCTGTATGATTCTAAAGTCAAAGGCAAATAACAGACCTATGCTCCGGTTATGCCGCTCTTGTCCAGCACTATTCGGTGCTTCCCTCAGGTTCAATTGCTTTTTTCACAAATATATAGATAATGTGGCATTGGGAGCTTTTTTCCTTGAATAGTGCACTTATTTATTCATTACACAAGTCCATTAGCCAAGGTACACAGCTGCCAAATACTTGCTTTTGTTAGAGCCAGTGCCTGTTCTATCACTGGTGCCAGATTTGGTTGCAGGAAGACTGTGTTTTGTAACTAAACAGCAGATTAGTTCAGAAGCGTGTGCACGCACCCATTTCTGAGATCAAAGAGATCTTTTATCACGTAACAGTCGGAGACTTGTGTCTTTCAACACTGGTTCTGATGCTGGAGGCTCCAAGTTCAAACCCTACATCAAAGATTTTGCTTAAACTCCCATCCAATGAAATTTATGAAATTAAATGCCCTCAACATCCACCTCTTCTCCCTGATTTTTAGAATTGTAATTCTAACTATTATTTAAGATGCAATTTCTTTAAATACTAGCCAATATTTATCCCTCAACCAACATCACTAAAAAAACAGATTATCTGGTCATTATTTCATTGCTGTTTGTGGGACATTGCTGTGTGCAATTTGGCTGCTACATTTCCAACATTACAACAGCGACTACAATGCAAAAGTACTTCTTCAAGGTGGTAAATCTTCATCTTCTTCCAGTTCTGACGAAAGGTCATCGACCTGAAATGTTAACTCTACTTCTTTCTTCACAGATGCTGCCTGACCTGCTGAGTATTTCCAACATTTTCTGTTTTCAATTCAAAAATACTTCATTGGCTGTAAAATAGTTTAGGACATCCTGAGATCATGAAAGGCGCTATATAAATGTAAGTCTTTCTTTCTTAAATGTGTCACAATTCTAAAATATCAAAATTAGAAATAAAAGCTCCATGATACCTCAAAACACTGCTACTGTGCAAAACCATCCATTCATTTCACTAGCAATCCCCCTTTCAAGGATTTTTTTGGGGGGCCAGCCAGGTGCCTCACACACAGAAGTGTATCATTGTGCTTAAGAGCCTCCAAACCAAGATAGCAAAAATTCCGTACACAATTTTTGTTTACCCGAGATGGAGAGCATAAGAACAGGAGTAATCCAGTCAGTCCCTCAGGCCTGTGAATTTAGCCAGTTAGATCATGGCTGATCTGTACCTCAACTCCATTTACTCTCTCTGTGCAAGGGCACACCCCACTTAAAGGTACGAAGAACTCAGAAATAGGTTGGCAGCAGCCAAAGCTTAAAGATCCCAAGGTGTGCACAGGGCCACTTCTGGTGTTTAACCAGCTCAAACAGAAAAGCTTACCAGCACAAAGCAACAGTAACTTTCTTGTTCGTACAGAGAGGACCATCCTACCAGTTAAGATGTTGGATTGCAGTATTATCCTTCGAGAGATAAAGTTTGTTGGAGGCAAATAATAATCAGCAGACCAGCTCCAAAACCTCTGCTTCACAGAGCATTGTGCCCAGGTAGAATAGACTTGGGAAACCATATAGACACCATAATTGTCCCTGGCTACAAAAATGATGGAACAGATCTTTGACCAGATAGTTTGCTACACCCTTTTGCATTACATAAACACAGGAAAGAAGTTCTTCCTACTACATTTTTAAAAAAATGTAAATGCAAGAAAATTGGAATGAAAGCTACAAATTAGCCAACAGAAAACAAAAAATTAAGCATTTAAAAAGATTCCAACCCTCATCAAGCACAAAAAAAACAGGTAGCCTTTATTTCTAAGGGGATGGAGTATAAAAGCAGGGAAGGCATGCTACAACGGTACAGGGTGCTGGTAAGACCACACCTGGAGTACTGTGTACAGTTCTGGTGCCCTTATTTAAGGAAGGACATACTTGCATTGGAGGCAGTTCAGAGACGGTTCACTCGGGTGATTCCGGGTATGGAAGGGTTGTCTTATGAGGAAAGATTGAACAGGTTGGGTCTATACTCATTGGAGTTTAGAAGAATGAGAGGAGATCTTATTGAAACATACAAGATTCTGAGGGGACTCGATAGGGTAGATGCTGAGAGGTTGTTACCCCTCATGGGGGAATCTAAAACTAGGGGGCATAGTCTCAGAATAAGGGGTCTCCCGTTTAAGACGGAAATGAGGGTCATGAATCTTTGGAATTCTTTACCCCAAAAAGCTGTGGAGGCTGAGTCATTGAATACATTCAAGGCTGAGTTAGACCAATTTTTGATCAGTAAGGGAGTCAAAGGATATGGGGAAAAGGCAGGAAAGTAGAGTTGAAGTAAAAATCAGATCAGCCATGATCTCATTAAATGGCGGAGCAGGCTCGAGGGGCCGAATGGCCTACTCCTGCTCCTATCTCTTATGGTCTTATGGGTAAGTGTGTATTATGCATTTGTAGTTGAAGTGAACTTGACATGCATTTCTTTGGCAGCAACAATTCTGCAGAAAGTTCAAAAAAGCAAAACTACAGACATGTTGCCACTGTGCATCCTTACCCAGAAACCAACAAGTGGTGCAGAATACATTTCCCTCACCTACATCATACACACAAAGCTGTGCTTTCCTTTCTTTGTGCAGATTTTGTTGTATAGGAAATAGGGTTGAATTTCTTCTCAGTGGCCAATTAAGTGAGGACCCACTAAATTTGAGTGAAAGGTACACGGAATTGTGGAATACCATTCCCAAACATGCAATCAAATTTTGTAATTGCATACAATAAAAACAAAATTTCACTTAGTCAGTCATGGTACTACATGCTGAAACTTAGTTAATGCACTGTGAACTACAGAATCCATGTCCAGAAGCAGGGCTTTACTAAACTAATTCACCAACAATTAAGTTGCAAACAAGTTATGATCTGTCTCAAGTGTGCTCTTATTTATTACATCACCACTTGCTGTGTCATTTATATAACATGCTTGAAATATTTTTTTTTCACACACGACATCATGGGTATGAAAACAAAATTATATCCAGGGCGATAAAATATTATTTTAGAACTAGAAACTGAAAGGGGCAAGGTCATGTTATTTTAGGCTGTTTAGAATTTGCAGTATTCTTTTAACAACAGAAGTTATATAATAGAGCATCACATTATACTACAAATGGATTGAATATTGATCCTTGCTCATTTATAGAGGTCATCTCTGAAAAAAGCACTTTGACTCTCAGTATCTTCTGGCATTATGTACACAGTGATGACTGCCTTTCAAACTGCTCTTCCTTCATATTGTTTCTTATAAGTCATAAAATTCTTGCCAAATGAAATTTAATATCAACAAATGCAAACTATTGCATATTGGGAAAAAGAATGAACAACACTGGTATAGAATGAAGGGAACTGAATTTGCACAAGAACTGGAAGCGATAATAGACTCATCACAATGTCATGGCAATGTGAAGAATCAGTTTATAAAAATAACATATTTTCTTTCTCCTACACACTCAGCAGCCCTATGGTTCAAACACTGACTTTAGTAACTGCAGACCTGAGCAACATCCTTCATTTTCTTTACAGCAAGGGTTGCTGGCGATTTGGGGTAGATCAGTAAACAGAAGGCGGGGAGACATATTGGCTTTTGGGGGGGAAAGCAGAGGGAGAAAGACCCCTCATCAGAACACAGTGCTGGTGGGTGTTGGTGGGGGGGGGTGCGCAGGGATTACAACCTTGGCGTGACCCGTTCTTTCTCTTTTTGGAGCAGGCGGGCCTAATGAACTTTACTGGCAATTTCTGTTTTATTTTCAAGCCTGATCTGCAGGCTTCCTAAGTTTTCCACCTTTCCCATTTTTTTTTGCTTTTCCTTGCGAAGACTTTCCAAATGCCTCAGCTAGTCACACGTTCTTTGTTTCTTTAATGCTTCGTTACATTGCTCAACAGATGATATGTTACATCATCTCACAATCATTCAAGTGATACTTTCTCTCCGTTTCTCTCTGCTTGTTTGTTTTTCCCTTATCCCCTCAGATTCTATTAATAGGCTTGTTAATCCCTTACTCCTTATTTATCAGTATCGATGTAAGGCTCAGTCCAAAATGTTGACTTGTCTGTTTTCTCCAGAGGCTAACAGGTGTGTTTACAGTGATTTCTGTTTTTGTTTAAGAAAAGATTACAATACATAGCCAGAACAGTTGAAACCTACAGAAATTATTTTGACTTTATGACCCAATTTGGATGCCACTTTTCAAAAGGGGGCAGAGAAGAGTAACAAGAATAATCCCAAGTGTAAAAGGAATGATTTACAAGGAAAGATTAGACAAACTTAAGCTCTACAGTATAAAGGGTAGCGGTTAAAGGACGACCTCGCTGAGGCACATATAAAGTATTAAATGGCATAAATGAGATAAATCCAAGCCATGTCAGGTCTTAGGACAAGACAACAGCTCTTGGGGAAAAAAAATTACATAAAGAGTGATATTTAAAATCAGGCACGTTACAAGAAGACGATTAAGGGGAGATCTGATAGAGATGTTAAAAATTATGGGGGTGGGAAGGGAGGACTGATAATGTAAATAGTAACTATTGCCACTAGTCAGTGAGTTGGTAACTAGCAGGCATAAATTTATGATCACCAAAAGGACAAAGGGAATGGTTGGACTTCTATTTACAATGCAGAGGGCTGCTCGACAACGATCCTGTGAAGCGCCCGTGGATGTTTTACAACGTTAAAGTCGCTATATAAATGCAAGTTGTTGTTGTTCTTAGGATACCAGAAACCGTGATGGAAGCAGAATCTAACAGATTTATTAAAAGCTAAATGGATAAATATTTGAAAAAGAAAAGATAAAAGGTGGTGGATAGCTCTTTCAGAATGCCATCTGAATGGGTTCCTTCTGTGCTGTAAAATTCTATCATGGGTGTTCAAAAATACCATTGGACGAGTTGGAGCACTTGGGCCAAGCGGCTTTCTAATCCTCAACTTCTTCTTACGCTTTAAGATTATTGAAAAATTGATAATTCTGAGCACCATAACGATGTACGAGTCAGCTCACTGCCACACTAGCTACTATGTAACTGTATTAGAGTACAGCAACTATATCATTGAGCATGCAGCAGTATTTAAAGATGGTGAGTTCCCACAAAATAAAGCCCCGACATTGTCTCAGTCTTAGAAAAAAAATCCAAGGAAAATACATTTGTTGGGAAATGTGTTGTAATAAGTTCCAAACTATGATCCCCTTGAGAATAAAAAATTGCCACTACAAGTTTTGCAAGATTCTTCTAAATTGTTTCTTCTTTTTGCAGATAACATTCAGATTAATATATATTTTCTTAAAAGTTGCAAGAAGTTACTCCACACGGTAGATTTGCCAGAGTGACAAAAATGGATCGAATACATAATGTTCTGGGAATAGGTCATTCCGCCCTCAGAATGATGTTTTGTGAGCCATTCCCCCCCAATAGCTTCCGAAGCAAAATAAAAATCAGAAATGTCAGCGGATCAAAGACCAAACTCCTCACACAACTAAACTGCATTAAACCGGCTGCTACTTTTCCCATTCAGCAAAATATGACGCAATTCGCTCTTTAGGTCAGAATGTTTTTCACTCGATTCGGCAAAAATTATTGCTCTAAGTCCACTGGAGGGAGAGGAGAGGGGGGAGGAAATCATGCAGGCACGCTCAAAAAACCAGCAAGCACTACACTGGGTTTACACCGTTATGCCTAAACCGCCATAGCAGTGAGAGTGCAGACACTCAGTGAAACTCAGAAACATCACAACATTAAGAGGCTTCTTCTGTCCTTGAGCCAGCCTCATTTACACACTGAAGCAGCTATGGTGGCAGCGGCACCTTGGGATAAAGCGACAGCAAACAGCTCGCTTACTGCAACAATCTGGGCAACAATGGAGAGAAGCGATCTCTCTATCGTTTCTCTGCAGTCATTTTGTGTTAGTGAGGTCTATTTCCTCCCCCCCTCCCCTCTCTCTTCTCTTTACTTACCGGGTCTTGAGTGACCGGGCACTGCCCGCGACGAATCGCCGCCGCTTAGCCCCCTGCTCCTCTCCTCTGTGCGTGCGATCTTTAGAAAGAGCGAAGCACTTCCCTCCAGTTTGAGAGGAGGAGGGCGGCCGGGCACATTCTCCCCTTTGCGGCGGGGATCCTTTCGCTTTGCTGCTGCTGATGCTTTTATGACGACGTGGTGCCCTGTTTACTTCCTATTAACAAAAAAAAAATCGGGGCGCTCTGTAAACACCAATAAGGATTTTGGAAGGGGGGAAATTTATATAAAATAGACACAACCTTCCTCATTCTTACATGACACAAAGACTTAATGCAGCACCGGCTAGAGATGGGAGTACATCTTTACAACAGTCTCCTCACTTTAATTATTGCAATATATATATATATTAAAAAAAACATGGTGAAAACTGCAATCTGCTTTATTTCCGGGCCAAAAATCATGATGTTTATCACCTTTTCATGTCCCAAGTTCTACTTTAAAAAAAAATCAACCTAGGGCTGGCTGACAGGCGCGGCTCGACTAGTCAGAACCTGTTTCAGTCGGAGCCGACCGGCTTACTGCCACGTTTGGTGTAATCCCAGGGAGGGAGGCGGTGACAATCACCATCGTCTACCGCACAAGTCATGCGAACTCGTGCTGCCGGGGGGGTGGGAGACGGAAGTTGGACAGCAAGATGCAAAGCCATTTTCCCAGCAGATATATATATATAGAAAAAACACAATAACCGCCTTTATATATATATGTATATTTTAAAAAATAACCCCCCCACACCCTCCAAAGCTTTGCACATAAAATAAAACTTAAAGCACGGTTCTCCTATTGTGTTGGTCTCGCACAATCATAACAAGCCAGCTTGTCGCGGCTTCGGTACAGTAAGGCTCAAGTTGCTGAGGGCAGACGCGGCTGTCACTCTCGCTTGGCGTTGAGAGGGCGCTTGACATCATTGCCCCAGGGCCCAGCCACCCTTCCAGAGGAACCTTTTAGGGGTGAGCGGGTCCTGAGCGAGACGCAGCAAAAAAAAAACCTTTCACTTAAAAAGACAAAAAAAATACACACAGCGCCTCCTTGATGCAACTGTTGTATCTTTTGTTTTTGATGAAACTGTCTGCAGGACTACATTGTAACTAGGCAGAGGGGATACTGTTTAACAAAGTCAGTCAGAAACCGAGTTTAATTCCTGCAGAATCGTGTCAAAACCTTGGTTACTCTAGTCCAGCTGCACTGCCTAGTCACGATTGGTCTGATTACCTGTTTAAATAACACACATGTCTCTAGAAAAGTAGCAAAGCATCGTATATATTCCCAGTTTTTTTTAAAAAAAAGCAGAGAGGATACTGTACAATAAAGTGAATGCACAAGCAGTACTGCAAATACATGCCGGGCATTAATGGGTAAAGTAGCTGGGTTTTTGTCTGCTTAAAACTTGACGGTCTCTAAGTGGAAAGGAGCAAGCGGGAAGGCAGAAGTTGTAACATGTTTTGTTCCAGGCCTTTAAGACCCCGGCGAATGCAGGTGCTGCACCAACACATACACCAGAACTACGCGCCAGTAAAATGGGAGCATTGCAACAGTGTCACTATACCAGTTTAAAACTTAAAAACATTAATCCCGGTTACAAACAAGCTTATCATCTCATGTGTGTAAACAAATCTCGTCTGTCACCATCAAATATACTATATTGATCTTTTCAAAAGCCTTTGGCACAACTGAATGAATACAACTGTCACACTCCATACATAGTGTACAAACCTCTTACCAACCTGAGAGGCGTTCACAAGTACCGAGTTGCTCAGGGTTTCCGTGCGATTTGGGAGGGATTCCCCTGTCACAAGGGAAACACTTAACAAAAAACGCCAAATGCGATCCCCCGCGACTGATAAAAGGCACAATAACCACGGATTAACCCCAATGCGATTAGACGATTTGTATTTAATCCTCCGAGGGCCTCGAGGAAATTCAATCGGAACAGTCGTTCCAAAGGTTCATATTCTCACTAACCAGCTATTGTAAAACAGATCGGAACCAGGCTCAAATCCGGATTGGACATGGCGTGGAGTAGAAGTGAGGCGGAGACAGTGTTCTGTAAGTATTAGAAATACTCCAGTGACTTTCAGATCCAGATTTACTACAGAGAACTCCATTGGTTCTTTATTAGTTTGGATTTGCAGTCCGTTTTATGAATTGACATCTGTAGCTGGCACTGAGCCCCAATATCCTGTTAGCGGTTATTAACTCCTGCCTGTAACTTTTCCCGCTCTAGTTAGACGACATGACTAGCGATAACAAACGTGGTTTCCCGCTTCCCCATCGCTTCATCGAAAGTCTGATATCTAATTACACAGTCACTCTCACACTAATAAAGGGGAAAACATACAGCAACAGTACTGTTACAAAACAGAATGAAGTCACCATTCTTGGCCAAAAGAGATTTCAAGATAACATTTTGAAAGTGAGACTATTCAGTATGTTTATTTATTTATCACCCCTCGGTTCCTCCTCCCCCCGCCTCCTGTAAACACCTGATACCTGTGAAGGTAGGGTTCCATGGACCCTGCCTGTTATCTTGCCGAAATGTTCATTTTTTTTCTAGGCAGTGTGTTAGCAAGCTATTTGAGACGGGGTCGTCACGACCAAGACTGATGCTGTCGTCATCCAATCACCATGTGCGCGCTTTCCGGCATATCATTGATCAGGGGTGGGGTGGTGGGGTGGCAAATCGGGCTAATTTTCCCCGCCCTCCCTCAGGGCACTCCAGAGGCATCGAGGCTAATTGTACTATCAGGTAAGACTGAATAGACTGGGGTTCTTTTCTCTATAAAGGAGAAGGCTGAGGGGTGACTTAATAGAGGTCTTTAAAATGATGACAGGGTTTGATAGTCATGATGTGGAGATGCCGGTGATGGACTGGGGTTGACAATTGTAAACAATTTTACAACACCAAGTTATAGTCCAGCAATTTTATTTTAAATTCACAAGCTTTCGGAGATTTTCTCCTTCCTCAGGCAAATGAAACATTTGCCTGAGGAAGGAGAAAATCTCCGAAAGCTTGTGAATTTAAAATAAAATTGCTGGACTATAACTTGGTGTTGTAAAATTGTTTACAAGGGTTTGATAGGGTAGACTTGGAGAAGATGTTTCCACTTGGAGGAGAGTCCAAAACTAAAGATCATAAACATAAAATAGTCATAGTCACTAATAAATCCAATAAGGAATTCATGACAAATGTCTTTACCCACTGAGTGGTTAGCATGTGGAACTTGAATGGAATAGTTGAGGTGAATAGCATAGATGCATTTAAGGGGAAGCTAGATAAGTACATGAGGGAGAAAGGAATAGAAGGATATACGATAGGGTTAGATGAAATAGGGTGGGAGGAGGCTTGTTTAAAGCGTAAACACTGGCTGTTGGACTGAATGGCCTGTTTCTGTGCTGTAAGTTCTATGTAATCTATGTACTGTCCTAACAACTGAGATTAGTAACAGACCAAGAATCAAACCTTGGACCTTCTAGGCAATATAGCTCAGTTACTGCTTGTCTTTATCAATCGAGCCATCAGTGGAGCCCAATATCACTAACTGTAGAACATACTGGAAGATCTGGAGTACAAGTTGTTCCCATACTTTATATTTAGAGGTCAGGAAAATATGGACCAAAATGTAGTGTGCAGATCAGATTTTATAGTACTGACTAAATTGAGAACATTTAAATTGAGTTTATGAAAACTGATTTCCACCGTATACTTTGGAAATTCTTCCCATGCTGTATGCAGATCAATGGGCACAAGAACCAGAAATTAAAGTGACACCAATCAACATTGGAATAAAACAGACACCTAATTAAGTAATGCAATAGCACACCCAAAATAGTATTTCTGGGCTACATGGATTTGGAATATGTTGTTTGGTTGATTGTAGAATGGACAATTCTCCATGCCAACTAGTCAGGGGCAAGTTATTCCCAATTCTATCAACCTGGAAAACAGAGAAGTTCACCGTACTTACAAATAAGCTTAAATATGTTACTTGCTAATGTTTATTTTTCTGCATTTATGAGCTGCTACATGGATAATACCACTGACTATTTCGTCATCTATACCATAGCAAGATTCCTTTTTTTGCATCAATTTTCTCTTGGCTCTATTTCAAAAATGCAACCTTTATATGGGCACGTTGGGCTTTGCTTGTCCAGTCTTGCCAAACTCTGATAACTATTGCAATTCAAGGGAACAGACAGCAATTTGCAGTTTTATAGCAACTTTAACACAGTGAAATGCCCCAAAGCACTTCACAGGTGAAGATGGACACCAAGCAGGACTTAGGAGTTAAGGCGGTGTTCAAATGTATAGTTGAAGAGATAGGTTTTGAAGATGGATAAAGATGGAACAAGATGTACAATGTTCCAGATGAGCACAGACATAAGCAAGTTTGAAAATGGTGGTTAAAGTATAATATCAAATATTGAGGGTTAGCATAGGGTGGCAATGCTACAGAAATAGCCAGTATGCTGTAATTATCTTTTAAAACCAACACAGATAAACAAGTAAATTAAGTGAAACTAAATTGGATAACATTGTTGAAAACAAAATGCGGGTACATTTTCAAATATCTTGTCATCTGTAGTCTTAGACAATCTGAAATTGTGGAACAGGACTTTTCAGGTATAGATTTGCAGTAAAACATCTCATTCCCTTTCGTAGAGCTATACAACAGTGGGGCTTGGCCGGAGTCAGGGCTCCAAGATTGTCTAATTTGCACGGACTTTAACCACTTAAAAACAAAATGGGGATTGCAGGTGGAACAGTAAGAGAAGGATGCAAAGAATAATGAAAGGATGCAAAGATAATGGAAAGAAAGAAGAGAAATTAAGGAAAGGCATAAAGAAAGAGGAGCCTTATAAAAAAAGTAAACAGCGGTGCAATACTAGTACAACAACAACTTGCATTTGTATAGCACCTTAACTTAGTCCCAAGGCGCTTCATAAGCGCGTTATCAAACAAAATTTGACACTGAGCCAAATAAGGAGATATTAGGACAGGTGACCAAAAGCTTGGTCAAAGAGGTAGGTTTCAAAGAGCGTCGTAAAGGACAAGAGAGAGTTAGAGAGGCGGAGAGCTTTAGGAAGGGAATTCCAGAGCTTAGGGACTATGCAGCTGAAGGCACGGCTGCCAATAGTGGAGCGATGAAAATTGGGGATGCACAAGAGGCCAGAATTGGAGGAGCGCAGAGATCTCGGAGGATTGTAGGGCTGGAGGAGGTTACAGAGATAGGGAGGGGTGCGGCCATGATGAGAATTTTAAAATTGAGGCATAAATCATATGGAAAGTAAACATAGCCTATTTTTGTCAAAGAGCTTGGGTGTCGCAGCCAAGTAAGTACATCACAGTGCAGAAGGACAGGAATTCAGACAGTACTCCCTCCATCCCCCTTGCCCAAGCAGTGGATCCACCCAGCAAAGTCAGATGCCTGGAGCCTATGGGTGGGGTGTTGCTACATGGGCTTTGAAAACCTGCCGCAACAATTAGCTGTCTACAATGTACTACCAGAGACAGTGAAGGTCATTACTGCCCTCAACCTTTATGCCACAGGAAGAAAAGAAAGACTTGTATTTATATAGTCATCACGTCTCTCAGAAATATCCCAAAATGCTTCACTTTTGAAGTGCAATCTTTACCCTTGCAGGAAAATGCAACTGCAATTTTGCACACAACAATCTCCCACACTCAGCTATGAGATGAATGGCCAGTTAAACTGCTTTTAGTGGTATTGATTGAGGAAGGAATATTAGCCAAGATACCAGAAAAACCCGTGATCCTCTTTAAACATTGCCATTGGGATCTTTAGCATCATCTGATCCAGTGGAACAGCAGACAGGACGTTAGTTTGACATCTCAAAGGACAGCACCTTTGACAATGCAGCACTCCCTCAGTACTACACCGGAGTACCAAATTTTGACGCGGGGATTGAACCCACAAACAGGAAAGAGTGCCACCATCTCAAGATCAAGTTAATTATGGATGAGAAGGCCATTTGGCCCATCTTAGTTCACCAATCCAGAATTACCTTAAAGTCCCTATATTGCAGCATCTAATTAGTTCTTAAACGATTCCAACGTTTTCACCTCCACTTCTCTATCTTAGAGTCCATTCCATGTGCTAATCACTCTGTGTGAAGAAAAACTTGCTTATATCAGTCCTAAATTTGCTTTCAAGTTTACATCTGATAATAGATTCCATTATTTCAGATGGGATTGAAGTAAGACCAATGCGTCTGTGTCTGATTTGTCACCTCTTTGAATATGGGCACCTCATTGGCTTATTTTAAATCTACTGGCACCTCCCCAGTGTCTGGTGACTCCCTCATAACGACAAAGGGATTAGCGAAAGTAAATGTGGGTCCCTTAGAGGCAGAGACAGGAGAAATTATAATGTTGAATAAGAAACTGGCAGAGACTTTAAACAAATATTTCATATCTGTCTTCATAGTAGAAGATGCAAAAAAGATACCGGAAATAGTGGGGAACCAAGGATCTAATGAGAGCGAGGAACTTAAAGCAATTAAGATTAGTAAAGAAAAATTACTGGAGAAATTAATGGGACTAAAAGCTGACAAATTCCCTGAACCCGATGGCCTACATCCTAGCGTTTTAAAAGAGGTGGCTGCAGAGATAGTGGATGCATTGGTTTTGATCATCGAGAATTTCCAAGATTCTAGAACGGTCCCCGTGGATTGGAAGGTAGCAAATGTAACCCTGCTATTCAAGAAAGAAAGGAAGGATAGAGAAAACAGAGAACAACAGGCCAGTTAGCCTGACATCAATAGTAGGTTAAATGCTAGAATCCATTATTAAGGACATAGTAATGGGACACTTAGATAATCATATGATTAGGCAGAGTCAACACGGTTTTATGAAAGGGAAATCGTGTTTGACAAATCTATTTGAGTTTTTTGAGGTTGTAACTAGCGGGGAAGATAAGGGGGAACTAGTGGATTAGTATATTTGGATTTTCAGGTTGGCAGGCTGTAACTATTGGGGTGCTGCAAGGATCAGTGCTTGGGCCTCAGCTATTTACAATCTATATTAATGACTTCAATGAGGGGACCAAATGTAATGTATCCAAGTTTGCTGACGATACAAAGCTAGGTGGGAAAGTAACTGTGAGGAAGATACAAAGAAGCTACAAGGGATATAGCCAGGTTAAGTGAGTAGGCGAGAAGGTGGCAGATGGAGTATAATGTCGGGAAATATGAGGTTATTCACTTTGGTAGGAAGAATAGAAAAACAGCATATTTTTTAAATGGTGAGAAACTATTAAATGTTGGTGTTCAGAGAGACCTGGGTGTCCTCGTACAAGAAACTCAGAAAGGTAGCATGCAGGTATAGCAAGCAATTAGGAAGGCAAATGGCATGTTGGCCTTTATTGCGAGGGGGCTGGAGTACAAGAGTAAGGAAGTCTTTCTACAATTGTACAGGGCTTTGGTGAGACCACACCTGGAGTACTGTGTACAGTTTTTGTCTCCTTATCTAAGGAAGGATATACTTGCCATGGAAGCAATGCAACAAAGGTTCACTAGATTGATTCCTGGGAAATGTGAAATTATCCACTTTGGTAGGAAGAATAGAAAAGCAGAATATTTTTTAAAAGGCGAGAGACTAAGAAATGTTGGTATTCAGAGGGATTTGAGTGTCCTTGTACACAAATCACAAAAAATTAACATGCTGGTACAGCAAGCAATTGGGAAGGCAAATGGTTCACTAGATTGATTCCTGGGTTGAGAGGGTTATTCTATGAGGAGAGAATGAGTAGAATGGTCCTATATTCTCTCGAGTTTAGAAGAATGAGAGGTGATCTCATTGAAACGTATAAAATTCTTAGAGGACTTGACAGGATAGATGCTGAGAGGATGCTTCCCCTGGCTCGAGAGTCTAGAACTAGAGGTCGTGGCCTCAAGATAAGGGGTCGGCCATTTAGGACCGAGATGAGGAAAAATTACTTCACTCAGAGGGTTGTGAATCTTTGGAAATCTCTGCCCCAGAGGGCTGTGGGTGCTCAGTCGTTGAGTATATTCAAGACTAAGATCGATGGATATTTGGACACTAACGGAATCAAGGGATATGGGGATAGGGTGGGAAGTTGAGGTAGAAGATCAGCCATGATCTTACTGAATGGCAGAGCAGGCAAGAGGGGCCATTTGGCCTATTCCCGCTCCTATTTCTTATGTTCTTAATCTTCTCCCTAGTCTCCTTTAACACTCTGAGATAAATACTGTATATCCCTGGGGATTTATTGTTTTTGAACCCTTTTACCTGTCTGGGTTAACTCTGTTTGGGGAGGGCATGTTGCTCATGTCTTGCCTTGTGAATACAACAACAACTTGCATTTACATAGCACCTTTAGCATGGTAAAACATTCCAAGGCATTTCACAAGAGCGTTATCAGACATTTGATTCTGTGCTACATAAAGTGAAATTTGGACAGGTGACCAAAAGCTTGGTCAAAGAGGTAGATTTTAAAGAGCGACTTAAAGGAGCAAAGAGAGGTGGAGCGGCGGAGAGGTTTATGGAGGGAATTCCAGAGCTTAGGGCCTAGACAGCTGAAGGCACGGCTGCCAATCATCGAGCGAAGGAAATTGGGGATGCGCAAGAGGGCAGAACTGGAGGAGAGCAGAGATCTCGGAGGGTTGTAGGGCTGGAGAAGGTTACAGAGATAGGGAGGAGTGAGGCCGTGGAGGGAATTGAACACAAGGATGAGAATTTTAAAACTGAGGCATTGCCGGACTGGGAGACAACATAGGTCAGCGAGCACAGGCGTGATGGTGAGCGGGACTTGTCGCAAGTTACGATATGGGCAGCAGAGTTTTGGATGAGCTCAAGTTTACGAAGGGCGGTAGTTGGGAGGCCTGCCAGGAGACCATTGGAATAGTCAAGTCTGGAGGTAACAAAGGCACGCATGAGGGTTTTAGCAGCAGACAGACTGATGCAGGGAATGAGATGGGCAATGATATGGAGGTGGAAGTCTAGGTGATGGAGAGCTCAGCTCAGAATCACATAGGACGCCTAGGTTGCGAACATTCTGGTTCAGCCTCAGACAGTGGCCAGGAAGAGGGATTGAGTCAGTGGCTAAGGAACGGAGTTTGTGGTGGGGACCGAAGACAAAGGCTTCGGTCTTTCCAACATTTAATTGGAGAACATTTCTGCTCATCCAATATTGTATGTCGGACAAGCAGCATGACAAATCAGAGGCAGTGGATGGGTCAAGAGATGGTAGTGAGCTAGAGCTGGGTGTTGACACTGTACATGTGGAATCTGATGTGTTTTTGGATGATGTCGCTGAAGGGCAGCATGTAGATGCAAAATAGTAGGGTGTCAAGGATCGATCCTTGGGGGGACTCCAGAGGTAATGGTGTGGGAGAGGGAAGAGAAGTCATTGCAGGAGATTGTCTTGCTGTGACTGGATAGATAAGAGTGGAACCAGTTGAACGCAGTCCCACCCAGCTGGATGATGAAGCGTTGGAGGAGGATGGTGTGGTCAACAGTGTCAAAGGCTGTAAACAGGTCGAGAAGGATGAGGAGGAATAGTTCACCACAGTGACAGTTACATAGGATGTCATTTGTGACTTTGATAAGGGCTGTTTCAGTACTGTGGCGGGGCGGAAACCTAATACTTGGAGGAAGGGATCATTCAAAATGTTTACCATCTTGTGCTTATCCTGTTTCAGGTCTGTTTGTGTCTTTTATGGTTCTCACCTTTTCACTTACTGTTGAAGTACTGAAAATAAATTTTACTGCCGTTTTTTTTTATTTGCAGCTATGCCTTTTTCTAAGTCTCTCCGCCCCTTTGATCACCCATTTAATTTGATTTTTTTACATTTTCTTATATTCATCGCAGTGAAACCCATCCTCTTTCTTCCTGTAGGATTTGTATATGAGGTCGTGGAATCTTTCCTCATGATTGCTTGTAACCATTCTCCAAGTAAGTTGCAACCAGCCATGATTACATTTTGGAGTTTTTTTTAACCTTAAATCCTCTATAGCAGCAGTGAGAGCATTTATAAAGATGCTCCTAATGTGCCTTTGGTCCACATAAGTGAGGTAATTACTGCAGATGCCACTGGTGTCACCATGTGCTTAATTGTTGACTGTATTCTTCTAGAGTAGCACATATCTGGGTATTGGGTCCCTCCAGATGACCCAGACTACCTCCCAATGTCAAATGCAAGAGGTATCTGACTTCCAAATGAGATTGTAAGTGGTTCCCCAGCCTCAGTCACTGTCCCCTTCCTTTTCAAAATTGCCATTATCACCCACTCCTTTAAAAAAAAAACACCCTTGACCCCTCTGTCCCTGCAAACTACTTCTCCATCTCCAACCTCCCTTTCCTCTCTAAAGTCCATGCAGTTTTCTTGCCTCCAGGATCTGTGCCCATCTCTCTGTAACTTCCTGTTTGGTTCTCTCCAATCAGGCTTCTGCTCCTCCCACAGCACCATAAACAGCTCTAATTAAAGTCACAATATTTATGACTGTGACCATGGAGCATTATCCCTTCTCATCCTCTTTGCAGCCTTTGGCACAGTTAACCACACCAACCTCCTTTGACACCTCTTTTCCACTGTTTGGCTCAGTGGAACTGCCCTTGCTTGGTTCCACTCTTACCAAATTGATTTTAGCCCGGGCAATTAGATAATGAATGGCTTCTCTTCCCATCAGGAACTATTATTACCTCCAGGGTTCCCTAAGGATCCTTCTTTGTTGCATAAGGATCCTCTTCCTTATGTACATGCTGCCCCTTGGTGACATCATCTGTGGATAGGGGTCAGCTTCTACATGTATGCTGATGATATGCAGCTCTACATCTCCACCATCTCTCTTAACACCCCCACTGCCTCTGTGCAGTCAGACTGCTTGCTAACATCTAATCGTGGATAAACCACAATTTTGTCCAACTGAACATTGGGAAGACCAAAGCCATTGTCTTCGACTCCTAGCACAAACTCTGAACCCTCGCCACTGACTCTATCCCTCTCATCGGCCACTGTCTCAGGCTGAACCAGACCGTTCTCGATCTTGATATCCTATTCAACTCAGAGCTGAGCTTCCAACCCCATATTCTCTCCATCACAAACACCATCTAGTTTCTCCTGTGCAAATCGTTTGCTTCCTTCCATACCTCAGCGCAGCAACCGCTGAAATCTTCATCCATACATTTATTACCTCCAAACTCAATTACTCCAATGTTGTCTTGGCCGGCCTCCCAATCTGCCGCCTTCTGTAAACTTCACCTCATTGAGAACTCTTCTGCCCGTATCCTATCCTGCACAAGACCACTTCACCATTAACCTATCTTCACTGGCATATATTGGCTCCCAGTCCCTCAACATTTCCGAATTAAAATTCTCATTGTTGTGTTGAAATCCCTTCACGACCTCACCTCCCCATCTCTGTAACCTTCTCCAACTCTACAAATCCCTCTGAGCTCTCCATTCCTCTGGCTCCAGCCTCTTGTGCATGCCTCCTGCTCGCCCCATCATTAGTAGCTGTGCATCAGCTGCCTAGCCCTTGTGCTCTGAAATTTCTATCCTAAACCCCTCCACCTCCCCTCCTCCTTGAAGCCCCTCCATAAAACCCATCTCTTTGACCAAGCTTCTGGTCACATCGCCTAATATCTAGTTTTTGGTTGAGTGTCCATTTTTTTTCCTTACACATCTGTGAAGTGCCTTAGGATATTTTTCAACATTAAAGGCGCTATATAAATGCAAGTTACTGTTCTTGTTCTCAGTACAGCCTGTTGCTATATACGTCTCCATGCGTGAGCAGGCCTTATAAGATCTGTATTCAATATTCAATCCATATTCATGCAAGAAGGGCATGAAGCATGCTGCACCTCCATCCTGTACCAGCTGGCCCCTCAATTATCACCACCACTACCCCTTCCTTAACCATGCTCATTGGCTCATCTTGCACCTCCTCCTCAACATAAGTATCAAAATCTTTGCGTGTATTATGCTTGTGTGCATTTCAAACAGGAATAATGATATTTGATGCTCTGCCGACTGGTGTTCCTCTGATTCAGTTTGAGGGCAATTTGGTTCTCCTTGCTGTGTGAAGAGATGGGACATTATGAGTAAAATAAGCACATGCATCCATTTGAACACTGCATTGCAGTACAAGCAAAATTATGCGCAAGTGTGCAGTCACTCTGATAACACATTGATATAACATATCTTGCAAATCATAGAATATCCTAACAATAGGGTGCATAATATTAGTTCTATATTTTCTCCAATATTTGAAAGTAGCAAAACTGAAAATAGCTGGGTTATGCAATTTACATTATTGCCTACTCTTCCTTCGTAAGGAACTTGCATTGTAAATAGCAAATGAATTTAAATGTAGAAACGTGTGAGGTGGTGCATTTTGGTAGGAGGAATAAAGAGGCTACCTGCTTCTTGGAAAATAAGTGTCAAAATAGGGTAGAGGCGCAAAGGGACCTCGGGGTTCAGATACACAAATCATTAGAAATAGCAATGCAGATTAACAAAGCCATAAAAAATGCAAACAAAGCACTGGGGTTCATTTCTAGAGGAATAGAATTCAAAGGCAGAGCCGTTATGTTAAGCTTACATAGAACCTTGGTTAGACCACATTTAGAGTACTGTGCACAGTTCTGGTTTCCATATTACTAAAAGGATATAGAAGCACTGGAGAAAGTACAAAAATGATGTACAAGGATACCAGAACTGAGAGGGTACAACTATCAGGGAAGACTGAACAGGCTGGGGTTCTTTTCTCCAGAAAAGAGAAGACTGAGAAGTCACCTGATAGAGGTCTTTAAAATTATGAAGGGTTCGATAGGGTAGACATAGAGAAGATGTTTCCACTTGTGGGGAATCCAAAACTTGGGACCATAATTATAAGATAGTCACTAATAAATCCAAGAAGGAATTCAGGAGAAACTTCTTTCCTCAGAGAGTGGTGAGAATGTGGAACTTGCTACCACAGGGAATGGTTGAGGAGAATAGCATAGTTGTCTTTAAGAAGAAAGCTAGATCAGTACATGAGGGAGAAAGGAATAGAAGGATATGTTAATGGGGTGAGATGAAGTAAGGTGGGAGGAGGCTCATGTGGAGCATAAACACCGGCATAGACCTGTTGGGTTGAAAGACCTGTTTCTGTAAATTCTATGTAAAGGAGTAAAATGTTTCAAGTCTGGGGCTTTACCACCTGTTCAATGCTATTCCCTCTGGCCGTATGTAAGTGGAACTTTAAATATAAGACCAGTAGAGATTGAGTCATAGTGATTTGACTCATTGAAATTCTTTCCTTATACGGCATGTATAATGTAACTGCAATTTTCACCTAGTATTACCTAACTAGCTACACCCTTGCTAAATTTCTACACATGTTTGTCACATTTTAGAATCTTTTGATCATTTTTCACGGAAAGGATTTGGAAAGGGTAACATTAAACGCTGTGTGTTAAAGAATAGTGTATTCATGTGTTAAAATAGGGTGGGAGGGGTCCGATTGTTAAGATGCCAGTGATCTAGTTTTGATGTTTTTTTCCTTATAAACTGCAAATAAGCAATTAGTTATCCTATTGTATTTGAAAGTCTCAGATCCTTATTGATAGCTGTGAACAGTGAAGGAGATAGCTGTGAACAGTGAAGGAGATAAAGCAGGCAGTTAGGTTTTCGAAACAGGATGCTACACAGGCAGTCAGGTTTGTTCAAGAAAACTATGAAGCAGTGATATCCAGCAAAAGGCTAAGAGAAGGATACATTGCAGGGAGTAATTAGAAATTGGTTTAAGTCAAGTTAGATGACTAATGAAGAGATGTGTAGTAAATTCAGTCTTTTTTTGTATTATTACACGAAGGCAAGTTGTACTAATTGATCTAAGTAAATCTGAACATAATTGTTGTTTTGTATGTTCACTGACTGTGAAATAAAATAGCTTTATGATTCACTTCAAACCTTATCTCACCAATTGTTTGCTCAATCTGCTTTCAATGAGATTGATGAAGAACACATATGAATGACATGAATATCCGGTCTGGTCACAAGGCAGTATGATTGTTACTCTTCCAGGTTACACTATCATGCAAGTGGATTTAGGGCAAAGTGAGTCAACTCCCGTGAAAGTAAGATGCTCAGGCCACAAATGGGAATGACTGATACCTCTGAATTTATAACAGTACACATTGTGATTTTTGCAAGTTTCTTTTGCAACTATGGCTCTTCTTTATATCTTTATTTGGTTTGTGCTGCCATTTTACAATGATATAGTTGCCTTACCTTCCCGTTCCTTTTTGAGGAATGCAACGTCCCTTG
This sequence comes from Heptranchias perlo, assembly GCF_035084215.1. Taxonomy (NCBI): domain Eukaryota; kingdom Metazoa; phylum Chordata; class Chondrichthyes; order Hexanchiformes; family Hexanchidae; genus Heptranchias; species Heptranchias perlo. The sequence goes on along the minus strand of NC_090333.1, from coordinate 15,365,812 downwards.
GACATCCAGCCAGATCCTTGACACTTTATTGACTCCGTTCCTGACTTACTGCTCTTGGGGATGTGGACGATTCTGGCCAAGCCACATTTACTCGCCACCTCTTATTTCCCTGAGAAAGTAATGATGCACCTTCTTTTTGACCAATTGTTTTTACAATGAGTGGCTTGCTATGCCCATTCAAAGGGCATTAAGAGTCAACCATATAGTGTGGGACTGGAGGCCCATGTAGGCCAGACCAGTTAGGGGTTCCTTTCCCTGATGGCATTAGTGAGCTTCGATTCTCACTAATTATGGATTCTCTAAACCCCCGCTTCTCTAATTCTGGCCTTCTACTAATTCCCCCCACTCCACCAATGATAGCAAAGCTTCAGTTGTGTTGGTTCCACTCTTTGGAAATCTCTCCTTAGTCATTTTTGCCTCTATTTTTCCATCTTTAAAAATCTTCTCAAAAGTTATCTCTTTAGGCAAGTTTTCTGCCTCATTTCCTAATTTCTCTTTTCTTGGCTTAGTGTTCATTTCCAATAACCATCTGTAAAACTCTTTGGGACATTTTCTGTGTTAAAGGTATTACATAAATTCATGTTGTGAGCAGGAAATTCCTGCAATTTTATTAGTGGGTCATAAATATTGATTTTAAAAAAGGCAGTTATTCCAAGATAAGTCAAAATTCTGGTTTTACTGCTATCAAAAGTATGTAAATAACCTGGAAGGCACACCAAAATATCAATGCACCAACTTGCAATCTATACAACTGATAATGGGTTGACAATTCAAGTCCAGTCAGGCTTGAGTTTTAATTTAGCTGCTCTCCGAAGAACCACCAGGAAACGCCTGATTTACAGACTAGGCCCTGGATCCGGTAGTACACTCTGTAATGGTGCGATGTGAGCATATTTAATTGAGTGTAAATGGCCCCCATCATTGCAAAGGTAATAGCCATGGCAGAAAGTCAAGGATAGATTCAACAAAGTGTTATCACAGTTTGGGATCTTTTGGCCATTTCTCCACAGAACGTATTTAAAAAAGAAGTTCCTTTAACTGTTGGGATCGATTTTAATTTGACCCACGCGGCTGAAACCTGTCGGGTGGGCAGTTGAAAGTGGGGCATATTACTTCCCCGCTCAGATCCCGACCATTTTCGACTGTTTGCGATGTTAACCTGCAGGGTTTTGCAGACAGATGAGGCACCATCCTAAAGCAGGTGGGAGCCTCATAAATTTATGCAACATCAATAGGACCCGGTTGCAATTTTAACCAGGGCCTGAGCGGGGAAGCCCCAGCGGATTTACTGCTGGGTAGAAGCAGGTTTGCAGCTGGTCTGAATACAGAAGAGGCTCTTCTGGTAAATCTGGAACTTTCCTTTATGGGGTCAGGAGTAGCTTAAGTGCTCCTCCAGACCCACAAGAAAAGTCAAAGCCTCCACTGCCCCAGACCGCCCCCCCATCCCCACGCCTTGCTACAAGACACTCCTGAAACCCCCACCATGCCACTTACCTGGAAGCTGGCTGGTGACAAGGGCCATCCAATCTTTGCCCGCCGGCAGCCGCTCTGCGCCCCTTCGCATCAGTTCCAAGTGGGAAGGAGACAGCAGCTTGTAAATGAGGCCCGGGAGCTCAAATAGCTGGAGTCTGAAATTTAGGCCAATGGCCCCGCCCGCCCAAAACGCACTCTAGGTTAAAATTGACCTCAATCTGTTTTAAATGCTTAAGTGTATTACTACAAGTAAACAAAAAAAGGTCCGAGACAATGGGCTCAATTTTGAAATGGTGGCGGGTTGGCAACGGGGGGGGGGATGGTGATTGACAGGCTGGCTGCCGACAGGAGCTGGAACGCCGAGGTGGGAGGGGGGGGGAAGAGAAAGACAGCGAGACGTCATCTGGTGCTGGAACGGAAGATCGGGGTGGGGAGGGGGAGGAAGAGGGGACGATTCGGGGGGGAGAGGGGAAGATTCGGGGGGGAGAGGGTAAGATTCGGGGGTAGAGGGAAAGATCGGGGGAGAGGTGAAGAGGGGGACATTGGGGGGAAAGGGGGAAATGAGGTGGAAAGTGGGGGTGAAGAGGGGGACATTGGGGGGGTGAAGAGGGGGACATTGGGGGGGTGAAGAGGGGGACATTGGGGGGGTGAAGAGGGGGACATTGGAGGGATGAAGGGGGGAGATCAGGGGACATTGTGGGGGGTGAAAAGGGGGAGATCGGGGGGACATCGGTGGGGTGAAAAGGGGAGATCGGGGGGACATCGGTGGGGTGAAGTGGAGAAGATCGGGGGGGATGAAGGGGAGATCGGGGAGACATCGGGGGCGTGAAGAGGGGAGATCGGGGGGGGGGGAAGAGGAGGAGATCGGAGAGGGAGTCATCGGAGCAGGGTGGAAAGGTAGGTTGATTTTGTGTTTTAACTGTGCAATGATTTGTTATTTAATTTATTTCATTTCTTTTTGCCTGATCTGGCCCTTCACGCCTTGTTTCACCAGGTGTGAATCAGAAGCCATAGGAAAGCCGCCCAGGTAAGTTAAAAATCATTCTAACTTACTGATATGTCACAAGTAAAGTGTCTTAACTACGTCAATGAGGTACAACTATCATCCCGCCGGTTTTAAGTTGGCGGGTTGGAGCCGGCTTCCGAACCTGCTCAGCATTTCTGCAATTTTTGCAGCCCCCCCACCCCCAACGAACCCGCAATTTAAGTTTAAAATTGAGCCCAATAGGTTGTTAAGATGCCAATGAGCTAGCCTTGATGTTGTTTTTTATAGATTGTATATAATAAGCAATTCAGTGGCTTAATTCCATAATTGATAAACACCTCACATCCATTTCAGAAGGTTATTGATCGCTTTCTATCTGTGAACAGTGAGAAAATAAAGCAAAATTTCAGACACCTAAAAGGCTTTTGCAACAGAAGTGGCAGCTTTGGGCAGAAAGTTCCTAAGAAAGGCTCTAAAAAGTCAGAATGCAGGGCGTTACTCTATTTAAGTTAAGGAAGATGATCTATAGAAGCGGGGTTGCATAGTGCGTTCATTATTTTCATGTGATCACATGGGGAGAAGTTATATCAATTGAAAATAGTGAATCTGATCAAAACTATTGCTCTGTACATTCACCTTACTGTGGAATAAAGGTTTTTTTTGGGGGGTTTGTATATTCGGTGGCCTTTTAGGTGACACCTTTCTGTCTGCTCACTGTGATTGCCTTGGCAACGGGCAGTAATCACCAGGCATTGTTCTGTGATTTTCAAATGCGAAGGATTCGAAAATTTCATTTCCACACCACCTGAGGAAGGAGGAAGCCTCCGAAAGCTTGTGGAATTAAAAATAAATTTGTTGGACTATAACTTGGTGTTGTAAAATTGTTTACAATGGAATAAAGTAGTTTAACAGATTATCTGGTCATTATCACATTGCTGTTTGTGGGAGCTTGCTGTGTGCAAATTGGCTGCCGTGTTTCCTGCATTACAACAGTGACTACACTTCAAAAGTACTTCATTGACTGTAAAGCGCTTTGGGACGTCCTGCGGGAAAGGTGCTATAAATGCAAGTTCTGTCTGTCTGTCTGAAACAAGTCGCGCTTCATCTAGTGGTAACTTGGTGCACTTTTGAAGAGATTGAGGAAAGACACAAGAGGATTTCATTGTTACACCTCCGAGTCCTACTATTGTAAATGTAGATATAGGACAGTGTGAGTCAACTCCCATAAAAATAAAATACTACAGATCCCTTTTTGACGCCACTGAATCTGAGAAAGTATCTGCAGCAGACCCAAATTTGTAACTTAAATAGGAGCAGGAAGAGAAGGCAACAATATTTTGCTAGTTTCCAGACAGGGTCATTGAACAGAGGAACAGAGCACTGCATGACAGTGAAGTGTCAGGACAGCTTCCATCTGCAGAAGCACACTGCCAGTTGATTGATTGTGAGTGACATCAATACCTGCCTCATCATACCGGCTAAAGGAAGAAAACCATAAAGGGCACAAAGAGACGTCCTCTATGCTTTACATGTAACAAAATTGGCAAGTCATTTATAATTTGCTACATATAATGCACAGAGAAAATCTCGCCCCCATATAGGAAAATGTATTTAACATCTGATTTGCTGATGTAAGTTTTAAACTGCCTCTGAAGTAAATAGATTTGAATTGAGTAGTGTGTGTGTGTATAATCCCTAAACTCTCCGACCTCAGACAGGTAATTTGCTACTCACCTGCACGTGTCCTAGTTTAGCCAAAAGTGACCACATACACTAAAAAGCTTCATCTACTCTTCATTGTTCAGATCGGTAAGGTTGAGCTCAGTGGTGATGCTTCATTTACTCTGCTGGTCATCACTAAAGTACTTCCATAACAGTTTTGTGGATGCACAAATGGTAACACTGTACGTAATGCTATGGGGGGAAAAAAAAGGCGTAAGCAAAAGAAGTGGGAAAGGAACTGCTGGACTGAAACTGAAAGGATGCATGCCCAAAGGAGGCAAGGGCAAGGACAATGGGTCACTACAAGGGATAGAATACAAAACTTACAGGCCCTGTGACTCAAATGAATCCACAGATCGCTCCAGGGTTGAATTTGGAAAGCCCACAGTGAAGGACATACAGGCAACAGTTGCATACAATAATGTAGGAAGAGGACCTATGCACACAAAAAATGCACCTTAGCGAGTCAAGAAGAGAGCATAATCTCTGTTTGGACTATCTTCCATAGCTGCTTGATATAGGCAGATAATATAAGAAACCCCATCCAATGCCAAAGGATTGGGATGCAGTAAACAGCAGGTCAATTGAGTGGTCCATATTAGAGTTCAATGGGACTGGACCTGGACCTCCAAAACACAAGGGAGAGTATTAAAGTGTAATATATTGCTGGTGGTGGGCTTGATCTTAATATCATAACCCAATAATTGATCAAGGAACAGGTCCACAGAATGTTGGAGAGAGTGCAGATTATTATTGCCCTGTGCTATATCCAGGTATCATCTTTACACAATACATTTCTTCATGGGTGTGTGCTATGAAGCTTCGAGGAGGGCACATATAAACCTAGATTTTCCAAATGGCATTAATTAATGACAACATTAACCTGCTAAAATAAACAAATTAAAGCCTGCATTAAAATAATCCAAACAACAAATCTAGACTATAAAATGTAATCAGTGCTTCCAATAATTTGCATATATCTGAAGTTGCTTGTACTAACAGATGTGTGAGTGGTGAAAGGATCGCTAAGGCCGCTTAACCAATCAGCTTGAAGCAAGCCACGCTGTGAGAACCAGGAAGCGCAGTTCATAGACAATCAACGCAGACCAAAAACCCAATGTGCCTGATAAGGTATTATAAAATTACACAGAGAAAGTGAAATAAAGAGAGGATAAGATTAAAAGACTCAGATAAAAGACAATAGGAAAAAGTTTTTAAAAATTGTTACATTTTTAATTAATTTTTTTTTAAAATGTCAATAAACTATTAAAATCAGGAGTAATGAGACTCCACATTTTTAAAAGTTAATTTTTAGTGTCAGAGAGGTTATTTGGCAGTCATTAAGGCTTACCACGCTGTTAAAACTTAGTCTATACTTAAAAAACTGAGCGTACCTGTTTTGTGGCAGGAGAGCAAGTTGGCATTGGTCCATTGATTCCATTGATTGTAGCCAGCGATATCCCTTTAAGGCGAAGCTGCCACATCGCTAGCTAACCAAGATCCGTTTTTTCCACGTTTAACTGCGCATGTGCGGTTGCTGAAGCTTGCTCTTCGATTTTTGCCCTTATTAACAGTGAGCGCGTTTAAGTTCACCGTTATTTTAAAAGCAATTTCTGGACCATTTTATAAAATACAAGGACAGAATGGATGACTTTAAAATGGGGATTGAACGATGTCTGCATTTCCTGGTCCAATTATTCCCCCGACTTCTAACTCCGCTTAACCTGAAGACTACACTTGGTCTTCCTCCTGCTTTCGCTCCGGCTTCCACTTTTGTTTGGGGGGGGGGGGTGAAATTGGTCAATGCTAAGAGTGCAAAATGGGCTGATAGTGAATTGGCATCCCATTTTACACCACCTCCGATTTTCTTTTCCATGTGGAGAGTGGGAAAGAGGTCAGTGATAATGGGTGGGTAGTAAAGTGAGAGTTTGGAATGAGTGACAGGAACCATTGAAAGGTTCAGGATAAAGGAGAAGGAAAGTTAAGGGTTGCAGACAGTTTGGTGCTGAGCATGAAAGAGATTGGTGGGATGCGATGTGAATGGAAAGGAGAGTGTGAGGTTGATAACGAAGGAAAGAATGAGGAGGTAAAAGTTAGGGAATGATGTAAAAAAATATATAATATTGGGAGGAAAGTCTCAAAGTCTGAAAGTATTGGGTGAGGTTTAGGGTGTGTGAGAATTCGGGAGATGGGATTTATAGGTGAATCATGGAATCGTAGAATCATTCAGCACAGAAGGAGGCCATTCAGCCCATCGTGCCTCTGACCGCTCTTTGAAAGAGCTATCCAATTAGTCCCACTCCCCTGTTCTTCTCCATAGCCATGCAAATGTTACCTTTTCGAGTATTTATCCAATTTCCTTTTGAAAGTTACTATTGAATCTGCTTCCACAACCCTTTCAGGCAGTGAATTCCAGATCATAACAACTTGCTGCATAAAACAATTTTTCCTCATCTCTACCCTGGACCTTTTGCCAATTATCTTAAATCTGTGGTCTCTGGTTATCGACCCTTCTGCCAGTGGAAACAGTTTCTCCTTATTTACTCTGTTAAAGTCCTTCATAGTTTTGAACAACTGTATTAAATCTCCCCGTAACCTTCTCTGTTCTAAGGAGAACAATCTCGACTTCTCCAGTCTCTCTACATAACTGAAGTCCCTCATCCCTGGCACCATTCTAGTAAATCTCCTCCGCACCCTCTCCAAGGCCTTGACATCCTTCCTAAAGTGTGGTGACCAAAATTGAACACATAACCAATGTTTTATAAAGGTTTAGCATAAGTTCCTTGCTTTTCTACTCTATGCCTTTATTTACAAAGCCAAGGATCCCGTATGTTTTTATAACAGCCTTATCAACTTGTCCCGACACCTTCACAGATTTGTGTATGTGAACCTCCAGGTCTCTCTGTTCTTGCACCCCCTTTAAAATTGTACTATTTAGTTTATATTGCCTCTCATTCTTCCTACCAAGATGAATCACTTAGTTTTGGATCCAAATTAGTTTTGGATTGCTCTAGAAAATTGCAGTAACTTCTATGGTCCGACATAAAAGAATAAATTTTGAGGTGGAGGTCTTCACAAAACTGATCTGGAAAAATTGTTAACTATGGTGAAAGATTCAAATACCAGGGGCACGAGCTAAAAATGAGGATGTTAGGTGTACAAGGAAGGGGAAGCCAGGCAGAACGTTTTGACCCCAAAGATAATAAGTTGTGAAATAAGTTACCAAGGAAAACCGTTGAAATAAAGAAGTAAATGGGTTCAAGATATTATTAGAAGCCTTTCTGGAGAAAGAAGGAATTGGGAGATATGCTGTGTAAAGAAGATAAGAAGGTAATCTGTAAAAGGGGGCAGGCTTTTGGGGCTAATGGCCTTTTCCTCTTCCTAAAAAAGAAACTTATGTTTTTATAATTGTATAATTGTCAGCTGGTATAATTAGGGCTAGGTTTCCTAGGTTCATGTATATGTTACAGATTAAGAATATCAAAAACTGGGTGATATCTTAAGATTTAATAGCATTTGACAACAAACCTAACAATGATAAATTGGGTAATACATGCAAACAGTATAGACTAGTGAATAATTTACAGATGTCAACTAGATCCAATATAGTTCAGAATGGAGCCAACATTGACCCCTTCACCTAAATGGGAGCAAAGTCTTCACACAAGGCTAATTAGTAAACCAGCATGAAATTCCTGTGACTTTGGATCTTTAAATCCTCTTGACGCAGGCATTTTTACAGATTAACTTCACTTACCCTTTTTACACAGCACACTTCCCAATGCCTTCTTTCTCCAAAATCCTATTGAGTAGAATGGGCCCATACTCTCTGGAGTTTAGAAGAATGAGAGGTGACCTCATTGAAACATATAAGATTCTGAGGGGACTTGACAGGGTAGATGCTGAGAGGATGTTTCCCCTGGCTGGGGAATCTAGAACTAGGGGGCATCGTCTCAGGATAAGGGGTCGGTCATTTAGGAATGAGATGAGAAGGAATTTCTTCACACACAGGGTTATGAATCTTTGGAATTCTCTGCCCCAGAGGGCTGTGGATACTCAGTCGTTGAGTATATTCGAAATCTGAGATTAATAGATTTTTGGACTCTAAGGGAATCGTGGGAAATGGGGATCAGGCGGAAAAGTGGAGTCGAGGTCGAAGATCAGCCATGATCTTATTGAATGGCGGAGCAGGCTCAAGGGGCCATATAGCCTACTCCTGCTCCTGTTTCTTATGTTCTTATGACGAAACAGTGCCACTGGCTTAAACACAACAAATTAGAACTGTTTCCTTGAGATGCAGCTACATTTAAATATAATGGACATTTATCCCTGCAAAGGCTGGAATTTTGAATTCAGCAAAAAGAAAATCAACAAATAGGTGCAATTAAAAGGATATTAGAAGGAATAATCTCTTACTCGTCAGAACAGTAAGAACATAATGAACTTTTCTCAGAAAGCAAGTCACAGCAGTGAAAGCACCAGCAAGGTATACAGATAGAAAAAGACATAAGGCACTCTAACCTCTGAGTCAGACAGTTGTGAGTTCCAGCCCCACTTCAGGTCTTAAGCACATCATCTGGGCTGATACTCCCACGCAGCACTATGGGAGTGCTACATTCTCAAAGGGGCTGTCACTGGATGAGATGTTAAACTGAGGCCTTGTTTGTCAGGGTGCTATATGAAGAACACGGGAGTGGTCCTGCTTGGAAAGATAAGTGAAACTTGGGTTTTTCCGCCTAGAAAGGAGATGATCTTATATGATAGGCAAGGGGATGAATGAAATAACCCTAGAATATTATTTTAAAGTAAAAGGTACATTTAGGACTGATATCACAAAATTCTTGTTTATACAAAGCGTGAACAATTTATGGCAGAGAGTAGCGGAGGCAAAAACCCTGGAATCATGTAAGAAACAAATAGATGCTGTAATGGGGGGAGGGGGTAGGCATTTTTCTGGATGGACAAATTAAAATGGGCTAAATGGCCTTCATCATCCCAGCGGTGCTGCTTGCCTCGCAAGACAAAGGATTGGTTTTACTACATTTTACTGCACGATGATACTAAATGCGACCTACTTAACCTGGTGTCAAATCTGCACACGTACGATCGTGAAAGGGCATGTTTGCAATAGGTAATAAAAAATAGTTGACAAAATGAGAAGTGATAGAAAACACAAGAGTAATTGACAATGAACGAATAGAAAGGTCTTGAAAGTGTGAACGAAAAAGAATAAGATTAACTGGCAACAATTGTGTGTGACGGAAAAGGTGGGGGGGAACTAGTTGAAGATTTAAATATGCTTTTAACAATCTAATGATTGTTATAATTGATTTTAGAATTGGGGGGTCTCAAGGGAATGTTTTTGAACACTGGATGGATTTCAGCACTCTGTTTCCACTTTGTTAGGTTGAATGTTGACCCTAACATGTTAGCTGCATATTTTCATTCATAGTAGGAAATGGGGCTGGGTTTATGTTGAGATCAGGACTATATCGCATTCATTATTCTAACCTCCATTTTATTTTACGAGTAAATTTAAGCATCTGAGCCAGTTTTCTACCATTAAAGACTTGGTTTCATAAGTAGACAGATTCTATAAGGTTCAGTTAAACACCTGCACAGCCTTCCACACAGGTCCTGCAAACCCACTCCAGGCCTTGCCCTTCACAAAGCCCTCCCTCCTCGCTGCGATTCCTCCTCTCTGTCCCTCCCTCCTCGCTGCGATTCCTCCTCTCTGTCCCTCCCTCCTCGCTGCGATTCCCCCTCTCTGTCCCTCCCTCCTCGCTGCGATTCCCCCTCTCTGTCCCTCCCTCCTCGCTGCGATTCCCCCTCTCTGTCCTTCCCTACTCGCTGCGATTCCTCCTCTCTGTCCCTCCCTCCTCGCTGCGATTCCCCCTCTCTGTCCCTCCCTCCTCGCTGCGATTCCCCCTCTCTGTCCCTCCCTCCTCGCTGCGATTCCCCCTCTCTGTCCCTCCCTCCTCGCTGCGATTCCCCCTCTCTGTCCCTCCCTCCTCGCTGCGATTCCCCCTCTCTGTCCCTCCCTCCTCGCTGCGATTCCCCCTCTCTGTCCCTCCCTCCTCGCTGCGATTCCCCCTCTCTGTCCCTCCCCCCTCGCTGCGATTCCCCCTCTCTGTCCCTCCCTCCTTTCCACGATTCCCCCTCTCTGTCCCTCCCTCCTTTCCGCGATTCCCCCTCTCTGTCCCTCCCTCCTTTCCGCGATTCCCCCTCTCTGTCCCTCCCTCCTTTCCGCGATTCCTCCTCTCTGTCCCTCCCTCCTTTCCGCGATTCCCCCTCTCTGTCCCTCCCTCCTTTCCGCGATTCCCCCTCTCTGTCCCTCCCTCCTTTCCGCGATTCCCCCTCTCTGTCCCTCCCTCCTTTCCGCGATTCCCCCTCTCTGTCCCTCCCTCCTTTCCGCGATTCCCCCTCTCTGTCCCTCCCTCCTTTCCGCGATTCCCCCTCTCTGTCCCTCCCTCCTTTCCGCGATTCCCCCTCTCTGTCCCTCCCTCCTTTCCGCGATTCCCCCTCTCTGTCCCTCCCTCCTTTCCGCGATTCCCCCTCTCTGTCCCTCCCTCCTTTCCGCGATTCCCCCTCTCTGTCCCTCCCTCCTTTCCGCGATTCCCCCTCTCTCCTTTCCGCGATTCCCCCTCTCTGTCCCTCCCTCCTTTCCGCGATTCCCCCTCTCTGTCCCTCCCTCCTTTCCGCGATTCCCCCTCTCTGTCCCTCCCTCCTTTCCGCGATTCCCCCTCTCTGTCCCTCCCTCCTTTCCGCGATTCCCCCTCTCTGTCCCTCCCTCCTTTCCGCGATTCCCCCTCTCTGTCCCTCCCTCCTTTCCGCGATTCCCCCTCTCTGTCCCTCCCTCCTTTCCGCGATTCCCCCTCTCTGTCCCTCCCTCCTTTCCGCGATTCCCCCTCTATGTCCCTCCCTCCTTTCCGCGATTCCCCCTCTCTGTCCCTCCCTCCTTTCCGCGATTCCCCCTCTCTGTCCCTCCCTCCTTTCCGCGATTCCCCCTCTCTGTCCCTCCTTCCTTTCCGCGATTCCCCCTCTCTGTCCCTCCTTCCTCTTCGCGATTCCCCCTCTCTGTCCCTCCTTCCTCTCCGCGATTTCCCCTCGCCGTACCTCCTTCCTCTCCGCGATTCCCCCTCTCTGTCTCGCCCTCCTCTCCGCCATTCCCCCTCTCTGTCTCTCCCTCCTCTCCGCCATTCCCCCTCTCTGTCTCTCCCTCCTCTCCGCCATTCCCCTTCTCTGTCCCTCCCTCCTCTCCGCCATTCCCCCTCTCTGTCCCTCCCTCCTCTCCGCCATTCCCCCTCTCTGTCCCTCCCTCCTCTCCGCCATTCCCCACTCTGTCCCTCCCTCCTCTCCGCCATTCCCCCTCTCTGTCCCTCCCTCCTCTCCGCCATTCCCCCTCTCTGTCCCTCCCTCCTCTCCGCCATTCCCCCTCTCTGTCCCTCCCTCCTCTTCTCTATTTGATCCTCGTAGATTGTCCCCGGAACGTTACTACACAGACGCAGCACCTTTTTATCAGGGTGATTCAGAAGATTGCTACAATGGATTGGATGCCGATGTGAAAAATGTCAATTGATCTTCTCCCCCCATCCCCATGTGTCTCGGCAGGTTGATTGAGAGTAAAGGTGATAGTGCACCAGTTGAAGGCGAGTTGAGATGGAGACATTTTCATTGTGATCAATTTCTGTTTTGGATATCAATTGTACACATTTTTTTTTCGGTCTCCCTCTTTCGATATTGCAAATTGGAAAACTTCCTCAGTTCCTAGCACAACATAAAGTGCATGCCATGGAGCCCTTGACTGGCCCAGGGCCCACAGGTCGTCCCTGCTTCACCCCTAATTATCTTGTGATCTAGAGTCATCTCTCTCATAGCCAACAATACCAAAGACAGATTCATTGGTCACTCATTGCTGTTTGTGGGATCTTGCTGTGTGTAAAGTAGCTGAAGTATGTGAAACACTTGGAAATGTTTCTGAAGAACGTGATAAGATGCATTATTTAAATCCAAGACTTGATGCAATAGAAACTTCGGGGAAGGGAGAAGCAATTCAATCCAAGTAGTAAAATTGCAAGGTCCAAGTAAGATAAGATGGCTCAGCTTTCAATGAATTACTGGGGAAATCCACCAAGTAGTCAACTACTGTAAAATCTTACTTTATGAGTACAGGAGAAAAAAATGGAACAATCTGGAACAATTGAGGTCAGATCTTATTCACCTACGTTTTACGTTACTGGATTATGCTGTTCCTGCTATTTTTAAAACCTCCATATTCTACATGAAGAATATCAACTCTGGTCTTTCAATAAAAATCCACCCTGTCTTGGCCTATTCCTGAGGAGTAACCTTGTGACGAATGCCAGTACCAAACCCATAGCCAATAGTAAGCACTGTTTGCCAGCTAGAGGATGATGAACAAGCTACTTATAACTTTATATCCTTGGTGAAAAAGTTCTGTGTTGCTTTTTGCCAAGAATTGCAAAATGTCTCTGGCAAACCTCAAGAATTAATTATACAAAAACTTGAAATCCTACATCCACAGAGCAGGATTATGTCCAAAGTCAAATACTCATCGTGGATAACCAATTTCTTAACATTTAAGATCAGTCAGGTGCAAACAAAACCAGATGGACAATAGAGTTTTGAACAGAAATTCTCCAAGGTATCAGAAGAAATGGTCCCATGGTTCAGCTGCTAAAGGCAGAGTGTACCTGAGCCATACAGAACAGCCAAGATACCAGCTTTGACCCGCCCGCCTCCTCCAGTCTATGCTGAGTTAGGTGATCTGTCCCAGACTGGTGGTGGCAGTGCTACAGTTGGCCTCAGCACCACTGTACTAGGGAAAGGAAGAAATGAACAAGGTTCCCACTCCATTGCAATCCAACAATGCTGGCTGGAAGCTCCAGTGTAAACAATGGGTGAGGACAGGGTTGGGCTCACCTGTGATGCTCCCCCTCCCCTCTCCTACAGTCAAATAATCTACTCACATTTACCGCCTCACACATGAAGAATGGTCATTTTGATAAGGAACCAGTGGGCACTTGATGCCCATGGAGTCATACCCCAGCAAGGAGTCAATGCACTCAGGTGAGAAGAGAAAATTGTCAGAAAAAAAATCCATTGCCTGTGTACTAATGTGGACGCTGCATGATGCAAACGTAAATAAATAAAATTTCCATTGTAATACGAGCTCACTCAGGGCTTCTCGTTCTACCAGGTGATAGTGCTGACATAGAAGGTGAATCAGACAAAAATATAAGATGCAAGCTAGAGAAAGAACTTGCATTTACATGGCTCCTTTCATAGTCCCAAGATGCTTCACAACCAACAAATTGCTCCTGAAATCACTATTTCTACATTGGCAAGCAAGGTAGCCAATTTTATGTACAGCAAGATCCCACAAACAGCAAACAAGGTGGATGACCAGTTAATCTGTTCTTGGTGATGTTGTTTGGATGTTATTTGAAAGAGGATGCTTGAAAAAAAAACTGAAGAGTGTTTCAGTTTCAAAACCCTACCAGGAAATTGCCAAACTGTGCCAGGCTCATGGCAGGTTTTAAAATGGTACAGATCATAATTTCAGTTTGAAACTTACTTCTGTTGCAGGTAACCTACTATTTTATAACATTACCCATGTTAACAGCATGTATTTGCTCTGTTTTTATAATGTCATAAGATTGACAGTATATCTTCATCATTATTTCCAGAATAAAATACTAGTTTAAAGTACAAAAAAAATGCCAAATTCCTTTTCTTTTGCAATTGTTATCACACTTTAATATTTTCATTATATTATTATAAAATCTGTGTACTTTTTACTTACCACCTGTCTGATTTTAGACCAGGCAGGAAGAACACAGGAAAAATAACAAAAACCTAGAGGAAAAATAGGGCGACACATTTTAGCTTTTTGTAGCAAAGCCCAACTTGAAAGGCCAAATAAATGAGGATGAGACTGGGTTGGAAGCAAAGGCTAGCCAGGAAGGGATTGGGTGGAACAAAAGTTGGCTGGGAAGATATAAAAAGACACATTTACATAATGACTTTAGCACATCTCTCAGAGCATCAAAGCATTTCACTTACAATGAAGTATTTTGAAGTGTTAAGTAGGCAAGTGCAGCAACTATTTTGTGCACAGCAATATCCCACAAAGTGCAAGAGATGATTGACCAGTTAATGTGTTCTTGGTTGTGTTGTAGGAGGAATGTACATTACACCATTTTATTTGACAACAGGAGAGAACTCCTTAATCTTTCAAGTAAATGGCATTCATCTGAAACACCAGATGAGATCTTAGATTAACATTCCATCTAATGGGCAGCATATCTAACAATGCAGCATTACAGTTTTACACTGGAGCATCAACCTGGGCCCAAGGCCTGAATGGGATTGTGAGCCTCAGAATTTCCTGAATCAGAGGCAAGATTGCTACCAACTGAAACAAACTGGCCATCGAGAAGCAGGGATGAAAACAATGACATGCCAAGGGCAGAATTAACAAAGAAATCTTGCATTTATATAGCACCTTTCATGACCTCAGGACGTCCCAAAACACTTCACAGTCAAGTGTAGCCATCGTTGTAATGTAGGAAAAGAGACCAGAACCGAAACAGGAAAATAAGAGCTGGTTAGTTTGGGAAGAAAGTGAAGACAGGAAGTAGAGGAATGAGTGACACAGATGCAATAGCAGCTGGGCTAGGAAAAGAAAACAATTCCTGAAGTTCAACACCACCTGGGGAGAGATTAAACTATGGCGTAGGCGAGGAGACAGAAAGACTGGGATTAAAGAACTAAATATCTGGAAACTGGTAGTAATAAATAAAAAGTGCGGTTAGAAGTGCTGCTTTTCGGATGAGATGTTAAACCAAGGCCCTGTCTGCCCTCTCATGTAAATTGAAAGATTCCCATGGCACCATTTGAAGAGTGGGGTAGTTCTGGTGTCCATCACTTATTTTTGGGCTTGTTGCAACTGGTCTAGTGGTTAGGACACAACATTTAAAACTTGTTGAGTCCTGGGTTCGAATCCCGGTCAGGGGATGATTTTCTAGTGCAGATTAATTAGCACCATCAAAGAAAATCTCCCATCCTGAGCACAATGCAACACCCAAACATGTGTCTTTGGGCTGCCGATCAGCAGTCGGATAGAGAGAAGTGAATACATGAGACGAGGCAGCATTTTACGAGCGAACATTTACAAGACAAGGCTGAGAAATATGATTCTCGAGATGTTGAAAGACTAAAGCAAGACGATGCGTGGGTTGAGAGCTAACTGCAATGGAGACATTACAATGCGGATGACACCTTGAAAATGATTGATGACGGTTTTCAATGGAGAAAATAATTTTCTGTCCATGATTTAAGTGAATCCAGCCTTCCTAGATGGACTTTTGAAACTGGAGCTGTTTACCTTCATGGGTATGATAAAGAAGGCAATAAAATGATTTGGTTTAGAGTGAAGTTACATGTCAAGAATGCAAAGACAGCTTTGGAAAGAAAGAAGTATGTAGCCTTCTGGTTAGAACGTTATGCCAAAAGAGCGCAAGGGAAACCCCTAATGATGGTGTTTGACTTGACTGAGACTGGATTAAGTAACATAGATCTGGACTTTGTGCGCTTCATCGTCAACTGTTTTAAGATCTATTATCCCAAGTACCTTTCAAAAATGGTCATATATGAAATGCCATGGATAATGAATGCTGCCTGGAAGATTGTAAAAACGTGGTTGGGACCAGATGCCGTGAGCCTGCTGAAATTTGCCAACAAAACTGATGTACAGGAGTATGTAAGTATCGAGTATTTGCCAGCACACATGGGAGGAATTGTAAGTTGTACCCTTCTAAGGAGTAAATCATGTCTGCCATCTCAATGTGTTGGTGATAGAATAACAAAGGATTTTCTGAAGATTTTCTTTTTATTTAAAAATAAACTTTGATCTAACATAATTTGAAAGAGCTGATGATGATTTAAATCATCTGAACTGGGGATGAATTCTAACATTTGAACCAAAATATTTTTCAGGGGTATTAATCAACTTTCAAATGTCTAATAGCATTTGCAACAAGCAAAGGATTTCATTTGTGGCTCTGCTGAACATTTTTATTATCTCATCATTATATATCTTGATATTCTGTTGGATTGAAGATACTAAATTGTTTTTCCCAGTGCTGTTCAGGACCTGCCAGTTATGTGAACAAAAAAATGAACAAAAATACTAAAGTCCCTGGGGACGAATACATAAGAAAACACCTCTATTTTCAATATAAAGGACATGAAATATATAAAAAAAATACAAAGTGAACACTGCTTTTTCACTACAGTACATTTTTAAAAATAAAAATATAAATATATCATGAAAAGCAATCTCCTGTTGCCATGGGAATAATGTGTGTAAGGGACATTGGATTGCGTACTGCATCAGCAGATGTGTTTTCAGAGGAATGCAAAGGGGCTCTCATATTACAAAATGCCCTTGTTATTGCACAACTTTTTCTGGCTCCAAGCACTTCATATTAATGAGTTGTTGCTGTTTACTGTAGTAATCACATATGCAAATGCATTGGGCTCTGATATTTTATATGTTACATACACTTCATAATTTGAACATATATAAGAAAGAGAACTGGAATGATGCTTTTGGTATGTAATGTGGAAACACTCCAATGCAGTAATGTTGTTTCTGAGTTAGCAAGGCAGACGAGACAGTTTGGCTAGTTCTAAATTGGAACATCTGGTGAATGTCCTGAACCAGATCCTTAACACCAGACAAGTGTTTCTTATCTTTTTCTACAGCTTCTTTTTATAGAACTTCTTTCTTTTAAGTATCGAAACTTGTGTGGTTTTGTCAGTTTGATTTTGTCAATTTGATGGGACATATACAGCACAATTTAAAAAGTGGAAATCTAACAATTTCAGTTGCCAAAATGTTGAAATTATTTATTTTATCTAAAAGAGCTTCTCGAATGGTTGGCAAAGGCAAAATTTAATTGAGCCATGAAGATCAGTAGGTCCTAGGTTTGATCGCTGGGCTGTGCTAGTTGACTGTTCTCACTGGAGCGACTGTAAAGATACGAGAATTGGTCCAGACACCCCTGGATTAGGAAGGGGCCAGTCAGCCTAGTTTTTGTGCATTCATGGACTTTGGGTGAGGACTGGATTAGTTTTGCCCCCTCACAGCAAAACTAATCCAGCCCTCACTCAAAGTCCATGAATAGTAATCTACTTAGTTGTAAACAATTGCTACAAAGTTCAGCTATAAGAAAAAAAAATTAGACAGATCTATCTGTAATGCCCCAGGCATTGAATCAATACAGGACTCAGGCAGTCCCAGCCCAGTCAACCCTGCGAAGTCCTCCTCACTAACATTTGGGGCCAGGTGTCCAAGATGGTAGAGCTGGCCCATTGACTAGTCAGTAACAACCTAACATGGGCATTTTCACACAATCATATCTATCAGCCAGCATGTTAGACTCTTCCATTACCATCTCTGGGTATGGCCCGATCCATTGGGGAAATAGACTCACCAAAGGTGAGGGCACATTGGCATACAGTCAGGTGGAATTGGCTCTGGGAGTCCTTAACATTGACCCTCGACCCCACAAAGTCTCATGGCTTTAGGTCAAACAAAGCCAAAGAAACCTCCTGCTCACTACCTACCAGGCCTCTCACCTCTCAACTGACGAATCAGCATTTCTCCATGTTAAGCACCACTTAGAGGAAGCAGTGAGGGCAGGAAAGGCACTCAATGTATTTAATGTGAGAGACTTCAATGTTTATCACTTAGTGGCTGATTAGTGCCATCATTGATTGAACTGGATGATCTGCCCGACTGGACCTGCACCAAATGGTGAGGGAATCAACACGATGGAGTAACTTACTTGACCTCAACCATACCAACCTATCTGTTGCAGGCACATCTGTTGATGGTGGCAATGGTAGGAGTGCACAGTCCTTGTGAAGATAGTGTCTCATCTCCACAGTGTGAACACTCTCCATCATATAGTGTGTGGGCCATCAACAACACCAGAATTGTACACCACCACAATCTGTAACATGGTCCTGCACAACCTTCACTCCTTCATCACCATCAAGCCGGGAGACCAAACCTGATTCAATGGAGAATGTAGAAGAGCGTGCAACAAATATACCTTATAAATAGTGAAGATACAATGCAGGGCTACCTGCATACTAAATATTCAAAGCAGCAGATTATAGGCAGAGCTAACTGGTCCCACGACCAACAGATGAGAACAAACAGCGACACAAGTGGTGGAACAAGAAACCTTAATGGTTTTTAAGAAGGAACTAGGCAGGTTCTTATCAACAAATGGGATTCAGGGTAATTAGAAATGCACCAAGGGAATACTGAAGGTCTAGATGGACTGAAGGTCTTCTCCTGCCTGAAACTGTTACGATGTTACTAAGCTCTGTAGCTCTAGCACATCCAGTCAAGAATGGTGAGGGACAATCAGGCAATTAAAGGGAGGAGAAGGTTCCATGAACATCTCATCCTCAGTGATGGTCGACCCCATCACATGAGTGCAAGAGACAGGGGAGTAGCCTAATTATAATACTGGACTAACAACCCAGAGGCCTTGAGTTCAAACCCCACCAGGTCAAGTTGTGAAACTGAATTCAATAAATTTGGTAATTTTTGGGCTAGCATCCGAAAGTGATCATGGAAGCTGCCAGATTGTTATTAAAAAAAAAACAGCTGGTTAACCAACATAATTCAGGGAAGGAACCACCATCAGTACCCGACCTGGCCTACACATGACTGCAGTCCCAAACTATGTGGTTGACTTTTAATGCCCCCAGGGCAACTAGATACAGGTAATAAATGCTGCTTTGCTAGTTTTACCTAAAATCCCCAAAACAAATAAAAAATATATTTCAACGAGTCCCTTCCATCATACACAACTGTAATCTGCTGCGGTGGTGGGTGTGACACAATGCACTTGAATTTGGAAGTATAAGGTCTGCAGCTTTAATATTCCTAGAATGCACATTTAAAGTTGTTTTGGTCTTGAAAGGAAAGCAAAGAGAAGCTGAGTACAATTAGACCATCTAACAATATAAGTTCAGTTCAGTAGTTGCTTCAAATGAATACAAACAATTTGTGGACTTTAAGAACATTGGGGTGAATTATATTGAGGGAATCTCTGGTGCTGATTAGCTTTAGGCTGAAGCTTGAGCTGAATGATTTCTTGATCAGAACATCTCATTTGTGCAAATCGTGTATCAAAATTCAGCAGAAATGAATCTGAGTGGCACAAATGGAAAACAAATTAGGTTTTTGCAATTTCTAATTAGTTATGAGAATCAGAGCCATTAAATCCCATGGTTTCCTGTGTACTTCCCTTCTCTACCCCACTCACCTGAAAATTAAATCTAATTGACAATCAAGCTCATTTTAGAGACCATAAAATAAATCTGTGGGCAGGCTTTGGTTTCATCTCATATAAAGATGTATCTTCTGAGGTAGTAACAAACCAGTGATCAGTGATCCTATAATGACAAGCTTTGGACCCAATTAGAAGGCTTTTGTTGGAATCCCAGTTTTAACTGATAGCTGCATTCAATTGTCTCCTAGGAAGTAACTTTCAGGGCTCGATTTTCAAATGGGGGGTCAATGGGCGCACGGGTGACCCAACTAAAAAAATCTTACCGTTTCCCAAGCGATCGTGAGTTAATTAGTGGCCCTTTAGGTGGCTTCCGGGTTTACCGTCCGAAAGCTGTGCAGTGGGCGGATTGCACACCCGCATGACAGGCTGTCAGCTGGAGCGGCTCTATTTAAAGGGCCATTGCTCCAAAGGCTTTTGCTGCAGCAAAGACCAAAAAGGCACAATGGAGCAACACAGGGGACAAGGCTGTTCCGAGATTTAATGATGCCTCGCTGCAACAGCTACTTGCCGGGGTGAGGAGGAGGAGGAGGGAGGTGTTTCACCCCGCGGACGGAAGGAAGTGCCCTACCTCTGCCACCAAGAAGGCCTGGCTCGAGGTGGCAGAGGAGGTCACCAGTAGTAGAAAATCTCCTGCACCTGGGTTCAGTGCAGGAAGCGTTTCAGTGATCTAACTAGGTCAGGAAAAGTGAGTACATTTATTGATCCTCCTGCATTCCGTGTTCCACATCACACCGCCCCTCCCCCCCCCCCCCCCAACTCATTCTGCACTGCCAAGACTACTCCATCACATCACTCCTCACCTCACACCCACTTAAGGCTCATCCTCAACTTACCTGCACTTCCTGAGCACTTCCTCACCTCCCCATTAGTCACCCCACCACTACCACTCACCCCAATCCTCATCCAACGTGATGGCTCAGTCTCATATTCACCCACTTTCACGGTCAGCTTCACCCAAAGTAATGCATTCATCGATTGGCCACTTCACCATCACTCACTCAAACATCTGTTCTTTGCCCCCTTCTAGGAGAAGAGAGCACAAAATGCACGCGAGAGCGTGAGGACTGGAGGGGGGGCCACAACAAATAGTGATCCTCATAGACATGGAGAAGGAGGTGCTGGAGATCAGCCACACCCTCGAGTGCCTGTCCATCGGGGACGCCGAGACTGAAACCCCACAAACATCTGGTGACACAACTTTAACATTCATCATACACAACATGAATTGATGTTAACAATGCTTGCCATGTTGAACACCTCAGTGTGCTTATCGCAACATGACACATCTGTGATCATGCTTAATATTCCTTCTGTTCTCTTACAGGCCCTTCAACGACCGCAGTGACGGCAAAGGGCGATTTCTCAGAAGACCTGCTGGCCTCTGAGGGTGCACCGTCACATCATAGCGAGCCATCCACCAGCACAGATACTCACACCTCGGTGGGTCCTAGTCCTCAGTCAGTTGGGTTGACACCTGGTGAGTCACCACACACAAGTGAGCACGAGAAGACACTGGTGGCAGGGGCAGCTGTAGAGAGTCCGTGTCGGTGGGCGCACTCCTCTCCAGGATCTGCTCAGCTGGACGCAGATGCTGAACCCTGGGGGCCATCCTTTAAAAGGAGAATGATCGAGGGACAGCGGCACATTTGCGAGGTACAGGAACAGGTGCCACGTTCACTCTCCACAATAGTGCAGAGGATGGAGGAATTCAACTCCTGCATGAGTGGAATGGCGACACAGGTAAGTGCGTTGTCTGCGATGGAGAGAATGACAGCCTCCATTGAGCTTCAAGAATGAGTCCATTCAGGCCCTGACAACGGTCGTTCGGACTCAGTTGTGAACGACATTCTGCCGCCTTAAACAGGCAGACAAATACACTAGCACTGGCCTTACAAGGCTTCACACATGTCCTCCAAACTGTTGTCCAGCAGAGTGGTATGAGTGATGTGGCCCTGGCCCAGGGGATGGAGAAAGGGGACATGGAAGTGGGGACGCCACTCAAAGCGCTCCCACGTCTCATCCATTGCCGCCCTCTCAACCAGTACCTGCAATGCTGCCTCTCCTCCAGGTGGCCGAATCTGCTCCTGCACAGGTGTAGCTGGAGCAGTCTTTGGAGGGGCCCTCAAGGGCTCCTAAACCCAGAGGGCAAAGGCCAAAAGCAGCTAAGCAGTCAGGGTATGAACATGAGCAACCTGCCACTACCTTTGCTACAGCCACAGGGGATGCACCACGTAGAAGTGGTAGGAAGAGGAAGGCTAATGATTTGTGAGCACGAAGAGTATGCACAAGGGTGTCTGATGGACTGTCATGTTTTCCGTTTATATTTGGTTTTTGTTATATTCACATTAAATGTTATCATTCTCACCACTACTGCCACGTCTTGCCCTTTCTTGACTGGCTTTTGTGATTGCACCCTTTCATGAGGTTCACCATGAATGGCGACACTTGATGCCATCCATTGGGTCACTTTACAGTGGGTGTATGTGTAGTTACAGGACTGTTTTGTGCAGGGGCCTGGGGGAGGGGTGGGGGGGGGTGCCTGGTGTTGGCGCTGCTCTTTCCAGGTGGTCTGAGTACTGGACTCTTCACACTTTCTGATGTTAGGCGAACCGTTCATATATCAGTGACTCCCTGGCCTCACGAGCAGCCAGGTGAGCCGCTGCTCTGGCCATGGGTTCCTCCTCCTCCTCTTCCTCCTTCTCAATATGAGTGGCAGATGTGGACGGGGACTTCTCAAGCGGCACCTCTCTCTGTTGTGCCATGTTGTGCAGGACACTACACACGACTATAATGCGTCCCACTCGGTCTGATGTATATTGAAGCATTCCCCTAGAACAATCAAGGCACCTAAATCACATCTTGAGCAGCCCTATCGCATGCTCAATTGTAGACCTGGTGGCGATGTGACTGATGTATCGACATTGTTGCTCAGAGGTGTCATGAGCCATGTGTGCAGGGGGTATCCCCTGTCCCCGAGGAGCCAGCCCTTAAGGGTGTTCGGTGCATGGAAGAGCCCAGGGATGTTGGATTCCCCCAGAATGAAGGAATCGTGGCAGCTGCCAGGGAATCTTTTGCAGTGGTCACAAATGAGCTGAGCGTTGATGGAGTGACACCCCTTTCTGTTGATGAACAGTCCTGGCTCATGTGGAGGTGCTCGGGTTGCTATACGGGTGCAATTGATTGCACCCTGCACCCATGGGAAGCCAGCCACAGAATGGAATCCCACTGCCCTCTCCATCTGGCTGAGGTCGTCCATGGGGAAGGTGACATATTGCGAGGCCCTGCGGAACAAGCCGTCGATTACCTTTTTTTTATTCGTCCATGGGATGTGGGCGTCGCTGGCGAGGCCGGCATTTATTGCCCATCCCTAATTGCCCTCGAGAAGGTGGTGGTGAGCCGTCTTCTTGAACCGCTGCAGTCCGTGTGGTGACGGTTCTCCCACAGTGCTGTTAGGAAGGGAGTTCCGGGATTTTGACCCAGCGACGATGAAGGAACGGCGATATATTTCCAAGTCGGGATGGTGAGTGACTTGGAGGGGAACGTGCAGGTGGTGTTGTTCCCATGCGCCTGCTGCTCTTGTCCTTCTAGGTGGTAGAGGTTGCGGGTTTGGGAGGTGCTGTCGAAGAAGCCTTGGCGAGTTGCTGCAGTGCATCCTGTGGATGGTACACACTGCAGCCACAGTGCACCGGTGGTGAAGGGAGTGAATGTTTAGGGTGGTGGATGGGGTGCCAATCAAGCGGGCTGCTTTATCTTGGATGGTGTCAAGCTTCTTGAGTGTTGTTGGAGCTGCACTCATCCAAGCAAGTGGAGAGTATTCCATCACACTCCTGACTTGTGCCTTGTAGATGGTGGAAAGGCTTTGGGGAGTCAGGAGGTGAGTCACTCGCCGCAGAATACCCAGCCTCTGACCTGCTCTCGTAGCCACAGTATTTATATGGCTGGTCCAGTTAAGTTTCTGGTCAATGGTGACCCCCAGGATGTTGATGGTGGGGGATTCGGCGATGGTAATGCCATTGAATATCAAGGGGAGGTGGTTAGACTCTTTCTTGTTGGAGATGGAAATTGCCTGGCACTTATCTGGCGCGAATGTTACTTGCCACTTATGAGCCCAAGCCTGGGTGTTGTCCACGTCTTGCTGCATGCGGACTCGGACTGCTTCATTACTCGAGGGGTTGTGAATGGAACTGAACACTGTGCAATCATCAGCGAACATCCCCATTTCTGACCTTATGATGGAGGGAAGGTCTTTGATGAAGCAGCTGAAGATGGTTGGGCCTAGGACACTGCCCTGAAGAACTCCTGCAGCAATGTCCTGGGGCTGAGATGATTGGCCTCCAACAACCGCTACCATCTTCCTTTGCGCTAGGTATGACTCCAGCCACTGGAGAGTTTTCCCCCTGATTCCCATTGACTTCAATTTTACTAGGGCTCCTTGGTGCCACACTCGGTCAAATGCTGCCTTGATGTCAAGGGCAGTCACTCTCACCTCACCTCTGGAATTCAGCTCTTTTGTCCATGTTTGGACCAAGGCTGTAATGAGGTCTGGAGCCGAGTGGTCCTGGCGGAACCCAAACTGAGCATCGATGAGCAGGTTATTGGTGAATAAGTGCCGCTTGATAGCACTGTCGACGACACCTTCCATCACTTTGCTGATGATTGAGAGTAGACTGATAGGGCGGTAATTGGCCGGATGGGATTTGTCCTGCTTTTTGTGCCTTATGCACTTGTGTGCAGATGACTGAGAGACCCCGATGATGTCCCTGGTGGCACCCTGGAATGATCCGGAGGCGAAGAAGTTGTGGGCAGTAGTGACTTTGACAGCGACGGGTAGAGATGCCGCTAGGCCCAGCCGGGAGCAGCTCGGCATGAAGGAGGCTGCGACCGCCTGGCAATTCACTCTCAGCCTCTGTGTGCACTACTCCTCAGAGAGGTCCAGGAAGCTGAGACTTGGTCTGTAGGCCCTCTGGTGAGGGTAGTGCCTCCTGCGACGTCGCTCTCTTTGTTGTTTCTCTCTGTGCTCTTTGCAGGTCTCTGTGGCGCAGCACTGTGTTGTGGAGCTGCAAGTGGCAGAAGTGCACTCCGTGCCTGGCGAGGATGGTGATGTTGCTCGTCCTCGGATGTAGTGGTGAATGCAGCCATCGTGCCCCACAGCCTGACGGTGTCAGTTTGAGGGGGTCCGAAAAGTTGGTAAATGTGTCAACAGAAGAATTCTGAGTGGAAACTAAGAATTTTCAGTATAAACACAAAGATCTCCCAGCCAAAAGTTTGACAGAGTGCCCTGCTGCAATAACTCACCTTTTATCCCCATCTGTCAAACAAACATTTCAATGTCCAACTGGGGGCTGGCTGAAACACGTCTCCTAAAACATGGAGTGTTTCCCACAGCACGGGAAACACACTGAGACTGAACGAAAATCGGTCCCCTGCCTCAATCACCATGAAATTAACTACTTCAAATACTTAAACTATCTAAATAACTGTTAACGATCATCCCGCCGACTTTAATTGCCGGTGGGACTTCCGTATTCGTGAGGCGGGCACGCGCACAGACACATCGGTGGGGAACCCAGAAGCCGGCGGGTTGGAGCCGGGTTCCTCAGCCGCTCGGGGTTTCCCCGATTTTCAGAGCCCCCCCGCCCCCAACACACCCGCACTTGAGCTTGAAAATCGAGCCCTCAGTCTCAGTTAGCTGCCTGGCTGGGGGGGCGGGGGAGCGGAGAAGTAAACTCAGGAAGGTCCTGTGCTACTCAGTTGATCCCCTGTGAATTTTCTTGCAAGGTCACTATATCCAGCTGACATTATCCCTTAAAGGGGAATCAACTATTACAGATATTTTACATTCAATTTAATATGATTACATTCCACTCATTCCAAGATCATAGTAACATTACACGTGATGGTACATTTTATTTAAAAAAAACTTCTAGGGCAATGCCTACTCCCACTTCAAAATGACAGGAAGAAGGAATTAGTCATGAGTTAGCACTTAATGTATGCATAATATTGCATAGAATTACATGGAATGTACAACAGGCCATTCAGCCCAACTGGTCTATGCCGGTGTTTATGCTCCACACTAGCCACCTCCCACATTACTTCACCTCACCCTATCAACCTATGCTCTCTCCCTCATGTACTTATCCAGCTTCCCCTTAAACGCATCTGTGCTATTCGCCTCAACTACTCCATCTAGTTTCTCTGTATCAACCTTGTCAAATCCCTTTATCATTTTAAAGTCCTTGATTAGGTCATGCCTCAACCTTTCAAATGCAAGGGAATACAAACCAAGTTTATGCAACCGTCCCTTGTAATTTAACCCTTTAAGATCTGGTACCATCCCGGTGAATCTGTGCTATAGCCCTTACAAGACCAAAGTACTTTCCTGAAATTCGGTGCCCAAAACTGAACGCAGTAATCCAGACAGTGATTTGCGTATGTGGGCACCCATGGACCCAGGAAATTGGCAGATAATCGCATCTTTTCGAACATAGGTCTTACACACATGGGTCAACGGTACTCCAGGCACAGCAATGAAGACACATATGCAAACAAGTAACACAAATTTAATCTTTCTCAGACTGTACGGTTGATATGTACCACACCGAAGGAGATTCGTGCAGTGAACTGTGCAAAGAAGGTCCACACATGCAAGAATTCTCCCGTGGATACTCAGGATAATTGATCCACAGATAATGGAGGTCCTGGTATGCTAAGAAAGTTCATAGAGTATCATGTCAAGGACTCCTTGATCAGATACAACATGACTTAGATAAAGGCTAATGCAGGCCTACCAACTTTCCCACATTGAGAGTTTTGCACATGAGATTGGAATCTCCTGCCCTTGCACCTGAGTATTATGATTTAACACCGTCACTGTGCAGGTAAATGTCAGCTTTTTAGTTTTCTTTTGCTTTCTCTTATTCACTAGTGACAAAAAGCAAAAAAAAAAGCCATGGAGATTGGACTACCTCAGTGTCGACAGTGGTAGGAGCAGCTTCCCAAAAGGTTTACATCTGTCTTTACTCTTTACAGGTGCTGATGAACATGCTGTATATTTCCAGCACTTTTTATTTTTTATTTCTGAGCGTGAAAGCCTTCCATTAAAACCCTAGTTTCAATACAGAACTTTCACAATGGGATAGCACTTCCAGCATACCTGGGAGAGCAAGAAAAGGGAGCTATTTCAACACCACGTGCGTGCGAGGAGTACGTGCGATGCCCATTTTTCCATTCGATATGCAGGTTAAAAAGTGCGACTAGAACAACATAAATTAAAAATCGATAGCCATTATAAAATGTACTCAAAGGGCACTAGGACACGGAATGCTTTATCAGAAACTGTGGTGGAAGTAGAATCCATAATAGCTGTTAGAAGGGAAGTGGATAAATATTTGAAAAGAAAAAATTAAAAGGATATAGAAAAGGGGCAGGGGAATGGAACTAAGTGGATAGTTCTTTCAAAGAGCCAGCACAGGCACGATGAGCTGACAGCACTCCTATATTACTACACCTTATGATTCTAACTGCAGATTATCACTTAATAAACTTGCAGTAACTATGACTCAATCTTTAATAATCCATGCTGACATCTTCACGCATCAATTACATAGTGCATCCTGGCCACTAATATCTGTCATTGGCAAGAAAAAATGAGCAAAACCAGGATAAAACTGCTCAGTCATTATATATGTGACAGATGGCTTGGAGTAGGGAAATAATCCATTCTGTACTTATACAATGGAAATACTTGATAGAAGAGTTAATAATCACGACGTCAGATCTGTTACACTTGTTAAGTCTTACATCTCGAGTAATTCCATCTACAGTCTTACAATAATAGAGCTGTAATAGTAGGGGACTTCAATTATCCTAGTATAGACTGGGGGAAAAAAACAAAGTAAAGGGCAAGGAGGATGAAGAAGTCCTGAAATGTGTACAAGAGAACTTTCTTAATCAGTATGTTTCTAGCCCAACAAGGAAGGAAACAGTGCTGGATCTAGTTCTGGGGAATGAAATCGGGCAAGAGGAGTGTGTTTCAGTGGGAGAATATTTATAATTATATATTAAATTGCATCTGCCATGTGTCTGCCCATTTCACCAGTCTGTCTATGTCCTCCTGAAGTCTGCTACTATCCTGCTCGCTATTTACCACATTGTCAAGTTTTGAGTCATACGCAAACTTCAAAATTGTACCCCCTATACCCAAGTCCAGGTCATTTATATATAACAAGAAAAGCAATGGACCTAATACTAGGAGACCCCAGACTTCTTTCCAGTCAGAAAAACATCCGTTCACCAATACTCATAATATAATTAGATTTAAAGTAGTTATGGAAAGGGACAAAGAAAAATCAAAGGTGAAAATACCAAACTGGAAGAGAGACAATTTCAGTGATTTGAGAAGGGATCTTGCACAGGTGAACTGGAAACAAAGATTGATCAGGAAAACAGTAAATGAGCAATGGCAGGCATTTAAGGCAGAGATAGTTCAGGTACAAACCAAGGATATTCCCGTAAGGAGGAAAGATGGGACATCCAAAGCTAGAGCTTTCTGGATGACAAAGGAAATAGAGGTTAAAATAAAACAGAAAAAGATTTATGACAAATGTCAGGCACAGAATACAGTCGAAAACCTGGCAGAATACAGAGTTCAGGGGGAAATTGAAAAAAGGATATAAGAAGAAGGGCAAAGAGAGAATATTAGAAAAGATTAGCAGGTAACATAAAAGGGAACCCAAAAATCTTTTATAAACATATAAAAAGTAAAAGGATAGTTAAAGGAATGGTGGGGCTGATTAGGGGTAAAAAAAGGAAATCTTGTGGAGGCAGAGGGCATGACTGAGGTACTGAATGAGGACTTTGCATCTGTCTTCACAAAAGAAGAGGATGAAGTTAATGTCACAGTAGAGACATTGGAGAGGATAAAAATTGATAGAAACGAGATCCTAAATAGGTTGGCATCACTCAAAGTTAACAAGTCACCCAGTCCAGATGAGATGCATCCTAGGTTGCTGAGGGAAGCTAAGCTGGAAATAGCAGGCACTCTGACCACAATCTTTCAGTCCTCCTCGGATGTGGGAATGGTGCCAGAGGATTGGAGGATTGCAAATGTTACATCCCTATTCAAAAAAGGGGCGAGGGATAAACCTGGTAACTACAGTCTAATGTTAATGGTGGGAAAACTACTAGAGACCATTGTCAAGGACAAAATTAATTCTCACTTGGAGAAGCATAGGTTAATAAGGGACAGCCAGCACGGATTTGTTAAAGGCAAATCGTGTCTGACTAACCTGATTGATGAAGTAGCAGAGAGGGTTGATGAAGGTAGTCCAGTAGATATTGTATATATGGACTTTCAAAAGGCATTTGATAAAGTACCACATAACAGACTTATTCGGAAAATAGAAACACATGGTATTAAAAGGATGGTAGTTACTTGGGTATATAATTGGCTAAGGGATAGGAGGAAGAGAGTAGTGGTGAACGGATGTTTTTCTGACTGGAGAGAAAGCTGGGGTCTCCCAGGGGTCAGTATTTGGACCATTGCTTCTCTCATTATATATTAATTAACTGGACTTGGGTATAGGGAGTACAATTTTGAAGTTTGCGGATGATACAAAACTTGACAATGGAGTGAACAGTGAGCAGGATAGTAGTGGACTTCAGGAGGACATAGACTGGTGAAATGGGCAGACACACGGCAGATGAAATTTAATGCGGGTAAGTGTGAAGTGATGCACTTTGCGAGGGACAACACGGAGAGTCTGTATAATTTAAATGGTACTATTTTGAAGGGGGTGCAAGAGCAGAGGGACCTAGGGGTGCATATTGACAAATCTTTGAAGGTGGCACAGCAAGTTGATAAGGCGGTTAAGAAAGCGTATGGCATACTTTGCTTTATAAATAGGGGAATTGAATACAAAAACAAGGAAGTCATGCAAAACCTTTACAAATCACTGGTTAGGCCTCAGTTGGTGTATTGTGTACAATTCTGGGCACCACACTTTAGGAAGGATGTCAAGGCCTTGGAGAGGGTACAGAGGAGGTTTACCAGGATACCAGTGATGAGGAACTTCAGTTACAGGGAGAGAGTGGAGAAGCTGGGATTGTTCTCCTTACAGCAGAGAAGGTTAAGGGGAGACCTAATAGAGGTATTCAAAATTATGAGGGGTTTTGATAGAGCAAGTAGGGAGAAACTGTTTCCTCTGGCAAGTGTGCCGGTAACCAGAGGTCACAGATTTAAAATAATTGGCAAAAGAACCAGAGGGGAAATGAGGAGAAATGTTTTCACACAGAGGGTTGTTAAGATCTGAAATGCACTACCTGAAAGAGTGGTGGAAGCAGATTCCATAAAAACTTTCAAAAGGCAAATGGACATGTACTTGAAGAGGACAAATTTACAGGGTTATGGGAGTAAATTAGACAGCTCTTTCAAAGAGCCAGCACAGGCACGATGGGCTGAATGGCCTCTGTCTGTGCTGTAAGATTCTATGATTCAATGATCTAGTGTTTCTATTGATGGAAAAAAAGAAACACCATATTCAACAGCTGCCAAGCGCTCTTATAAACACCATGTCATGTGCCCACTGTTTTTCTACCATGCCTGTACACATACTGATCCTAACACAATGCCAGTCAATATTCCTGAAATGCCTGGGATTACTATTCACCAAAACCAAACTGGGCCTACCCACACTTCATCCCAGACCCATCCATTACTCTATATATTTGGTAGCAGTGTCTAAGTGTAATGTAAAGATATAAGTGTAAATTAGGAATGACATACCTCTTGCTTAATTTTACCCAGTGTGTGTTTCTTTATTACGCCCTTGAACAGCATTGACCTGAATATGTATGTTGGTATATTTTCCTCTGTTCATTACTGTTCAAGAAAATTAGATGCGAGTATGAAGCAGTGTGCCCCATGTGTACATTTTTGCTTAAGTTAAGAGGAACATATAGCCTGGTAACTACAGTAATCTGAGATCTGTTGTTCAATCTGCAGAGTTGAATAACACTACATGCATGAATGATGAATATAGGACATAAATAAGTAGGCAGCAATATTTAAGCAAATTGTATTCTTTTACCATCAGATTTATTTCTTTTTAATATGTATGAAATGTTTTTGACAAATAAAAACAGCTTTAAGGTTTCAAGGAAAGGATTTGTCTAATAAACACTCTCTGCAGCATCACATGAGTCGAGATTCACAACACCTAGTGCAGTACATAACATTAGGGGTCCTATCACATCCCAAAATTCTGCACATCTTCCTTTAAAAAAAACAAGCACCAATGAAAATTAAAGAATTGTGTACACAGTTTACAATTGAACACAAAGTGACAGCTTTCAAACTTTGTACAACTAGTTGTGTTGAACAAGCCATTTGTAATATGTTTATTAACAGTTCTTTGTGTCCGTAACGAGGTACACCTGATCTATGGTAATTAGGGGAACATTATTGTGCTTCTTTCAGTAGCTACATTTCTATAACTGCAATCCTGCAGTAATTCGATTGTTCGTTTCCCAAAACTCAAACATACACAGCATTCTCTTGCAGAAATAGCACTGATTTAGTCAGACTCTTGCATAAGAGTCAATTTAAAACATTGTTCTTCTTTACAATAGTTAACCACTGCACACAAAGTTTCTAATTGAGAAACAGCTGTCTGAAAGGTCATATTAACTGCATTAAATGAGCAAATACATCCTTCATACATATGGGCTATGATGTTTCATTTATCCTTAAAACTGTTTTGAATATACGGATAGTTACAATTAGAGTCAGTTCAAACAACTATTAAGTGCTGTGCTGAAACATAATCATGTATGATACTGCTATTTGAAATATAATTTACTAATACAAAGTTTCACAGTTCACACATTCAGCCTTGTAATACTGTACATCAAGAAAATACAATATAGTAATATGTACAGTGTGATAAAAATTGACATTAAAAAAATAAAAAGGCAATTTAGTTTTAAAATCAGTAGTGGACACACAGATATTACGTAAACAGATGTTGAATGAATAAACAAATGACTTTTCATTACAATAATAGGTTTTTCTCATTTGAGGATAATTTGGATTTTCAGGCAAAAAAAAAGTACACAAACCCTCCTAGCCTATTATCAATGATACAAGAAACCACAAATAATTACTGTTTTGTTTGCTGTAATTTGTAAGTGCAGAGTGAGTGATGATAATATTTTGAACGCAAGGAGGCCCTCCTGCAGTTGAATTAGTAATAAATCCGATGCACATCGCAGGAGTGACTCGGAGAGCAGTGTGTAGATCTCATGTCAACATTTCCATTAGAAATACTGAATTGAGTCTCTGTGATATGAATGCATGTTTCTTTGGATGCATTTACAGGACAGGTTTAGCTCTGGTGCAAAGCGGTTTCAGCTTTGTAACTCACTAAAGTCATGTAAATCGGGTGTAAAGGCCCCAGCTGACTCGGAAGTGGAGTGGAGTGAGACTCCATCCTCCAGGGAGTCTCACACTGCTTCATTCCGGTTGTAAATAAGTCCTTAATCAAAAGAAATCCAGTTTATTAGTGAGATAGTCCCAATTTTATTGTGAGATATACTTAATAAATGATGTCTCCTTCAGCCACAAAAGTAGTGAATTCAATACATTTACCTGATTGTAATATAATTTCAGGAGCCCAAGAAAAAAATCTAAATTGGCCCACATACATCGCACATACAGGTGTCTTAATTTACAAACGCAGTAGCCTATCATGGAGTGATTCTCTTCAAGTATCTTATTGAACAACTTCAAACACACAGTTACTGTTCTGTCAGTCAACTCTAATGTTCTTTGGTTGAATTATTCAAAATATATTAATTTTTTTTTTTAGGAAGATTTCAAACACAATACTCCACAGGTTCGATATTTTTAACCTGTTAAATCCAGCTTATCAAAGTATTTTTTTAAAAACCCATTCTGAATACAAAAAGTAATGTGCACTTCTTTCAAAACAAAAGAAAAAGGCAGCATCAGTAATAAAGTGCAGAAAGCAGCTGCGACCTACTTTTGACAAAACTGGCCCAGAGATTGACAGGTAGCAAAGTGCTGCCTCTGTCATGTTAGGGGAAGGTTAGGGAAAAGGGGAGTAAATTAAATAAAAATGAACCTGACACCAATAAGACCTTCATTCTCATCCGGTCTGCTTGTTATGGTTGGTTTAGAGTGGTATAGCAGACCAAGGCTTCTTCCACAGCACCTCCACTACCTATATGAAACGCCAGCACCTCCAAGTCACACGCCATCCTGACTTGGAAATATATCACCATTCCTTCATCGTCGCTGGGTTAAAATCCTGGAACTCCCTACTTAACAGCACTGTGGGAGAACCTTCACCACACGGACTGCAGCGGTTCAAGAAGGCGGCTCACAACCACACAAGGACAACTAGGGATGGGCAATAAATGCTGGCCTTGCCAACGACGCCCACATCCCAAGAATGAATTTTTTTTTAAAAGATGGATGTTAAAGATCCCCCGGCACTAACTGAAGAAGAGCAAGGAGTTCTCCTGGTGACCTGGCTCACATTCCTTCCTCAATCAACTCCATCAAAAACAGATTAATTGGTTATTCGTCTCATTGCTGCAAAAGTAGCTGCTATGTTTGCCTGCTTAACAACAATCAGCGTAATTCAAAGTAACTCATTGTGAAGTGATTTGAGATGTTTCTGACAGGTGTAAGTATTTCCTTTATTCACGCTGTTGCTGGACAAACACAAGCATTTTTTAAACAACCGTCCCTTTAATAGCTTTCAATAGAACTGGGTTAAAAAAAAAACTCCAGGGGATAAAGTAATGGAATGTGGCGGTCACCGTGCCCATGTTGTATTTTTGGGCTTTCCCGGACTTTACATTTTATTATCCTTCCACAGCATTCTAATTACATCAGAAAGAAAAAAAAAATGCATAATGAGCTTGCCTCCATCTATTTCAATAGAATCACACTCTGGCAAAAGAACCAGAGGGGAGATGAGGAGATTTTTTTTTTAAGCAGCAAGTTGTCATGATCTGGAATGCACTGCCCGAAAGCATGGTGGACGCAGATTCAATAGCAACTTTCAAAAGGATATATACATGGAAAGGAAAAATTTGCAGGGCTATAGGGAAAGAGCAGGGGAGTAGGGCTAATGGGATGGCTCTTTCAAAGAGCTGGCATAGGCACAATGGGCCGAATGGCCTCCTTCTGCGCTGTATGATTCTGTGATTCCTGCCTCACACACAACCAAAGGTCTGTGTTCATATTTGCAACAGGAAACAAAATCAATTGGTTGTCTCAGATAATGCAGATATTTTGTTTGAAACATAAGCTTAATACTCACGAAACTTACTTATGAAACATAAGCAATACTCTTTTGAACATGTGACAACTCATAGGATATGCCTCTGAAACGCAATTGTAACAGAGGCATTATTAAACCTCCATTACAATAGTGGACAGAGGAATGTCATAAGGGGGCATTAAGTCCTTGTCTGCTAATATCCCAAACTGTAATTTCATAGGCTGTAGTCTCCCATCTAATCAGTGCTGTCAGCTACCTTCAAATTTGCTGTTGCCTTTATTCTATCTTTGCTCCCGATTCCCCTTTTGTTTATGGCCAATGACAAAGATCTACAGTACGTCTCCAACGCTGCTGCTGCCCTTTAGAAGGAAAAGTTGTCTTGGTTGAGTGGGAGATCAAGCTTAAATGTTTTGTGCTTTGGGAAAAGGTGTGATTAAGTATTTCCAGGGTTATGGTCCTAAGTGCCACAGGGCAAGTTTGCGACTCAAATTGCAATGGTGTGGTGCTGAAGCATATTGCTGTACCAACGCACTACAGCACAAAGTGTTGGGCGATGGGATCGATCAGATCTGTAATTCTCTACAGGGTGAGTTTCTGACCATCTGCTCATTATCTCATTGCTGTTCGTGGGACCTTGCTGTGTGCAAATTGGCTGCTGCGTTTCCTACAGTACAAGGGTGACTACATTTCAAAAGTACTTCATTGACTGTAAAGCCCGACGAGACATCCTGAGGTCGTGAAAGGTGCTTTTTAAATGCAGGCCTTTTTTCTTTCTCAGCTAGGTTCTCAGAGGGAAGAGATGTCAAGCGGAAGCAAGGTATTCCTATGCATGGAGGGGGAAAAATTCAAAAGACAAGTCAACACAAGCTGCTCTCATACACCTACTGGTGAGGGAGTGGCATCTTTACAGATTGGTTGCAGATTGTCTGCTTCTCACTCAAAGAATGGCGTAAAGCGAAGTGAGGAGCCTAAAATTGAAAGGAAGGGCACTTGACTGGGCTGTACGTTATGGGTCTGGTAGAATCTTGGCATTGATCTGACCCTGGGTCCCTCCTTCACTTACATTGGGCATGTCGTATTGTACACAAATTCTGTGCAAGATAATACAAGTCACTGCCTCTTATTTCTAAGCTTAAAAATGCCCCCAGATTTCTAGCTTAAAAGATGAAGGAATGTATTTTTGGCTTTTCCATGGATTGTGAAGTGCATAATGGAAATCCTCCGCTTTTAGCTGCACAAATAAGTTGCTTCTAGACACACTTCATTTTTTTCCACTCTTTCTTCATCGTCCTTCATTTAGTTTAAAAAAGTGGTTTTATCCACAATACATGAATTTTGAATAAAACAGCTAAGTGTTAAACTGTACATACAATCTTATATAAAGTATGGAATGATGTTATACAAAGTATGGAATGAGAAAAGATCATTTGGTCCATTCGCCCAAACCATCCAACAGATCATAAGACAATGTACACTGCCATGCGATTTCTCCGACTTATCTAATTTCCTGAAGCAAGTGAATAATGACACAGTGAACTTTCAAGAGCAGAGCTCTGAAATTTCCCTTTGATAACCAAAAGCAATGAAATGATAGTCCCTGGATCTCTATCCAAGACTGCCATTACATTACTGCTAAGTGGTTTCTATTTCACATTGATGCACAATCAGCATTATAACTCAGTAGTAGCTTGGCCCTCTGACAATTTAGCTCGGTGACCTCCACTAGAGGCTTTTGCACCCTCTGCTGTTGAACCAGGTGTAGTATTACATTGGGTCTGGTGTGAAGTTGCTTTTAACAAAAAGTGTCTGTTGGGCAGCTTGCACTGATTATAAACTTAAGTCTTTTTAATGTTAAAAACATTAACTTGTGAATTTATGTAGGCAGTTTCCATCATAAGTGTGAGAATATGAATTGATAATGGCAAAAGTTGACATAGAAGTGTGATTAAAAAAAACATAACAGGAAGTAAGGTTTTGTATACAGGAAGTGCATGCAAATGTATGATTTTTTTATATATATAGACTGGCAGAGAGTGGAGCTGTGTACGTTCTGTGAGCACGCACTCACAGAGTTATCTCCTGGTTGAGCTTAGTGCTAAGATCGACCGTTGCACACCCTGTAGTGTAACTCTGGTCTACGGGCACACATTATGATTTAAGCCTAGTAATCTCAGATTGGCAGGTGTAGTATAATGGCAAGCTTACATTTTTAAACTTAAGTTCTAAATTACCCTCTCCTCAACAAATAAAATAAGTAATTGTATAATATATATATACATACATAAGTGTATAGTGCTTCTTTTAGTATTTTGCTTAAAAATAACCTGGCATTTGGCCAGTGTGAGGCCATATACCTTTCACTCCTATGTCACTATCCTCTTAATTACCTTCTCAACTACATCATGCTATACTCCTACCATGCTCTGCAAATCTCCCATATAATTGTTAAAAACATTCCTTGTAATATATTGAATACTCTTTTTTTTTACCAACAGCTCATTAGCAGCAGTTCAGTCTCCCACGTTCTACAACACCATAGCCACTATTAAAACGCTACATTGCAACTCAGTATCAGCCGTCCACTGCCCCACACACTGTATATGTGTGGTCCAAATTGACAAGACTACGCACCAGCTTACTGCAGTTCCCAGCTACATTCTTAGCCTTTGCAGACTCTAAATATAGGTATGTTCTAAGTAAGTAATGTCGAGGCATAATATTTGCCCCTCCAGTGTCCCTTCAGCTAGCACTAGCTCATGTTGGGTTACACAATCCTTTTGTGTCTATGCTTTAGTGCAAAAGCTATTTTCCCTGCTAATAGGTTGCATTGAATAAATGATAAGCAATGAGCATTTAAATCAGTTTGTGGTATCCTTTGCTCAGCTTAGTGGCG
The DNA here is from genome assembly GCF_035084215.1 of Heptranchias perlo. NCBI lineage: Eukaryota > Metazoa > Chordata > Chondrichthyes > Hexanchiformes > Hexanchidae > Heptranchias > Heptranchias perlo. The sequence continues at coordinate 15,329,020 of NC_090333.1, read as the reverse complement.
TTTTATACCTGCTTGTGCAGCTGTTTTTTGGGCATCAACACCCTTCAAAAGGCACATTTTTTCAATTGATTTTTTTCGTTAAATAAATAAATTTGGAAAGAACCACCATCTTGTCTGACTCCTGTTTACTGAGAACAAAGTTCTGATTTTATATATATTATATATATATTTCATACATTTAAAAAAGGCTGGTCGTATCTTCACACAGAGATTTCTGTCAATCATACCTGCACTGATTTTTTTTTCAGTGCATAAAGGCAATGGTCTGCTCTTATAAATTTTCTCTGGCTCTAATCCAGAAATTCTGTAGCACAGTAAAATCCACTTGTTTGAGATTTGTAACTATGATAGAGGCGAGACACTAATTACTGAATCCACTAATTCCATCTATTGTTTCATATAGCACAGCTAAAAAAAAAATCATGGATTATAAAATACAAGGTTAATGTAAAAATGTTGGCAGTAACTCTGGTGTTATACACATTTAAAAGCAAAAGAAAAAAAACTCTGAAGCACAACCAACTCACAACAGACTCACCCATCAGGGTCACGACCTTAAAAGTGGTAACTTTATGGCTGAAATTTAGATTGCACTTGACAACACTCTATTCCGTTTTCATTTGTTCCCTGACATGAGAAGGCAGCACATCAAACAAGGCGTCCTCCACCAGCAGCCCACTTCGCTTCAGTGACCTGCACTCACCCAGCTCTGGAGGGAGTGCTTCGAAATGATTGCCCTTCAGTTCCAGCACTGTGAGGAGTGCCAAGTTGCCAATCTTTGGGGACAGTACTGACAGGTTGTTCTTTCCTATTTTTAGCGTCTTCAGCTTTTTGCAAAAGTACAGCTCGTCTGGCAAGCTCTCCACTTTATTGCCGGTGATGGAAAAGTCCTGCAGGCTTTGGAGGACGCCGATCTCGGGTGGGATGAATCGGATGTCGTTGTGGCACAGGTCCAAAGATCTCAATTTGTTGCACAGGAAGAGGTGCGAAGGCAAAACCTCGATCTTGTTGTGGTTAAAGTAAAGGCGTTCTAGGCTCGATAACTTTTTGATGTGCTCCGGGATGTAAGTTATACTGTTGTGCCACATCTTGAGGCAAGTGAGTTTGCGGCAATGTTGAAAGCTAATAATTTCCTCGACTGATTTAAGATTGTTTTCCTTCAAGTCAAGTTCTTGAAGATTGATCAGGCTGAACACGGCGTGGGGTATTCGCTCCAGGTCGCAGTGAATAAGCTCGAGCTCTGTAATGTTGACCATTTTCTTCAAGCTATTGAGCATCACTAACTTGGTGCCATCATTCTGAATGCAAAGTGTTTGGAGGTGACTTGAAGTTTCAACGATTGGTGGAGGGATTTTGGTCAAGTTACTCTTAATGTAAAGAACCTTGAGGCTTTTGAGCTCCCGCAAGGATTCCAGTGTAATGTTCTTAGAAATGTCAGGACTCAGAGAGCCCTGAAGATGCAACTCTTCCAAACTCTTCAGCCCATACATCCAATGTGGGAGCTCCCGGATATCGTCAAACTTGACTCGCAAAACCTTTAGATGTTCCTTCAGGAATGCCAGAGCAGCGCTGTGGATCTTGGCCGAGCATTGGTACAAGGACAACTCCTGGAGGTCCTCAAGCTGCACGATGGTCGCTGGGATGGTCACGTTGTTGATTATCTCCAGTTTTAGAGACTGCAATTCCGTCAGTTCAAACACGGTATCTGGTAACCCCGAGAGCATGAAAAGCTGCAGCTCCAGCCTGTTCTGAGCGTTGGTCTGCAACCTCTGCCGCAGTTTATCCGGGGTCCACTCGTTGTTCAGGTTCAACTGCTTCAATTTATTCTCGCTGACCTCTGACAGGAACACGGCGAACCTCTTGGAGTACAGAGGGTCGTACTGGTCTATCAGGTGCAGCATGAAGGCAAAGTCGTTTTTGACATCTGGGATGTCGTCAATACCAGTCTCTTGCCGCACGTACTCGAAGGAATATTCTTTCAGGGAACGGTAGAACAGCCAATACAGCGTGTACAGGCATGTCAGGCCATAGACACTGACAAAACATAGATAGCAGATGGACAGCTTGGAGAAAAGGTGAGCCATGGTGTGATTGCAGGAAAACTTACAGTAGCCGGTCATCTCCTGAATGTTGACCTCGCAATCCACGGTGAAGTTGACTTTGGAGACGAGGATACTGTTATAGGCAATGATGAAAATGAACTTAATGACTTTGATGATAGTTTGACGCACGTACATGGAGTACAGAAGGTCGCCTTCTTCGACGTGCAGTCGGAATTTTTTGACTTTCTCAAACAGCGCTTTTGCCTGTTCGCCTTCCTTCTTGTCCAGGGCACTCGCGGTCGGTTTCTCCACCACTATCTTCTCGGGGATGGATCGCAAGGACTGCGTTTTCACCAGGTTGCCTTCCGAATTGGACAAACCCGGTGCTACTTTGATCAGGTTATTCTTCTGGATTCTCTTAGTGTCCTCCTTTTCCTCGGGATTTTCCCCGGACACTTCGGACAGAGCGCGGGTGGTCCACGGCGAGTCAAAGCACTTGCCCAGTATTGAAATGAAGTGTTCGATTTTTGAGCTGGATCCAGGGAACTTGAACCAAAAGTTGCTACACAGCATGAAGATCAGAGTGTGTATCAGGACAAGATAGGGGAAATACTTGGCATACCAGTGCAGAGCACGCTCATAGCACATTTGGTTTATAAAGCTGTACTGTTGAAGGTCAAGGTTGGTTTTCAGTCCTTTCATTTCATCAGAAGGACCAGAGGATGGGTGTGATAGTGGCAATGGTCCTGGTGTTACAAGTTGACTGGAAGAAATGTTGATGAGAGTTTGATTTTGAACAGGGCGTAAGGTGTGGGGTGAAATCCGTTTAGGAAGACAAATAATCTTGTCTTGCATTACCTGGGAAAGGGGGAGAAACAAGGCATTAAAAGGGATAACCGTTAGAAGGCTTACACAGCAATATTTATCAATGAGTCACATAATCATAGAAATTACAACACCGGTCATTCAGCCCATCGCGCCTGTGCTGGTCTTGGCTTTCGAGCTATGTAGTCTACAAAGATTATAAAAATATAAAAATGGATTTGCTCACAGTAAAGAAAGAACTAACATTTATATAAAGCCTTTCACGACCACAAAGTGCTTGTGAAATGTAGTTACTGTTGTAACGTAGGGAAATACGGCAGCCTATTTACACATAACACGGCCCCATAAACAGCAAAGAGATAAACGACAAGATAATCAGTTTTTTAAGTGATGTTGTTTGAGGGATAAATATTGGCCAGGACAACTCTCCAGCTCTCCTTTGAATAGTGTCACGGGATCCACCTGAGGGCAGACAAAGTCTCAGTCTTACCTCTCATCTGAAAGACGGCACCTCCAGCAGTACAGCTCAGTACTGCGCTGGATTATGTGCTTAAACTCTGGAGTGGGACTTGAACCCACAACCTGCTGACTCAGAGGCAAAAGTGCTACAGTTGAGCCAAGGCTGACTGCAGTTCTTCAAATCCGCTCTTTGTGTTTCAGTGTTTATGGAAATATGGGAACATTTAAAATTTACCAGAGATTTATCTTTTGCATAAAATCCTCAGAACAACAAGAATCAGCAAGTATATAAATAAATAATTCTGTTCTGTTGTATAGAACAGATTTACTTTTCAGGGGTAATTGTGAAAGTTAAGCGCAACTTCTACGATGGCAGCTGAGTACCACAAGGAAAGTGCCTGGGTCTTAGACAGGTCTCCCAGGGTTGCCTGTCATTTTTGGTTATAAGTTTCAACAATTCCTGTATAGACCACAAGATGGCAGCACATTCCCTCTCAATCAACGAGCATCATTGTACACAGTCATACAAGTTGCTCAAACTACTCAACCTGCAAACTTGAAAATTAGGGAGACCTTATTTAACTATGAGTGGTGCTGTGAATATTCAAATAACTTAATATCTTCATTTTTGTACTATTATTTACATGCATCTAATGAGCTTAATAGATAACATAAAAGGGAATCCAAAAGTCTTCTATAGGCGTATAAACAGTAAACGGGTAATAAGAGGAGGGGTGGGGCTGATCAGGGACCAAAAAGGAGATCCACTCATTGAGGCAGTGGGCATGGCTGAGGTACTAAATGAGCACTTTGCATCTGTCTTTACCAAGGAAGAAGATGCCGCCAGAGTCACAGTAAAAGAGGAGGTAGTTGAGATACTGGATGGGCTAAAAATTGATAAAGAGGTACTGGAAAGGCTGGCTGTACTTAAAGTTGGTAAGTCACCTGGTCCGGATGGGCTGCATCCTAGTTTGCTGAGGGAAGTAAGGGTGGAAATTGCAATGGTGCTGGCCATAATCTTCCAATCCTCCTTAGATATGGGGGTGGTGCCAGAGGACTGGAGAATTGCAAATATTACACCCTTGTTTAAAAAACAGTGTAAGGGTAAATTTGGTAACTACAGGCCAGTCAGTTTAACCTCGGTGGTGAGGAAGCTTTTAGAAAGGATAATCCGGGACAAAATTAATAGTCACTTGGACAAGTGTGGATTAATAAAGGAAAGCCAGCACGGATTTGTTAAAGGCAAATCGTGTTTAACTAACTTGATTGAGTTTTTTGATGAGGTAACAGAAAAAGTTGATGAGGGCAATGTGGTTGATGTTGTGTATATGAACTTTCAAAAGGCGTTTGATAAAAGTGCCATATAATAGGCTTGTCAGCAATATTGAAGCCCATGGAATAAAAAGGGCAATGGCAGCATGGATATGAAATTGGCTAAGTGACAGGAAACAGAGAGTAGGAACATAGGAACAAGAGTTGGCCATTCAGCCCCTCATGCCTGCTCCGCCATTTGATAAGATCATGGCTGATCTGTGATCTAACTCCATATACCCGCCTTTGGCCCATATCCCTTAATACCTTTGATTGCCAAAAAGCTATCTATCTCAGATTTAAATTTAGCAATTGAGCTAGTAGAGTAGTGGTGAACGGTTGTTTTTTCGGACTGGAAGAAGGTGTGCAGTGGTGTTCCCCAGGGGTCAGCACTGGGACCACTGCTTTTTTTAATATATATATATTGACTTGGACTTGGGTGTACAGGGCACAATTTCAAAATTTGCAGATGACACAAAACTTGAAAGTGTAGTAAACAGTGAGGAGGATAGTGAAAGACTGCAAGAGAACATAGACAGGCTGGTGGAATGGGTGGTGAAATTCAACCCAGAGAAGTGCAAAGTGATACATTTTGGCAGGAAGAATGAGGAGAGGCAATATAAACTCAACGGTACAATTCTAAAGGGGGTGCACATGGGATCCTGGACTTTATAAATAGAGGCATAGAGTACAAAAGTATGGAAGTTATGTTGAATCTTTATAAAACACTGGTTCGGCCACAACTGTAGTATTGTGTCCAATTCTGGGCACCGCACTTTAGGAAAGATGTGAAGGCCTTAGAGAGGGTGCAGAAAAGATTTACTAGAATGGTTCCAAAGATGAGGGACATCAGTTACATGGTTAGATTGGAGAAGCTGGGGTTGTTCTCCTTAGAGCAGAGAAGGTTGAGAGGAGATTTGATAGAGGTGTTCAAAACCATGAGAGGATTAGATAAAGTAAATAAAGAAAAATTCTTCCCAATGGCAGAAGGATCGTGAACCAGCGGACACATATTTAAGGTGACTGGCAAAAGAACCAAAGGCGACATGAGGAAAAACTTTCTTATGCAGTGAGTATTTATAATCTGGAATGCATTGCCTGAAAGATTAGTGGAAGCAGTTTCAATTGTGGCTTTCAAAAAGGAATTGGATAAATATTTGAAGGGAAAAATTTTGCAGGGCTACGGGGAAAAGAGGGGGGAATTGGACTAATTGGATTGTTCTTACAATGAGCCGGCGTGGGCTCGATGGGCGGAATGGCCTCCTTCTGTGCCGTAACCATTCTATGATAATGGATTGTTATAGTTTCTACAAATCTAAATATAATTTTAGGAAGTTTTGAACTGGATATGTGCTTACTATTTTTCACACATCTCAATCAGAGACTATTACCTTATTGCATTTTGATGGTACATAGTTTTAAACTTAAGCTGAGCTGCAGACACTACATCGCAACACATATAGTTCTTGTTCTGAGTTACTCCATAGTTGAAAACTCCACTCCAAGCGAAAGCTTGACGTGCAAGTAAACAAAGTCCGCCAGTGTAACGCTGTCTGTTTATCACCCTACTCCAGTGCTTGAACTCTTGAGTACTTGCTGGCTTTAATTAGTCAGCAATTCACAGAGAAGTGGCCTGTCACGTGAATAAGTACAAACCCCTCACCAGTATCTTCTCGGCCATGCAGGCGCTGTCAGGTGCCTTAAATCAAGGCATAGCTTTGTAGCCAAATGATACACCACCTCAAGCATCATATCAATGCATGGCATGCAGAGTTGGTCAGTTGCAGCCTTTGTTGCATGGCTCAGTCAGTAGCACATTTGTCTCTGAGTCAGAAGGTTGTGGGTTCAAGTCCTACTCCAGAAACTTGAGCACAAAATTCTGGACTGACACGAGTGCAGTAGTGAGGGAGTGCTGCATTGTCGGAGGTGCTGTCTTTCGGATGAGATGTTAAACTGAGGCCCTGTCTGCCCTCTCAGTTGGATGTAAAAGATCCCATGGCACTATTTTGAAGAAGAGCAGGGGAGATCTCCCTGGTCAATACTTATCCCTCAACCAATATCACTAAAAACTGATTATCTGGTCATTTATCCCATTGCTGTTTATGGGACCTTACTGTGCACAAATTGGCTGCCGCATTTCCTACATTACAACAGTGACTACACTTCAAAAAGTAATTCATTGGCTGTAAAGCGCTTTGGGATGTCCTGAGGTCATGAAAGGCGCCATATAAATGCAAGTCTTTGTTTTCTTTTAACGATAAGCTCTTTATGAAACTGGAATACTTATGTAGCCATATCAACTTCTCGGTTATACAGTAAATTGCCTGTACCTTTGCATGTGGCTGACTTATTTGTGCAATCCTAATCCTCTTAATCTCTTTTTGAGTTGATTCTTTCAGGCTATAAAATGAACGGGGAAAAGTCAGAGGCACTCAGTCATTGTGATATCATCTTCGCTCAACAGAAATAAATCATACAAATGGTTTTAATAAGGGATTAAAATTATAATTGTCTTCAGACACTGTGAATGAGTAACAGTAAATCTTTTTACTGCAGTGTTGAATAACACTGATCCCATCTTTAGAGTGAAGAATGGACACTATCAAGATGAAGATTATTCCCTTCAAAGATTATAACCACGTTTTGCTTAGGGAAAGGTTTTCTTTTAAAAAATCATCATCACTTATCCGAATGACCAATACCCCATGCTAAACTCTCTTACTGGCAGCTGTAGCTTTGGAGGACTTGATTCCTCCCCTCTCCTATCCACCCAACTCTTTTCACATTGGAGACTATTTCAGTCCATGTTACCAGCTGTGGTGTCCCCAGGAGTTTGGAAAGGACCCGGCTAACAGTAAATTTATACATCTCTTATATTAGTGGACTTTCTGTAAGAGAATCGGGGAGGGGCCCTCCCCCAACTATGGGTCTAACAGCACGGTGCCTTCTAGACAAATGGAATTACTCCTTTTGTCGGCAAGGTGAATCGACAATTTTAGGTACTTACAAAGCAATGTCACCTTTCTTCTCTGCATGTTAAATCACTTTTTACTCTTTCCCATGTGTCAGTTAATCATAAGGCTCACCGAGCAGGTCACAAAGTCACCCCACTTACGGGCAGTACTACAAGTCCCTTCCTAGATTCTACACTTCCATTAGAATTTGAGGAAATACTGTCAAAGAGCAGGATTGGTCATTCACTGGGATGTCACATAGAAAATTCCTATTTCAAGTTAAATGTCAACGTCCTATCAAACTTTTAAATATTTTCAATAAGACTGTATTTCAGGAGACCCCAGGTAAGGATTTACCATGTCCAAAGTTCACAATTTTAAAGAACCTTCTTAGAAGTTGATAACCAGGAATGTTGGTATGAATATTTAGAAGCAGTTGAATGGTGACCTCTGTTGTGCTACTGATTTTCACCATCTACAAGGCTCACGTCAAGAGTATGATGGAATATTTCTTCGACAGCACCTCCCAAACCCACGACCTCTACCACCTAGAAGGACAAGGGCAGCAGGCACATGGGAACAACACCACCTGCACGTTCCCCTCCAAGTCACACACCATCCCGACTTGGAAATATATCGCCGTTCCTTCATCGTCGCTGGGTCAAAATCCTGGAACTCCCTACCTAACAGCACTGTGGGAGAACCTTCACCACACGGACTGCAGCGGTTCAAGAAGGCGGCTCACCACCACCTTCTCAAGGGCAATTAAGGATGGGGAATAAATGCCGGCCTCGCCAGCGACGCCCACATCCCACGAACGAATAAAAAAAAACTTACTCCCCTGGATGGGTGCAGCTGCTCGAGAAGCCCAAGACCATGCAGGTCAGAGCAGTCTGCTTGATCAACACCTCTGCCACTGGATTCAATATTCACACCCTCCACCACTGTCACACTGTGGCTGCAGTATATAGTATCTTCAAGATGCATTGCAACAACTCGTCAAGCTTACTTCGACAAGCCTGCAACCTACACCACTGCGAAGGACTAGAGCAGCAAGACTATGGGAGCACCACCACCTCCAGCTCCCTCTCCAAGTCCCACACCATCTAGATTTGGACATATATCGCTGTTTTTTCATGATTGCTGTGCCCGACGTCCTGGAGTTCCTTACCTAACAGCACTGTGGGAGCACCATCAGCACAAGGACCGAAGAGGTTCAAGGAGAAGGCTCACCCACCACTTTCTCAGGGCAACTACGGTTGGGCAATAAATACGGCCTTGCCAGAGTTTTCCACATCCCAAAAACAAGTTTTAAAAAAAATCAAAATGGTGGAATTTAATATAGTGAAAAATAGGATTTCAGTTCAATCAGGAGTACTGACGTGATGCTAGTATATAATTCTCTGCAATTGGTTGGGAGGGGAAGGAGTTTCAGTTGCTGAAACAGTCCCTATTCTTTCAGAATCCTTTTAATTCCATGTTAGAAATTCTTGAAGATCTCTTGACGGTCTGCGGGCCTCTCCAAACATGCCTTTAGTTTCGCTTTTAGCCAGAAAAGTTTTCTTAATAAAGAGGCAGAAGTCAGACAACTCTTTTGAAGGCTAATAAAATAAACAGAGAAATGAGGGTGGAATTTTCTATTGGTGAAGTTCATGTACAAACATTTGCCGCACTCATATTACATTTCTGTGTATGCTAGAATTAACATCTGCATTTAAATAACGGCCGCAGGAATGTAGTATGAGTTCATTAATCGGTCATACATGGAATTCACTGATTGGAATTTTTACTCTATATTGTCGTCTAAAATGCATACGTGCAGTTTGGAGCCTACTGCAATTTGGAGGCCAACTTGACATCTGTCTGAAATGACAAAAATTCGATATATCCTAGGCCTGCATTTTTCCGAGCCTGTTGGAAACATGGTGGGGTGGGACTTCCACCCATCCACACAATCTTGATGCCAGCCAACAGCATTTCCCCGGGGTGGGGCCCTAATTTTACACGTGGGGCAGGCTCAAAGCAGGAACCCTGCTCCGGAGCTGGGTTTAGCTGCAGCTTATAGGCCCAGCAACTCGGAAATTATGTCTGAAAAGAACAGAGAGAGTGAGAGCACAAGATAATGATTAAAATAAGAAGGAACAATACCAGGGGGGGGGTATCTGCAGTGGCCAAAATCCCCAGCAGCTTTCCTGGAGGTAATGTTGGCCGAGACAAGGCCAAGGAGAGACAGGCTCTTTGGCATCCAAGTCTGGAAGCCTCAGGAAACAGTGCTGCAGGCAATATGGAGGGAGGTGGCTCAGGCAGTCAGTGGCATCTCAGCCACTCCACGAATAGCAATACAGTGCTGGAAACGTTTTAATGAGGTTGGCTAAGGCAGATGAAGACACATGTCCCGTGTAGATCCTGAAATAATGCTGGAAGCTGGATTCATCTCCATGTCATCCCTGTCCACACAGTGGAAATGAAGAGATGAATGAGACAGTTGACATGCGCAAGCTACCTCACGAACACCCTCCCCCACAGCCATACACCCCTCTGCCGCCATTCCATGGCTCCTTGTTCCACGTTCTGAGACTAAGGGTGGGAGTGAGAAGATTACTGCAAAGCCTTGCACCTGAAAGCATGATCACAATGAAATGTCTGCAGACATTCAATTTTGAATTCATCACTGGCTTTTCTAAATCTTTAATTTCTTTGCAAAAAGGAAAAGGTCACCCACAATCAGTAGCAAAGAAGTGCCACAGGTGGAGGATCGGCGACCCAACAGGCCCTTAGGTAGGCATGAGCAGGAAGTTCGACAACACTCGGGCAGACACAACGCAGAGGCAGTGGGAGATGGAGAAATTGGAGAAGAGCTGTCAGGTTCAGGCTGGTAATGGGATGGGTCGCCTGCAGTACTGAGAGTCACAGTTGCTGGACATTTAGAAAAAGAAAGATGTGATGAGCAGCCTTAATAGCTCCAGAACATTCATTCCAGCACTTGATTCACTGACTCCATCTTGGCACCTTCAAGTGCTATCCCAGACATTCCCGCTTGGGAGGATATGAATAGGAACATTAGAATAGTTATATGATAAAAGACCAAGGTCCATCTAGTTCACCTACCACCATCCTGGTAGCCGCATGATACAATAATAATGGAGTTGTTGACTAATCGTAGCAATCAATCGCTATCATTTAGTCTACAACAGACCCAGACATTAGGCAAGAAAACCCCCCAGTTGTGTAAAGCTTTGGAAAACATAGGTCCAAAGTCACCTGCTCCTCCCAAGCATTCTACACTTACCACAAACCATGTCTCAAATTACTCATATACTGTATCCCAAAATGTTACATTCTGAAGGAAATCTGTCGAATTTGCATTTGACCGAATCAACACTATCTGTTTCCACCGTCTCCTTATGGCCTGTTCCATGGATTTATCACTCGCTCACTGAAATAATATTTCCGCAGATTAGTTTTAAATTTACTCCCTTCAAGCGCAGACTGTGTCCTCTGGTTCTACTGTTCAGGACAAGGTGGAACAGCTCGTCATGGTATACAATTCTAAAAACGGCAATCGTATCAACTCTCAATCTTCTCTTATCCAGTGAGAGCGTGCCCAATTTACTTAATTGCTCGTCGTAATCTAACCCTTTCATCTCCTCAATCATTCTGGTTGCCCCCGTCTGCATTCTTCCAATAGCTGCAAAATCCTTTTTGTACTGCGGCGACCAAAACTGTGGTAAGTGCTTGGGTGGAGAAAGATGACTTTGGATCTGTGGATCCCGAAGCTCTCCACCACTGGGGTTTTTTCTCATGGCACTTCGCTGCAAGTGTTTAAAAGTGAGACGGTCCAATTCCTGCGATTAAAGGCATCTCGTGCTACAGGAGGTAGGTGGGTTATTGTGTGTTGGGGGGGGGGGGGGACTAGTGATATCAGTCTCCCTGGTCTCCTGAAGTTTGCTTCATCACTTTCAGGGGTCAGAAAGGAATTTCCAAGAGTTTTTACCTAAATTGGCCCGAGGCATTCATCTCCATTTTGTTTTTTTTGCTTCTCCTAGGAGACTGCGTGACTTGCCGGGGGGGGGGGGGGGGGGGAGGAGGGTGTGGTGGTGGGGGTTTATAGTGCATGTAGGTCGCACCATTTCGGGATGGGACAGCCTTGGTGGACACGGTGGTCTTTTCCTGTACTTTCTGATATCTTTGTATGTGTGACATGGAACATTAACAGAGTGATCCATGAGGAAAGCCCCAGAGCAGATAATTTAATCTCGAAGCTGGTTGGATGTATAGGAGTATGCAGGACCAGGAAACGACATTTCGGTCCATCTGCCAGCCCCAGAGTTCAGAATCAGAACACCCGGTTCACTGCTGATATCTCCTCATTGATTTTCTCATCAAACGCCTACCTTCTTAAAATTACCGATATTATCAGCTTCGATCCCCTTCCTGGGCACTGCATTCCAAACATTCAGCACCCTCTGTACGGAATACGTTATTGTGAATGTACCATATGTGGGCATTTTTAAAAGCTACGACTCCTTCTGTTGATTAATCATACAAGGAGCGCTGCTGTGACACACAGACACTGATTTCCTAAGAGCACCCTAACAATTCAGTTCAAAAGTTCACTTATGGTCCATAATCTAAACCCAGCATAGCAACTGACCAGCATCACCACATTTCCCGGCATCCCCTTTTCAAGCTCCTCATATAGATGAAAATGTATTTTCTTGTGAATCACGGTACGGAGTCAGCACACGGCATTCTCAGTCGTTGTGTGAATTGGCCCAGTCACAAACGTCAACCAAACGAGTAGGAGTTCTTCCTCTTTACTGGCAACCAGCTGCATTCTCGCATGGGCCATAATGAGTCTTGGACTGCTCGTATCACATCTTTGTTTGTTTGAAAGCAGGTTCAGAGCATTCTAAATTAACATGAGGCTCACCCACAGCTTTCACTGCTCTAAAAAAAATACGATAAAAGTCCAGTAGAGCTTCAGCGCCTGTTCATTCCCTTCTTTGGATGCACATCCCATTGCTACTATAAATCGCTCAGTCCACACGTATTAAGGAAATGTCGTACTTTCTGGGAGGTGTACAGTGACATTACATGGACTGGACGTGCGTGTTTATGCTTCCCTTATTGGGCAACGTTCGTTTTTATCAAACGTTGCTCAAAGAATCAGATCACTAACAATAGGTTCATTAAGCTAGAAAGCATTTTGAAGAACATTAACTTTCAATCGATTTGCTAGGTATCCCTTAAGCTATAATTGAGCTCACACCTTACACAGCTTTTAGGGATTTGAGGCTTCAGTATTTCATTTGACAAATTAGTCAAAACTTCCTCACAGGCCAATCTCCACTATAAACAAAGATATTACTTGAACAGTCTCTAGATATATGTGACCCAAGCATGATTAAAGCTGATTGCCAAGAAAGGGTAAGATTTCCTTTCCATGGTTGATATTTGTAGCTAGGCCAATTCACGTAGCTACTGAGTTTGATGTGTATTGTGTCCGACTAGCATTTTATAAGAAAACGAACATTTTTCGTCTATTCGAAGGAGTTTGCAAGGTATGTTCGGAAGTGCTATCTTTGATACTGCCCTACAGAAAACTCCAGCAAGTTTTTCTGTGTCTGTCCGGTGCCTGATAATTGTGTTAAGGTCTGGCTGGGGCCTCAATATCCCACTAACGATTGGTTACCAAGTTCCATTCTATGAGACAGAAAATAGATATAAGAAACTAGAGATGCTGAAAGTGAAGCGGTTTTGATAGCCATAAAACAAATGGTTTTTATTATGTGTGCCCTTTTGGTCCTCAACTTGAAATCCTGTTTATACACTTTTTAAGTGTCACAGTTGTTTGGGTCTTACCAGATATTCTTTTGAGCAGCATCATCATTAATGCCATTAGCCGACCTTTGGTCTCCTACGATTTGGAGTGCACTTTTTACTGCCCAATATCTACTTCAATGATAGCATGACCCATGGATCCTAATAGAGAACCCCAGACTGAAAAGCACTCTAGCAAGATAAAGCTATGATTGTAAACTGGCTTATTTTGCATAAAATACGTGAATGAATATAATACAGTTTTCATAGTGTTAAAATCCCACTGCTCCTCATTCTGTGAATATAACAAAGATGCTGGGCATAAGCCCACTTTCAAGCTAGCTATTCCCAAAGTAACTGGGCCTGTTTTTTTTTCTGTTACAGACTGCATATTTTCATTCTCCCAGTCTGTGTGTGAAAGAGAGAGGGAGGGAAAAAAAATACACTAGCCCCTTAAGAATGATAGGGTGGGAGAGGGGTTGGACCACCAAGACATCAATCAAAGTTACCCCTGTGATTGAAATGTCTCCTCTTTGATATGGGAGCTCAAGGCATTCAAATGTCTGCTTGAGTTAAGCTTCCCACTAGGTGCATTAAATGAAAACCATCCTGGCTGGTGGCCTAGGGTTTTTGTTAGCCGTTTAACCAACTGACTCCTGGGGTTTTCCCATTGTCTTAAAGCCACAAAAACTTGCATAAATAAACAGTTTCATAGCCAAACTACCTCTCCTTGGGTAGATAATTAACATTTCATATTACCAAGACCTACAACCAAGTGTTACGTTGGTAATTATTGAGTGAAAAAATGCTGCATTATACATTATAAGAAATATTATAAACTAACAAGATTCTTTTCAGGCAATATAGAGAAATTCAACACTTTGAGCGCTATTCGAGTGGGCGTACACAGCAGCCACCCGCAGGAGTCAGCGTTAGGCCTGATCCAATTTTGCTCCTTGGGTCATAAGAACATAAGAACATAAGAAATTGGAGCAGGAGTAGGCCAATCGGCCCCTCGAGCCTGCTCCGCCATTCAATAAGATCATGGCTGATCTGATCCCAACCACAAATCTAAAGAACACAAGAAGTCGGAGCAGGACCCGGCCACATAGCCCCTGGGCCCTCTCCGCCACCCACAGGGCATTGACCGATCCGAACTCAGCTTCATGTCCAATTTCCTGCCCGCTCCCCATAACCCCTAATTCCCTTTACTTCTAGGAAACTGTCTATTTCTGTTTTAAATTTATCTAATGATGTAGCTTCCACAGCTTCCTGGGGCAGCAAATTCCACAGACCTACCACCCTCTGAGTGAAGAAGTTTCTCCTCATCTCAGTTTTGAAAGAGCAGCCCCTTATTCTAAGATTATGCCCCCTAGTTCTAGTTTCACCCATCTTTGGGAACATCCTTACTGCATCCACCCGATCAAGACCCTTCACAATCTTATATGTTTCAATAAGATCGCCTCTCATTCTTCTGAACTCCAATGAGTAGAGTCCCAATCTACTCAACCTCTCCTCATATGTCCGCCCCCTCATCCCCGGGATTAACCGAGTGAACCTTCTTTGTACTGCCTCGAGAGCAAGTATGTCTTTTCTTAAGTATGGAGACCAAAACTGTATGCAGTATTCCAGGTGCGGTCTCACCAATACCTTATATAACTGCAGCAATACCTCCTTGTTTTTATATTCTATCCCCCTAGCAATAAAAGCCAACATTCCGTTGGCTTTCTTGATCACCTGCTGCACCTGCATACCAACTTTTTGATTTTCTTGCACTAGGACCCCCAGATCCCTTTGTACTGCAGTACTTTCCAGTCTCTCGCCATTAAGAAAATAACTTGCTCTCTGATTTTTCCTGCCAAAGTGCATAACCTCACATTTTCCAATATTATATTGCATCTGCCAAATCTCCGCCCACTCACCCAGCCTGTCTATATCCCCTTGCAGGTTTTTTATGTCCTCCTCACTCTCTACTTTCCCTCCCATCTTTGTATCATCTGCAAATTTTGATATGTTGCACTCGGTCCCCTCCTCCAAATCGTTAATATAGATTGTAAAGAGTTGGGGACCCAGCACCGACCCCTGTGGAACACCACTGGTTACTGGTTGCCAGTCCGAAAATGAACCATTTATCCCAACTCTCTGCTTCCTGTTCGATAACCAATCCTCCACCCATGCCAGAATATTACCCCCAATCCCGTGATTTTTTATCTTAAGTAATAATCTTTTATGTGGCACCTTGTCGAATGCCTTCTGGAAGTCTAAATACACTATGTCCACTGGTTCCCCTTTATCCACCCTATACGTTATATCCTCGAAGAACTCAAGCAAATTTGTCAGACATGACTTCCCCTTCATAAAGCCATGCTGACTTTGTCCTATTAAATTATGCTTATCTAAATGTTCCGTTACTGTCTCCTTAATAATAGACTCCAAAATTTTACCCACCACAGATGTTAAGCTAACTGGCCTATAATTTCCAGCCTTCTGCCTACTACCCTTTTTAAATAACGGTGTTACATTAGCAGTTTTCCAATCTGCCGGGACCTCTCCTGAGTCCAGGGAATTTTGGAAAACTATCACCAAAGCATCCACAATCCCTACTGCCACTTCCCTCAAGACCCTAGGATGGAAGCCATCAGGTCCAGGGGATTTATCCGCCTCGAGTCCCATTATTTTACTGAGTACCATCTCCTGAGTGATTTTAATCGTATTTAGCTCCTCCCCCCCGAGAGTCCCCTGTTTGTCCAGTGTTGGGATATTCTTAGTGTCCTCTACTGTAAAGACTGAAACAAAATATTTGTTCAGCATTTTTGCCATCTCCATGTTTCCCACCATTAATTTCCCGGTCTCATCCTCTAAGGGACCTATGTTTGCCTTAGCCACCCTTTTTCTTTTTATATAACTATAGAAACTCTTGCTATCTGTTTTTATATTTTTTGCTAATTTCTTTTCATAATCTAACTTCCCTTTCTTAATCAATCCTTTAGTTACTTTTTGCTGTCTTTTGAAGAATTCCCAATCTTCTATCCTCCCACTAAGTTTGGCTACCTTATATGTCCTTGTTTTTAGTCGGATACTATCCTTGATTTCTTTACTTAGCCACGGATGGCTGTCATTTCTTTTACACCCTTTTTTCCTCAGTGGAATATATTTATTTTGAAAGTTGTAAAATAACTCCCTAAATGAACACCACTGCTCATGTACCGTCTTACCCTTTAATCTATTTTCCCAGTCCACTTTAATCAATTCCGCTCTCATACCATCATAGTCTCCTTTATTCAAGCTCAGTACGCTTGTTTGAGAATCAACCTTCTCACCCTCTAATTGGATATGGAATTCAACCATGTTGTGGTCGCTCGTTCCAAGGGGATCCTTAACTAGGACATTATTAATTAATCCTGACTCATTACACAGGACCAGGTCCAAGGTTGCCTGCCCCCTTGTAGGATCAGTTACATACTGCTCAAGAAATCCATCCCTGATGCACTCAATGAACTCGTCCTCAAGGCTGCTCTGCCCAATTTGATTTGTCCAGTTAATATGATAATTAAAATCCCCCATAATTATGGCTGTTCCCTTATTACATGCCCCGACTATCTCCTGATTAATACTTCTTCCAGCAGAGTTGCAACTATTAGGAGGCCTATATACTACGCCCACTAATGTTTTTTTTCCCTTATTATTCCTTATCTCCACCCAAACTGTTTCATTATCTTGATGCTTTGTCCCAATATCATTTCTCTGTATTACAGTGATTCCTTCCTTTATTAACATAGCCACCCCACCTCCCCTTCCTTCCTGCCTGTCCTTCCTGATTGTTAAATACCCTGGCATATTTAATTCCCAGTCGTTGTCACCCTGCAGCCATGTTTCTGTAATGGCCACAAGATCATACCCATACGTAGTTATTTGTGCCGTTAACTCGTCCATTTTATTACGAATGCTACGTGCATTCAGATAAAGAACTTTCAAATCTGTTTTGTGACGCTTAGTTCCTGCTTTTTCCTTTTTTAACACTTTACCTATTATTCCATACCTTCTGTCCCTTCCTGTTATGCTTTCCTCTCTCTCCCTGCTCAGGTTCCCAACCCCCTGCCACTTTAGTTTAAACCCTCCCCAACAGCACTAGCAAACACTCCTCCTAGGACAGCGGTCCCGGCCCTGCCCAGGTGCAGACCGTCCGGTTTGTACTGGTCCCACCTCCCCCAGAACCGTTTCCAGTGTCCCAGGAATTTGAATCCCTCCCCCTTGCACCATTCCTCTAGCCACGTATTCATTTGAAATATCCTCCTATTTCTACTCTGACTAGCACGTGGCACTGGCAGCAATCCTGAGATTACTACCTTTGAGGTCCTATTTTTTAATTTACCTCCTAACTCCCTATATTCTGCTTTTAGGACCTCATCCCCTTTTTTACCTATATCGTTGGTGCCTATGTGCACCACGACAGCTGGCTGTTCGCCCTCCCCCTCCAAAATGTTCTGTAGCCGCTCCGAGACATCCTTGATCCTTGCACCAGGGAGGCAACACACCATCCTGGAGTCTCGGTTGCGGCCGCAGAAACGCCTGTCTATTCCCCTTACAATTGAGTCCCCTATCACTATAGCTCTGCCACTCTTATTCCTCCCAGCCTGTGCAGCAGAGCTACCCGTGGTGCCAGGAAGTTGGCTGCTGCTGCCTTCCCCTGATAAGTCATCCCCCCCAACAGCATCCAAAGTGGCATATCTGTTTGAGAGGGGGATGGCCACAGGGGACCCCTGCACTACCTGCCTGCATCTCTTACTCTTCCTGGTGGTCACCCATTCACTTCCTGCCTGTATACCCTTTACCTGCGGTGTGACCAACTCGCTAAACGTGCTATCCACGAGTTTCTCTGCATCGATATAAGGTGATCGGCGAGCTACCAGCAGGAAATGCGCTCCCCCAGTAGGCACCTTGCTGATGCACGGGCTGGAAATCAGGCAGGGCGGCCGAATGTGAAGGGGCCGCAGTAGCACCTTAAAGGGAAGTGTTGGGAATTGAATCAAGTAGCACTTGAAAGCAGCAGACATCTAGTGTGCAGAACCTCCAGCAGCAAATACGCTAAATTTAGAAGCCTATAAAGCTCAATATACACAAGCGACTGCCAGAAAAATGACACCAGAACCTCCATCCAGCTTTCTCTCACTGCAGGTGAGGATCCTTTTAATTTTCGCTGGAAATGGCCACCTCCCGACTTGTGTGGCAATTTGGAGCGTTATTTTGGTCCTGCTACTGCCTCATTTTTAAGTGCAAGTAGGGAGGTGGCAACACAAAAATTGCCTCTGGGATGCGGCAGCAATCAAATAGGTAATTAACTCTAAGCTCTTAACAGACGTACCTGTAACGTGCATCCAAACACACCAATCATCAACATGGCGACGGCTATGTAGTCGGTAAAAACGTCCCACCATGGTTTCAGTACTCTAAATGCAGGTTGATGGTCAGTAAACTGCTTAAACTCCGTGACTGGAATCATAGTTCCTGTCAAAGTAATATATATATTAAAAAAATTAAATATCTGCACAATCATAAAGAATACATATTCATTAATTGTTATGTAGGAGTCTTACAACCACAACCAAACCTCTATTTGGACACTTAACCATTGAGGGAAAAGCTGATTTGAACTGAACAATACAAGAGTGTTAATACCTGTCTCATTAATATTAGGATGGTTGCTATTTTTGTGGTTGGAAAATTCACCTACAGTACGATACTGCTATGTATAGATATGTCTATATCATCACATACATACAATCTGCTGTGTAAAATGTATTCTGGTGTAAGAAGCTTTCCAAACCCCTTCATCTCACGTTTTAAATATGTGGTCAGCAGCTAACATGATTTATTGCCTTCAGGGGTTTAATGATTTGGTACACACAGGGCTAAAGTGAGGGTTAATGCTTTATTGCCTATATTACAACAGTGACTACACTTCAAAAGCACTTTATTGACTGAAGTGATTTCCAATGTCCTGAGGATGTGAAAGGTGCTATATAAATGCAAGTTCTTTCTTTAATCTTGGAAATTTTCCAAGCATTGGTTCATCAAAAATAACCCCACTTTAATTTTATTTTTCTGTGTGTTAGATTAAAATAAACGACTGACATAGCTCATGCATA
This sequence comes from Heptranchias perlo, assembly GCF_035084215.1. Taxonomy (NCBI): domain Eukaryota; kingdom Metazoa; phylum Chordata; class Chondrichthyes; order Hexanchiformes; family Hexanchidae; genus Heptranchias; species Heptranchias perlo. The sequence goes on along the minus strand of NC_090333.1, from coordinate 15,309,460 downwards.
GGAATACTGCTTTTCATGCTTGTTTTTTGTTACATGGATTAATTAATTGTTAAAAGGCGGTCTTTAATTAAAATTCTATTGCATTAACCTTATCAAGGTCTGATGAAGGTGAGGAATGCTAGTTCTCTGAAGCCTAACCTGCATCAGTGTGACATTTTTTCCATTTCCCACGCCAGCCATCCTGGGACTCTCTGAATGAGTTTACCAATTTAGTGCAATTTGTTTCAGATCAGTGGTTTTTTTGTGCTGTGTGTCCATACCTAATAGGAAATGGATAAAGACTGTGCAAACTCATTTTATGTCGGATTCTTACAGCCAGCAAACTTTAATCATTAGTTTGTATTTGAACCAGGTCCAAGAGATTAAAGGCCCCTGTCTAACCCACTACCCTACACAATTCCCTCTTTTATGCTACCATCTGTAACTTAATGCTTCATCTTTTTGACAGGGGGAACAGGATATTATTTACTATATTTCTTTCCTCTTGTTGCTTTTTAGATTTCTGATTTTCCCATCTCTCTCTGCCTGTTGTTGACTTCCATTCTGCACAGCTACTCGATGGTATAACTTTTTTTTTAAATTGAGAAACCAAGGTGAATGGCCAAGGGCCGTAGAGCAGGAGACTGCCAACCTTGAAAAGAGTAAGACACGAGGTAAATCAGAAGTAGCGACTAGATGGTGCTAATTATGGATTTTGAAAGCCTGAAGAATGTAAGAAGAAGGAAAGGCTAAAAGTAGCAAAGGGATTGTTCTCATTTCAACACAGGAATTTTGTAGGGAGGAGGAAGAGCATTTAAGCTGGCATATTTGCAGCTTAAAAGAAACAAAAATGAAGTTTGATGTGAGCACTTACCATTGTAGTAATGATAAAAGAGAAAGAAGAAAGATTGTGATAAGCTTTTTCTTCTTTCCTATCTAGGGGTATAAGAAAGATATTAGAAGAGCCTCTTCTGATATAAGTACAATAGTTATTTTGAATGACTCAAGCTCAATGGACAGACAACAATTAGTATGCGAAGAAGTGGTGTTTGACAAAAGAGGAAATCAAGCATTTTGGAAGCAGCTTTAACAATGGAAGAAATCTAAGTTCCATTTGAGGTCCAAGGAGATAGTAAGGCAAGGAATGTCAATAGATGAAGAACTGAGGATGGAGCTATCAGTCAGAGCTGGTAGCTGCCAGTTGGACTTGTGACAAACTTGAACAAATTGTGCCTTAGGAGAATTGAAAGACACAAAATTTTCATTGTCCCACTGCAGGTCACGGAGGAGCTTAGGATGTAGTGATTCAGCCAATGCACTGGGAGAAATGGAGTTTGTATGCACTTGAATGCAGGAGATCTGAAGGAAGCTGATGAATTGTAGAGTGGAATCATTAGCAAAAAAGTGGACAGTTGGAGTTGAGTGGAGGACTTCATGGATATGAAGAAGGAACAAGAGTGGGAGAGCAAACCCTAGGAAACTCCTGAATTAAGAATCAGAGGTTTCCATCAAATACAGCACACACAAAGCAATTTCGGAGGAAATTAGATAACTATGAACATTGGTGAGAGACTATTCAATGGTAACTTGTTCAGAAGTGCATGATGCCAGACCCTATCAGAAGTTTACATTTGTCCAAGGCAATAACAGATGATTCATGGACATAGTTAAGAGCAGAGTTCCACAGATGTGTAACATTGGTAACAAGATCATGAATGGAAAGGCCATGACAAAAATCATACTGCCAATCATGGAATAGACCAGAACTTTCAAGGTGATGTATAATTGGAGAGTTAGCAGTTCCTTCCATAGAAAGTACCAGTGTAAGGGCTATAATGTGGTGGTTGGTAAGGTAAGAGGGACTATCGTTCTCAGTGTGAACATAAGCAAATTTCCAAGAAGAGACAGCGGACTGAAAATAACAGAGATTAAAGACAGCTTCGGACAGAGATATGTTCAGTAGCACACTTCTCGAGTACGATGGGAGCATTACTTTCTGGACGAGAGGTCTTATTGGAAGCCAGAGAGCGGAGGATCTGATGCGGGCTGGCAGGGTCAAATCTTGGTGTTGGTCATATTGGCAGAGAAGAGGGGAGCGATGGAAGGAAGTTCTTTACCAATTAGAGTTGGAGGAGAAGAGTGAACCACATTCATGAGCACTAATACATGTCTTGCGTCTCAATGGTGCAATAATCCAGCAGCATGAGGTCCAGCCCCGCTTTTTTAATTCCATTTTTATACCCTCCTCTCCTGAAGAGGGTGTCTCATGCTGCAGTATGCTTCTAAGGGTGTTGATAGTTTCTGGTATCTTGTGAATCATGATCCTTGGCAACGTGTGTCAGCGGGATATTTGACTGTGGAGGCATTACAGCTGAGCCTGATCCTGTCCTCACCCAACATCCTGACACACACACACAGACAGACACACAAACACAATCCAGGCATCACTGAATTATGATCAGGAACAGGGACCCAGGAAGATTTTTTTTCATCATTCTAGTGCTTAAGGACACAGAGTTTAATTGTAAAGCCACTCCCTCCCCCTCCCATCGAGGCTGTGGTTAGCAAACTCAGCACAGATCCGATTGATTCTGGGATGTTCTTCGTCTGCACTGCTCAGTACCATACACTCCACATTTATTCCACTGTTTGCAGCACACAGCCTCTCTCATTGGTTTTCATTCATAAACGTTCTTGATTAAAAGGTCAGGGAATTTCAGTATTTGCATTTTGCAGACATGCAATAAGAGTGCAGTTCTTTCCTTTTATAAGGTCTCGGATATTGTAGCATGCACAACGAAACAGAGTCGCAAGTACGCACGTGGGACCGACATCTATCGATTAGGCACAAATGGTTTCCAATCTGCCAAAAAGAAAATAAATAAAATAAAACTCTATTAAGCATAAAAACCAGAATAAATCTAAATGTAGGGGCCACTATTTGTACAGAATTGGAAATTCTGGCTTATCCTTTTTGAAATTACCCGACAGTTAGATTAAAGCATTTTCCTAATCCAGTGACGTTTTAAATCAGTTTTAAGTTGTGATGTTAACAGATGGAGCCCCATCACTTCACTCTTGCCAAAAGTATCTGACAATGTCTTCATTTTGTGGTGAATATTTAAGGCACTTCCATCGTCTGATGTAATTTAGTACTAATGCTTTTTATAGTTTTTGCAATTTTGGTCTTGTGAATGTCCTTTTTAAAAAAAGGTTGCTTGAACTATTAGTTAATTTGAATTCAGAAAATGTATCCAAGGAAAAATATTAATTGGAAATCTTGTATGTTTAGGCACAAAGCTGATTCAGCATATTTTTTCAATACTAAGTTAAGTCAGACTGAGGAAACTACTTTCCATTTCAGGCACCCAGTGTCAGCATAATGCATTCTCAAATCAAGTATGATATAGTTAGATGCAGAGTAACACTCCTTCTACTCTGGTTTGAGACCGTTCAAACTCATTTCACATAGGACCCCTGAAGGTGACTTTCATCCAATCAGCCTGGGCTGTATTTGAACTCTAACCCCTGTGTAGAAAGAACAGCTTCCAACCAACTGCACCAACCAGCCCCTCCCCTGGACTCCAGCATTACTAACCCCAGTCTGTATACAATTTTAAATATGCTTTACACTTACCTACAAAGGAAGTATTGCTTCTTGCAGCAGCGACCAGAAGGAGATGATGTTTAATTATACAAATTTCCTTTTTTAAAGATATCTAGCATGAACAGACGGATTAAAACCTGCAAAACACAAAAGTGCAAACTTCTCGTAAAGCTGCTAGAGAGAGATGGAAAAATAAATAGTGCAATAAAAATCCAGCTGACATTTTAACAGACTTTTTCTTGGCTCAAATACTGAAAGGCTGAAAAGCATTTCATGTACACAGATAATGTACAGAACAGTTGTGGTGTGATCTATTTTTGCACTGATACAAAGTAAAATCAGTAACATAGTAGTTCTGAGCTTTACAAGGCCATTAGTCCATCTAGTCTACCCGTCCAAACCTCCCTTTAGTTTCCTTACCACCATTCTGGAAAGAGTAACCCAGAATCCTGAGGAAGGGTTCATACCAAAAACGTCAACTCAAAATCTTACAGCGCATAGGGAGGCCATTTGGTCCATCGAGCCTATACCAGCTCTTTGAAAGAGCTATCCAATTAATCCCACTCCCCTGCCCTGCAAATTTCTCAACAGATGCTGCCAGGGGCAGACGGTCTTTCTCGAAAGGGCGTAGGATTCTTCAGGATTCTCACTGAACAAGGGGGCGGCGATAATACAGCACCAGGACACCATTAATGGGAGAGGGGCACTCTGAAATCTCCCGATTTCTCACATGGCCAGTCTGCCCCGGATGCTGCCTGACCCGTTGACTGTCTCCAGGATTTTCAGTTTTTAGCCCAGAATCCTATTCATTAGCAGGAATTATTTGTTCCACTATTCCACTGGTTATCTCCTTCATAATTCTATCACCCGCTGACTAAACCAAGTTGCCTAAATTTCCTATTTTCTTTTGCTACCTATACCTTAAAATAGTTACACAAACCAATTAAATCAGAAATGAATGCTGATGATAATGTACACGTGCACTGGTGTGTGGAACATGGGAATGGTGGGAAATAAGGTTTGATTTTTCATGCACTCCATGGAGTTCTTATCCTCAATCATGCTGCCATGGAGAGATGTTGAGTGGAGGCCAGTTGTCTCCCTCCTGGGAGAGAAGGGGAAGTAAAATTAGAGGACATTGCTATCAAATTAATGGCCAATTGAAGAACAGCAATAACAGAGACCTGGGGTTAGTTATCTGTCCGCCTGGTTGGCTGCACGAGGTATGTAGCTTGACAAGAACTGTTTAGGGAGGAATAAATTTTTTTCTTTTAAGTCAGCTAAGTGTCTGCTGACATGTGCAGAAACCCATCACAGTGCTTAAGAGTCTCCAAAATAAACTACTAAGAAATCCATATAAGTAAGTTGCCTCGCAGCAACATCACTTCAGTCATTTAATTACTCCTGCTCTGCACCTTATCCCTTTTCTTCTTTTCCTACCCTCTATTTCCCTAGCTCTGTACTTGCTTAAAAGCAGTTCATCGCTAACATCTTCCAGTTCTGATGAAAGGTCATCGACCTGAAACGTTAACTCGGTTTCTTTCTCCACTTGCTGAGCTTGTCCAGCATTTTCTGCTTTTATTTCAGATTTCCAGCATCCGCAGTATTTTGCTTTTGTGTAAGTAGGGTTTCTCTTTGGAGTGGAGACTTACCTACTGTAGGGACACATCCCACTTACTTAAGCCCAGGGAACTAAAGAGTAAGTTGGCAAGAGCTAAGGCATAAGGACACCGTAGGGTGTTCAGGGTACAGCTGGAGTCTATCCAGCTAAAACTACACATTTTAGCAGCATGGGGCACTGGTAAACCTTGCACTGTTTGTCTAGCTAGAACTATCCCGCCGGTTGGCTTGCAGCTTTATCTTGGAAAGAGTCCCAGCCGCAGTGACCATTCTCATTGTGACCCTCCCCATCCCATTAATGAGCCGGGGCTGGCCAGTCAATCATCAGCAGTGCACTGGAGCACTGTGGATCTGCCTAGCTCAGGTGTTAAATTATTGAGTCTGCAACAGAGGAATGGCTTGGTTCCAATATCACATCAGTAGCCATGTCATCTTGGAGCTAACTCACCCAAAGTCACCTACATATGATACTTTCATAGTAGGTACAGCACAGGAGGAGACCATTCAGCCCATCATGCCTGTGCCGGCTCTTTGAAAGAGCAATCCAATTGGTCCCATTCCCCTGCTTTTTGCCAATAGTCCTGTAAATTTATTCCCTTTAAGTATTTATCTAATTCCCTTTTGAAAGTTACTATTGAATCGGCTTCCACTACCCTTTTAGGCAGTGCATTCCAGATCATTACAACTCGATGTGTAAAAAAATGTTTCCTCATGTCGCCTCTGGCTCTTTTGCTGATCACACTAAATCTGTGTTCTCTGGTTACTGACCCTTCTGCCACTGGAGACAGTTTTTCCTTATTTACACTGTCAAAACCGTTAATGATCTTGAACACCTCTATCAAAACTCCCCTTAACCTTCTCTGTTCTAAGGAGAACAACCCCAGCATTTCCAGTCTCTCCACATAACTGATGACCCTCATCCCTGGTACCATTCTAGTAAATCTCTTCTGCACCCTTTCTAACGCCTTGACATACTTCCTAAAGTGTGGTGCCCAGAATTGAACACAATAAAGGTTTAGCATAACTTCCTTGCTTTTGTACTCTATGCCTCTATTAATAAAGCCCAGGATCACATGTGCTTTTTTTTAACAGCCTTCTCAACTTGTCCTGCCACCTTCAAAGATTTGTGTATGTGCACCCCCAGGTGTGTCTATTCCTACACCCCCTTTAATATTGTACCATTTAGTTTATATTGCCTCTCCTCATTCTTCCTACCAAAATATATCACTTCACACTTCTCTGCATTAAATTTCATCTGCCATGTGTCTGCCCATTTCACCAGTCTGTCTATGTCCCTGTGAGGTCTGTTACCATTCTCCACATCGTTTGCTACATTTCCGAGTTTCGTGTCATCTGCAAACCGTTTGAAATTATATCCTCTATACCCAAGTCCAGGTCATTAATATATATCAAAAAGAGCAATGGTCCTAATATTGATCCCTGGGGAACACCACTGTATACTCCCCTCCAGTCTGAAAAACAACCGTTCACCACTACTCTCTGCTTTCTGTCCCTTAGCCAATTTTGTATCCACGCAGCCACTGCCCCTTTAATCCCATGGGCTTTAATTTTGCTAACAAGTCTATTATGTGGTACTTTATCAAATGCCTTTTGAAAGTCCATATACACAACATCAACCACACTACCCTCATCAACCCTCTCCGTTACTTCATTAAAGAACTCAATAAAGTTAGACAATTACAATTTTCTTTTAACAAATCGATGCTGATTTTCATTTATTAGCCCATACTTTTCCAAGTGACAATTTATTTTGTCCCGGATTATTGTCTCTAGAAGTTTCCCCACCACCGACATTAGGTTGACTAGCCTGTAATTGTCGGGTTTATCCCTCTCCCCAATTTTGAAGAGGTGTAACTTTTGCAATCCTCCATTCCTCCGACACCATCCCCATATCTAAGGAGGATTGGAAGATTGTGGCCAGAGCGTCCGCAATTTCCATCCTTACTTCCCTCGGTAACCTAGGATGCATCCCATCTGGACCAGGTGACTTTTCTACTTTTACTGCCAATCTTTTAAGTATCTCCTCTTTATCTATTTTTATCCTGTCAGATATCACTACTACCTCCTCCTTTACTTCTACAATGGCAACATCCTCTTCTCTAATGAAGACGGATTTGAAGTATTCATTCAGTACCTCAGCCATACCCTCTGCTTCTACAAGAAGATTTCCTTTTTTGTCCCTAATCGGTCCCACCCTTCCTTTGACGACCCTTTTACCATTTATATGTTTATAAAAGACTTTTGGGTTCCCTTTTATGTTAGCCACTAATCTATTCTCATACTCTCTCTTTGCCCCTCTTTCCCTTTTTTAGATCTATTTGTACTTTCTGTATTCAGCCTGGGTTCTCTACTGCATTATAAACCGTATATTCGTCATAAGCCTCCCTTTTTTGTCTCATTTTAATCTCTATATCTTTAATCATCAAGAGAGCTCTAGCTTTGAATGCCCTTCCTTTCACCTCGTAGCGATGTGTCTACTCTGTACCCAAACCTACTCCCCCTTGAAGGCCTCCCATTGTTCAATTACTGTTTTGCCTACCAATTTTTGATTCCAATCCATCTGGGCAAGATCCCTTTTTAACTCACTGAAATTTGCCCTCCTTCAGTTAAACATTTTCATATTTGATTGTTCCTTGTCCTTTTCCATAACTATTCTGATCCTAATGATATTATGATCACTGTTCCCCAAATGCTAAAGATATTATGATCACTGTTCCCCAAATGGTCCCCCACTGAAACATGCTCCACCTGCCCCACTTCATTACCCAGAACTAGATCCAGTACCGTTTCCCTCCTGATTGGGCTGGCAACACAATTTTCCAGAAAGTTCTCAAACACATCTCAGGAATTCCCCCCCCTCTTTGCCCTTTATACTGTTACTGTCCTAGTCTATATTGGGATAATTGAAGTTCCCCATTATCACTAGTCTATAGTTCTTGCATCTTTCTGTAATTTGCCTGCAAATGTTCTCCTCTATCTCCTTCCCACTATTTGGTGACCTATAATATACACCCAGTAGCATAATAGATCCTCTATTGGTCCTTAATTCTAACCAAATAGATTCTGTCTTTCACCCTTAAACTACATCAGCCCTTTCCAGTGCAATAACAGTTTCTTTGATCAATACTGCCACCGCCACCACCCCCCCCCACTTTCTTTCCTTCCCTATCTTTCCTGAATACCCAGGAATATTAAGTACCCAATCCTCCCCTTCTTTGACCCAGGTCTCTGTTATTGCCACTACATCATAATCCCATGTGGTGACTTGAGCCTGCAGCTCACCAATCTTATTTACTTCACTACATGCATTTACGCACATGCACTCCAATCTCATCTTAGACTGCCTCGTGTTTGCCCCCTGTCTAATCCCTCCTATTTCTGAACTATTCTTTACTCTGGTGCTACTTGTCCCTCTGTGCAGTTTTATTCTCCTCTCTAATGTTTCATCCCAGTGTTCATCCCCCTCCCAAATTAGTTTAAACCCTCCCCTACAGCACTCGTTAACCTCCCCGCGAGGACATTGCTCCTCCATCAGCTCTGTTGAGGTCCATCTTGAACAGATCCCTCCTGCCTCAGAACTGGTTCTAAGGTCCCAGGAATCTGAAGCCCTCCCTCCTGCGCCATTGCTCTAGCCACGCATTAACTTATCCTACTATTCCTACACTCACTAGCGCGTGGCACTGGGAGTAATCCGGAGATTACTATTTTGAGGTCCTACTTTTTAACTTCGTCCCTAGCTCCTGAAACTCTGACTGCAGGACCTTGATCCTTTTCCTTCCCATTTCATTTGTTCCTACACGGACCACGACATCCGGCTGTTCCCCTTTCCCCCTCTCGGCCACAAGGGCGTTAGACAACTATGGGTTTGAGCCCTTACTAACAGGCACCAGGAACTCTTCTCCGGTTAGCTTCATAACCCACTGCAAAAAATGTGAGCATATCGCCACTATCTTCCCGTTCACAGCACGGACACAACCATATCCCACCAAACTAGTGGTACCAAAGTTGAAGGAAAAAAAGGGAATGAAAGAAGGATTTCATAACCTTAATTAAAAAAGTAATGGCACAGTGCATTGATGCTGCTATGTGTTTTGCTACAGTTCTCAGGTGAAGACTTGTGGTAACAAGATCCTACAGATAGAGAGCTCCTGACCTCAGGAATACTGTTATGGTGGGAGTGGGGGGCAGGAGGTACAAATAAAAAGGATGAGTAATCTCAGGATACTCTTCAGCAGATAGTAACAGCGTGGTATTAGAAGGGGTCTGAGAGCAAGTAGCCAGGCTAACTCTTTTTGGCTGGGGAATAATGCATGCGGTGGAGAATTAGGGATGGTGGAAAAATATTGCCTTAAAATGAGGTCAAAAGAATAGAAAACTTAATTCAGATGAGCTGCAACATTTGTATTCAGTTTTTTTTTTAAATGACGCCCTTCGTAGGGCTGAGGTGGTGCTGTGAGCTGGTAGACTGTTTCACTTCTGGGACCTAGGGGTGAAACCCTTCTGACTGAAAGTCTTCCCTGTCTTCATAGTATCACAGTAGGAACAGCACAGGAGGAGGCCATTCGGCCCATCGTGCCTGTGCCGGCTCTTTGAAAGAGCTATCCAATTAGTCCCACTCCCCTGCTGTTTCCCCGTAGCCCTGTAAAATTTTTCCTTTTCAAGCCAGAGCCAAGGCCATAGGCACCAAGGGTGGCTCAGCTGTACAGGGGGGAGTAGAAATGTCAGGAGAGCGCTAGTGATAGGGGATTCTATACTTAGGGGGAGCAGACAGGCATTTCTGTGGCCACAGACGTGATTCCAGGATGGTATGTTGCCTTTCTAGTGCCAGGGTCAAGGATGTTACTGAGTGGCAGAAGAACATTCTGGAAGGGGAGGTTGAACAACCAGAGGTCGTGGTCCATAGGTAGAAAGAGGGATGAGATCCTGCAGGCAGATTTTAAGGAGTTAGGAAAGAGATTAAGAAGCAGGACCTCAAAGGTAGTAATCTCCAGATTACTCCCAGTGCCACATGCTAGCGAGTATAGAAATAGGAGGATAGAGCAGACGAATGCGTAGCTGGAGAGATGGTGCAGGAGGCAGGGCTTTAGATTCCTGGGGCATTGGGACCAGTTCTGGAGGAGGTGGGACCTGTACAGGCCGGATGGGTTGCACTTCAACGGAACTGGTACCAATGTCCTCGTTGGGAGGTTCACTGGTGCTGTAGGGGAGGGTTTAAACTAATTTGGCAGGGGGATGGGCATCAGGGTGTAGCATTGGAAAGGAGAAACAAGGTGCACAAAGGAATTGGAGAGAAAGATTGCTCTAGAGCAAGAAATAGTTTGGTAGTAGATGGGACCAGACTAAGAGACAGTACAAGAAAGTCTAAAATAGGTTTGCATGTGTGTAAATGGACAAAGTGTGGTAAACAAGGTTGGAGAGCTCCAGGTGCAATTAGCCACATGGGAATATGATGTTGAGGCAATAACGGAGACCTGGCTCAAAAAAGGGCAGGATTGGGTACTAAATATTCCTGGATACAAGGGGGGTGATTTTAACCCCCAAGAACAGGTGGGTTGGGGGCGGGTGGGAGTTGAAAATAATTGTTTTTTGGGTCGCGATCGCAACCCGGCTTTATTTCCAGGTGTAACTTGGGCTTCCCACAGGAAATGTAAAGTCTGAAAATTTTGCAGTTGCAACCCAAAACAATTATTTTCAACTCCCACCCCCCCCCCCCCCCCCCAAACCATCCATTCTTGGGGGTCAAAATCACCCCCAAGGTGTTCAGGAAAGATAGGGAAGGGAAGAAAGGAGGGGGGGTGGCAGGACTGATTAAGGAGAATGTTGCAGCGTTGGAGAGAAAGGACATCCTGGAGGGGTCAAGGACAGTATCTATTTGGTTAGAGTTTAGAAATAAATGAGGTGCCATTACATTACTGGGTGTATTCTATAGGCCACCAACTAGTGGGAAGGAGATAGAAGAGAAAATTTGCAGGGAAATTACAGAGAGGTGCAAAGGCCATAGAGTTGTGATAACAGGGGGACTTCAACTACCCTAATATAGACTGGGATAGTAATAATATAAGGGGCGAAGAGGGGGAGGAATTTTTGAAGTGTGTTCAGGAGAACTTTCTTGACCAGTGCATTTCCGGCCCAATGAGGAAGGAGCCATTGCTGGATTTAGTTCTGGGGAATGAGGCAGGCCAAGTGGAGCAAGTGTCAGTGGGGGAACATTTAGAAAACAGCGATCATAGTATCATAATGTTTAAAATAGCTGTGGAAAAGGACATGGACCACTCTAAAGTAAAAATATTCAATTGGAGGAGGGCCAATTTCAGTGGGATGAGAACAGATCTGGCCCGGGTAAGTTGGAATCAAAGATTGGCAGGCAAAACTGTAATTGAACAGTGGGTGGCCTTTAAGGAGGAGATGGTTCAGGTACAGTCTAGGTACATTCCCACGCAGGAGAAAGGTAGGGCAACTAAAGCCAGAGCTCCCTGGATGACAAAAGTGACAGAGAGTAAGATGAAGCAGAAAAAAGGGGCCTATGACAGATGTCAGGTTGATAACACAAGTCAGAACCAGGCTGAATATAGAAAGTTCAGAGGGGAAGTGAAAAAGCAAATAAGAGGGGCAGAGAGAGAGTATGAGAATAGACTGGCAGCTAACATAAAAGGGAATCCAAAAGTCTTCTATAGGCACGTAAACATTAAACGGGTAGTAAGAGGAGGGATGAGGCTGATCAGGGACCAAAAAGGAGATCTATGCATGGAGGCAGAGGGCATGGCTGAGGTACTGAATGAGTACTTTGCATTTGTCTTTACCAAGGAGTCTCAGTAAAGGAAGATGTAGTTGAGATGGGCTAAAAATTGATAAAGGAGGTACTAGAAAGGCTAGCTGTACTTGAAGTAGATAAGTCACCTGGTCCGGATGGGATGCATCCTAGGTTGCTAAGCGAAGTAAGAGTGAAATTTGCGGAGGTACTGGCCATAATCTTCCAAACATCTGTAGACACAGGGGTGGTGCCAGAGAAATGGAGACTTGCAAATGTTACACCCTTGTAAAAAAGGGTGTAAGGATAAACCCAGTAACCACAGGCCAGTCAGTTTAACCTTGGTGTTGGGGAAACTTTTAGAAACGATAATCTGGGACAGAATTAGCAGTCACTTGGACAAGTGAGGATTGATTAGGGAAAGCCAGCATGGATTTGTTAAAGGCAAATCATGTTTAACTAACTTGATAGAGTTTTTTGGTGAGGTATCAGAGAGGGTTGATGAGGGCAATGCAATTGATGTGGTGTATATGGACTTTCAAAAGGCATTTGATGAAGTGTTGCATAATATGCTTGTCATCAAGATTGAAGGCCATGGAATAAAGGAGGCAGTAGCAGCACGGATACAAAATTGTCTAAGTAACAGGAAACAGAAAGTAGTGGTGAACTGTTGTTTTTCGGACTGGAGGGAGGTGTACAGTGATCTTCCCCAGGGGTCGGTATTGGGACAACTGCTTTTCTTGATATGTATTAATGACTTGAACTTGAGTGTACAGGGCACAATTTCCAAATTTGCAGATGACACAAAATTTGGAAGCATGTTGAACAGTGAGGAGGATAGTGACAGACTTCAAGAGTATATAGACAGGCTAGTGAAATGGGCGGACACGTGGCAGATGAAATTTAACGCAGAAAAATGCAAATTGATACATTTTGGTAGGAAGAACGAGGAGAGGCAATATAAACTAAAGGGCACAATTTTAAAAGGGATAGAGTAACAGAGATTTGGGGGTTTATGTGCACAAATCATTGAAGGTGGCAGGGCAGGTTGAGAAAGTGGTTAAAAAAGCATACAGAATTCTGGGCTTTGTAAATAAATAAAGAGGCATAAAGTACAAAAGCAAGGAAGTCATGATGAACCTTTATAAAACACTGGTTCGACCACAACTGGAGTATTGTGTCCAGTTCTGGGCACCGCACTTTAGGAAAGATGTGAAGGCCTTAGAGACGGTGCAGAAAAGATTTACTAGAATGATTCCAGGGATGAGGGACTTTAGTTACGTGGATAGACTGGAGAAGCTGGGGTTGTTCTCCTTGGAACAGAGAAGGTTGAGAGGAGATTTGATAGGGTTATTCAAAATCATGAAGGGTCAAGACAGAGTAGATAGAGAGAAACTGTTCCCATTGGCGGAAGGGTGAAGAACCAGAGGACATAGATTTAAGGTGATTAGCAAAAGAACCAAAGGTGACAGAGGAAAAACTTTTTTACACAGGTTAGGATCTGGAATGCACTGTTAGATGGGGTGTTGGAGGCAGATTCAATCGTGGCTTCAAAAGGGAACTGGATAATTACTTGAAAGGAAAAAATTTGCAGGGCTACAGGGATAGGGCGGGGGAGTGGGACTAGCTGGATTGCTCTTGCAAAGAGCCGACACAGACTCAATGGGCCGAATGGCCTCCTTCAGTGCTGTAACCTTTCTTTGATTCTAAGGATTTAACCAATTCCCTTTTGAAAGTTACTATTGAATCTGCTCCCACCCCCCTTTCAGGCATTGCATTCCAGAAATAAAAATAGAAAATGCTGGAAAAGCTCAGCAAGTGAGGCAGCATCTGTGGACAAAGAAACAGAGTTAACGTTTCAGGTCGAAGACCTTTCGTCAGAACTGGAAGATGTTAAAGAGTAAAGTTTTTAAGCAAGTAGATTGCATTCCAGATCATGACAATTCACTGCGTAAAAAAATGTTTCCTCATGTCGCCTCTGGCTCTTTTCACCTTAAATCTGTGACCTCTGGTTACTGACCCTTTTGCCACTGGAACAGTTTCTCTTTATTTACCCTTTCAAAACCGCTCATGATTTTGAACACCTCTTTCAACCTCCCCTTAACCTTCTCTGTTCTAAAGGAGAACAATCCCAGCTTCTCCAATCTCTCCACATAACTGAAGTCTTTCATCCCTGGTACCATTCTAGTAAATCTCTTCTGCACCCTCTTTAAGGCCTTGACATCCTTCCTAAAGTGTGGTGCCCAGAAGCTTATTATTGCTCTTGCTTCAGGGCAAGAGGCACTTTAAAGAGGTGCTATTTATAGGTACTTAAGATTGTTTTTTTTATTCGTTCATGGGATGTGGGCTGTGGCAAGGCCGGCATTTATTGCCCATCCCTAATTGCCCTTGAGAAGGTGGTGGTGAGCCGCCTTCTTGACAACTGAGTGGCTTGCTAGGCCATGTCAGAGGGCAATTAAGAATCAACCACATTGCTGTGGGTCTGGAGTCACATATAGGCCAGACCGGGTAAGGATGGCAGGTTTCCTTCCCTAAAGGACATTAATGAACCAGATGGGTTTTTACGACAATCCGGTAGTTTCATGGCCACTATTACTGATACTAGTTTTTTTTATTCCAGATTTTATTTAATTAATTTAATTTAAATTCCCCAGCTGCCGTGGTGGGATTTGAACTCATGACTCCGGATTATTAGTCCAGACCTCCTTGCTTTCAGTGCAGTAAAGAAGGTAGAGTAAGCACAGCTGTTTCTGCCCAAAATAATCAGAGCACTTAAGACCCCATAACTGGCAACTTTGAAATTGACGTTAATGCAAATGGATAACGGTTATCGCACTTTGGCCAATATGAGCGATTGCACATTTTAAAACATGGACATTTTAAGTGGTGGGGAATTGTATCACAAATTGCCATGGTGGGGATTTAAACTTAAGAATCTCTAGTGAGTCCAGCACCATAATCACTACACTGCACAAGCCTGGACCCACACCTGGATTGTAGTTTTGGTACGGCAAGCTGTAGGTATAGCACATTCCACCGCACCAGCAAATCTTGCAGACTGCCCCATCCACCGGGACTATCTGCATTTTTCAAAATGGAAATGTGGCTTCCTGGGAAACATGAGGAGGATTGTCCCAGAGTGAAAACTTGATAAGATCAGGTGAGAACAGAAGATAAGAAATGGGAGCAGAAGTAGGCCATACAGCCTCTCAAGCCTGCTCCGCCATTCAATATGATCATGGCTGATCTTCTACCTCAATTCCACTTTCCTGCCCTATCCCCATTTCCCTTGATTCCCTTAATGTTCAAATATCCATTGATCTCAGTCTTGAATATACTCAACGACTGAGCATCCACAGCCCTCTGCGGTAGAGAATTCCAAATATTCACAACCCTAAGTGAAGAAATTTTTCCTCATCTCGGTCCTAAATGGCCAGCCCCTTATCTTGAGACTATGACCCCTAGTTCTAGACTTTCCAGCCAGGGGAAACAGCCTCTCAGCATCCACCCCATCAAGCCCTCTTAGAATCTTATATGTTTCAATGAGATCACCCCTCATTTTTCTAAACTCCAGAGAATATAGGCCCATTCTACTCAATCTCTCCTCATGGGACAACCCCCTCATCCCAGGAATCAATCTAGTGAAGCTTCATTGCACCGCCTCTAAGTCAAGTATAACCTTCCTTAGGGAGGGAGACCAAAACTGTCCACAGTACTCCAGTTGTGGTCTCACCAGAGCCCTTTATAATTGCAGCAAGACGTCCTTACTCTTATACTCCAACCCCCTTGCAATAAATGCTAACATACCATTTGCCTTCCTAATTACTTGCTGTACCTGCATGTAAACATTCTGTGACTCATGTACATGGACCTAATATATTACCCCCAATCCAATGAGCTCTAAACTAGGGGCGACACTGAACTAATCTAAAGCGATGGCTGAGTTCATGGGTTTATCTGTTCATCATCTCATGTGACCATGGCAGCTACAGGCTACATTAAAATCAAATTTGAAACAGGTTCAACTGCACTATCTGCTCGTTGTAAGGATCCTATGAGAAGTGAGTTTGGACAGTATCAACCTATCCCAATTTATTCCACAGCACAAAATCATCCACAATTCAGCATAATTGGTAAACTGGACCCAAAACCCACAAGCTGTTGATGCAGGAAATTCAACAAATAAAACTGGGGCCATGTTCTAATAATTAAGAAATCTTGGTGGAACAGAATACAGAGAACTTTATTCTGCATAGTCCCTGGGAGTGCCTGAGACATAGACAGTTCCAAAAAATTAACGGCAATGTTTCACTCCAACAAACTAACAGAAGGAAGCACTGAAATTAATGTACAAACAGGAACAACAAAAGGGAACTGCCTGGTTAGCTCAATGGGTAAATGCACTTGTATTCTATACTACTAGTCCATGCGGATCAATGAAGAACCCAGGTTCAATTCCTAACCTGTGCTAAATTAACTAATCTCAGCCAGGGAAATGATGGTGATACTACAGTTAGCTTCAGTGCCCTTGGGTGGGGAAAGGGGACAAATTAAATTAACCAGGTTTCCACTCCCAATCAATATCCAGTGGCCCTGTTGGAAAGTGGACAGGACAGAATCAGACCTACCTATGATGCCTTCCACAATGAGTTTCTAACACTAGTTTAGAGTCATAAAAATAATTAAGTCTGCAGTACACAAGATCTGCTGACAGACTCGACTCTGACCAGCAGAGGTGCCATGACACAGAAGCTCTACACATCTGTGCTTTGGTGCACGCTCAATGCTCCAATCTCTCAGCAGCTCATTTTTAATGCCAGATTTCTCCTAACATTAAGTGTTCCATTCAAAGTGTTAAAAGTTACCAGAATGTCCAAAGACTCCCTGGGCACTTTTGAAATGCAGTTTCATATTGGACTAGAGTCATACTGCAGTCAGAGTAAAACCTAACTGAGACCCCCTTCTGATATATTAGACTGCTCGTGTGTCACTGCGGGTTCTGTTGCCCAAGTTAAACTGCCGCTTTTCACCTAGTTGCAAAGTCAAAACTGTACTGGTGACATGAACATGTCAACATAAGTACATTTTAAAGAAGTACTCTGGGCTAAAGGGAGACAATGACTTACCCTACAGTATTCATAGAATTATATAGAATGTACAGCACAGAAACAGGCCATTCAGCCCATGCCAGTGTTTATGCTCCACACAAGCCTCCTCCCACCCCTCTTCATCTAACCCTATCAACATATCCTTCTATTCCTTTCTCCCTCATGTGCTTATCTAGCTTCCCCTTAAATGCATCCATGCTATTCGCCTCAGCTTCTCCTTGCGCTAGCGAGTTCCACATTCTAACCACTCTCTGGGTAAGATGTTTCTCCTGAATTCCCTATTGGATTTATTCATCAAACAGTAATTCCTGTTTTTAATTAAAATGCAAGACCTCTAGGTTGGAGCTGCTGTTTTTTTTTTACACAGTTTCTCAATTATTGCTTTGGCTCAGCTCAGCTCACTGCAATCCCCGTGATTCTCAATGGTGCAGCATGTATTTCTTGGAGCCAAAAGATTTTTAAAAAACTGTTTCTGTACCCAGCTTCAGGAACAGCACGGCTCCAAATCAGGTGGCCAAACCCACTACAAGGCAAAAATAAAAATGATCTTATCTAAAATTAAATTCAGTGCAGTTTGAGGGAATGTTGCATTGTCAGAGGTGAGATCCCATTGCACTGTTCAATGAGGAGGTGGGGAGTTCCCCTGCCTAACATTTGCCCCTCAATCAACACCACCAAAAACAGATTAACTGGTCATTTATCTCATTGCTGTTAGTGGGAGCTTGATGTGTACAAATTGACCTGCCACGTTTGCCTATAACAATGGCTACAAAAGTAATTTCTTTGGCTGTAAAGCACTTTGGGGCGTCTCGAGGACGTGAAAACGCTACTTAAAGAAAAAACAGACTTACATTTATATCGTCCCTTTCACGACCTCAGGACGTCCCAAAGCGCTTTACAGCCAATAAAGCCAATATTTTTGAAATGTAGTCACTGTTGTAATGTAGGAAATGTGGCAGTCATTTTGCGCACAGCAAGGTCCCACAAACGGCAATGAGATAATGAACAGAAAATTGGATTTTTTTAATGATGTTGGGTGAAGGATAAATATTGGCCAGGACACCAAGGAGAGCTTCCCTGCTCTTCTTTGAATAGTGTTGTGGGATCTTTTATGTCCATCTGAGAGGGCAGATGGGGCCTTGGTTTAACATCTTCTGTAAATGTAATTGTTTCTTCTTTCTTTCTTCAGAGGATGATACTTGAGTACCACTGGTGAAGTATTTCTTTTGTAAGAATTCCTCTGATTTTCAAACGATTTTCACAGGCCTAGAGATATGCATCAATTGAACCTGCGGTCAGCATGTGTATATGCTGATGTCAAGAGATGCGATGCACCTCCTTCTCCATAACTGATATATTATAAGAAAACACTTAGAAATTTTTCCTCTCAATTTTGGAAAGAAATCATTTTTTTAAACTAATTTTAAACTAAAAGATTCCAGGAAAAAATGATTTTAATGATCCATGGCCTGAAATTTCCTCTGTGGGTACAACCCGGAAGTTGGACCTAAAAATGCACCCAATCCCGCGCCCATTCTACCAATGTCAAGTTACGCTCAAATTTCCTGCCGATCTCATTAGAATACGTCCGATCGTAAAATAGTCGTAAATAACCGTAAACAATTAGGGCCCAAGAAAAAAGCCAAACTGACACCATATATTCCTTCTTTAAGTGTGAAAATTAAAGTTTCATCTCATTTAACCATCATTCACGCACATTGGGCATAGCGTGTTTAGGAATCTGCAATCGGGGAGGCTTTTCAATTTTCAACGTGACTTATACTGATGCCATAAAGATGCAGTCAAAGAAACAAAAAAATACAGTGCAGGTCTCAGTGAGGATCAGTTTTTAACAAATGGTCAAAAAATTGTGATACAGTCCCCACCACTTACACCGTCCCCACTTATTCCGGACAGCCGCCTATATCGAGTAAACGGCCCTAACCATTTGCCATTTCCATAGGCGTCAATTACAAAGGTGCCGCTTAAACCCTATTAAGCAGTCCGACTATTTTGGGCAGTTCAAGCAGCTGTTCGCACCTTGTAATTTTATTAAGTTACTCACTGTTTGCCAGCAGGACTTTCATTTTGAGCATTCCTCAGTTAATTTTCCCTCACTGAAAAAAAGCGTTTCTTGAAGTTTAATAGAGGAAATGACTTTAATAAGCCTCTAGACTTCCTGCCACTGCAGCGAGCCATTCTCGCCAGCTTGCTGAGCTTGACACCTTCCGGTTCTGTTTTAAAATTAAATATTAAATACTGAGGGTGTGTTTGAAAAATTATACAGGAACATGTTACTGTCTGCTGCTTTTGTTCATTTTTTGTCAGGTGCTGTTAAATTTAATTTTGACATTGGGGAGACAGTTCTGGCTTCACTTCAGCTGTTATCAGGTACATCGGGCAAATTGCGTTCACAAATGAGCCCGCTATAAGCGGTGGGGACAGTAAAACACCAAAAAAATTACTTTTTTGTCTGAAACTCTGGTCGTGATTTGAAGAGAGCATCTGAGCAAGCGCAACTGCAGGAAACTTACGTATTAGGTTTTGTAATTTGGGGGAGGGGCCATTATTATAGGCAGAGGGATCGATAGGTGATCATAAAAGATTGAGAAGACTTGGTCGTATTTTATTTATGCACGTTACTCACTTACGTCCAAAATTCCGCGATCTTTTACATTGATTGCGCGAGCCTCTGGGCGCAAATACACAGCAAATCCCAGGCCATATGTTTGTTTTTATTTGTTCAAGGGATGTGGACGTCACTGGCAAGGCCAGCATTTATTGCCCATTTATTGCCCATCCCTAAAATCGCCAGCAGATATTGCATTGGTTATATGAACTGATAGGGGGCAATGATGCAAAATCTTGACTTGCTGTTCCCAAATCCACGAAGACATGTGGCATATAGTTTTAAAGGGCCAGCTGTCTGCAGGGGCAATAGGAGCAATTATGAAATTCTAATTAAAGTTACCCACACAGATTCCCATCTAATGATACAGCATCTGTCTTTTTACCACTAGGAAGTGAATTGTTTTGAATGGCCTTGACAGGTGTATCCTGTTTTTGTGCACCCAGACTGATATCCTGTTGTATGAACAATCTTAGGGTATTCTGAGGCAGAGCTGTATTGATGATTTACAGCTCACTGTGACTATTGCCCTGAAGTAAAAACCTAACTGCCTCTTTTGCATTCACTTTTGCGGTGCTACCCGGGCAAACATTTTTCGTTCGCTTACAAACATTGGCTGGCAGGAGTCACATGAAAATGCAACATGAGGCACTAGCGTGTGATATCACCATAACAATAAGACGCGTGGCCTTTCTCCCTTCACAACTACAAGAAAAAAAAGGGATTGGTCAAAAAAAAATGAAGACGATGGGCCTTTAATCTCGCTAAGAGAACCATTTCGAAACGACATCATCCACCAGTCACTTGCAATAACTACATCAGGCGTTTAGGTCTCATTTCCCCTAACTGCAACTCCCATTGTGTAATTTATACATTGATTTGATTCCCTCGAATTTACCTGCTCCTATATCCTTAGTCATTAAATCTATTTATAGAGCTTTGAAGACCGCTCAATATATTTGGCGTTGATCATATATAAATACATACATACTTACACACACAGACACACACGCAGATACAAAGAGAGAGGTTTAGATATACTGCTCGATAACCCCACCCTCTCAGCTGTCTGCAGCAGAAACCCAGTATGAAATAAAAAGGCAACAGGCTGACTGACTCAGAACTGAAATAACAACGAGACCGAATAACAGACAGTTTAAATACAACTTTTGTTTGCATTCTCCGTCAATATCCCAAGGCATTCGGCAATTCTTTTTTTTCTTCAAATCATTCCTCGGCTTTTCTAGCAGAGCATAGGAGGTAAATGAAATTGAATTACAACCGTCAGATACTATTGTAATGTGTCCAGTGCGCTCCATTGAAGGTTATAGAGCGGGCGCAATCCTGGCGCATTTTGCCCCCACTTGTCTTAAGCATGACAGAACATCTAACAAGTGACGGACGGTATATTAATAAACAGTACTTACATGGGGAAAGATATCCGCTAGCATGAAACAGGAGGTCCACAGCGAGTGTACTGTATATGTGAACCAAGCGCCCAAATATCTGTTTCAAGCACTTTTTTAAAAAAAACAAAAAGCTATTCATTTCGAAACAACAAAAAATCCGGGTCTTTCCTGATCTTAATTCTAAATAGAAATATATAAGGATATTCGCATGATCGTAAGCCAAGTTGCATATTTTCAGATTTTTCTTTTCTGGGGGAAGGAGAAGAAGCTACCTATATCAATGTGAGGTTTGGAATTGGCAATTAATACTGGCTGACAACATATTCAGCTCCTCTCTGCCCAGTGAGACGGGTTAGTTCAATCGCCAGCATCCTTCATCCAAGCTACAACCACTTCCTTTCTGTAACATGGGATTGCCCACCCCTTGGTTAGAATGATACATCTGGTTACCTTGTATCTCCACGGTGGTACAGTCGGTTCTTCAGGCAAAGCCAGCCCGCCCTCAAACCCTCCCCTTGTTACATGGAGCTAAATCACGGTCCTGCTGTCAGGTCGCTTGCCTCTCCTCCTTACAGCTGAATGAGAAGGGGAGAGGATGCTGCACGGTAGATCTCGGCTCGTCCTCTCTCCGCCTTTACCCTGTGTGTGTGTGTGTACTGGGACTGTGGAGTGTTCATGCGGCCGCATCATCAGACTCACTCCCACCTTCCTGTCACCAATGCGAACCTGGGGGGAGACAGGGTGACGTGCCCTGGGCTGGGAGAGAGGAGGGGCTTCCCGCCGTCCGGGGGTCCTGCAGAATTGCTGCCCACACGATGGTCACACATTCACTCGCTGGAGGAGACAGCGGATGTTTCCCTGCAGCGCCGGCATGTGAACTGCATGTAATTAAAAAGCTGCCTTTCGGTCAAAGTGATACATTTAATATGGATCCGGTTGCAGGGGATGGTTTTTTAAAAAAAAACATTCCCACAGAAAAACGCGGCGTACAAAAAAAAATCTTTTGTCCTGATAACCCACTTAGAGATCCAAGGCTGGACTATCTGGGCCAGTACACCAGTGAACTGTTTCCCGTGGGACAATCTATTTTTTCTTCTACTAATTGTAAACGAACGCGTATCACCTGAACACTACCAAAAACATACAACACCAAGCCAACTTAGATTTAATTTGCAGTAATATCCCTTTCTGCTTAAGGGATCCAATCCACTCCGAAAAGCTTTCGACTTCCAGTTACATTGCTATTAGTTCTAGTTGATGAAAATAATACAATACTCCTTTCCCACAGGAATCATATTTCTGCTGTGGGAAGAATACTTCCAGGAGTTGGGGAGAGTGACAGAATCCACTTCAGTTGCGTTAAAATTTCAGCCTGGTTTTCAGTTCTTGTCTCCCCGACTATTTGCAGTTAGAAATATTTTTAATTTCTTGTTCAATTTATGACAGTTTTCTGCAGCAGGTTTTCCTTTATCCTCCATTATTGGTCATTTGAAAAACGTGCTTTCGAACCTGCTCCGTACTTTACTTCATAGAATGGGACTGAGTGATTAGCTCCCTGACTCATGTGATGGATTGGATAACTTCCAGCTGTGCTGTAACATTGTATGATTCTATGAATATTATAGATTCATAGAATGTTACAACATAGAAACAGGCCATTTGGCCCATCAAGCTTGTGTCGGTTCAATTCCATGTAAATGTTGCATTATTAAAAAACTACCCATTACAAGTAACTATTTTTTTTACCTTCTTTGTACTTTTATCTTTTTCTGCATTTTGTTTAGTGACAAGCCCAGATGCGTATGAGGGAGACTGGCTTGGAGAAGTTATGAACCCAGCTTTGTATGAGAGCTCAATTAATACAGAAAGATTCACCTGTCCAGTGTGTTTTGCAATGTACCATGTCAAGTGCATGTAAATCCAGTTGCTTTATATGGTCGGGGAATACCTTATTTCAAGCAGTCTCGGTAACTCCTCAAAGCTAGCTGTCTCAATGATGTGATTAGCATTTAGTGTTTCAACAGAAACAGATAGGATTCCACTCCAGGGAAGATTAGTTAATCATCGGTCCCTAGAGAGCTTGAACCTGAAGGTAGGACTGTAGCATACCTGGGAACAAATAAGGAAGACAGAATACAGGGCTCAGATATAAAGATCTCCTGTTAGGAGGGGGGGAATTGTCTCTTGCATACTAATTCAGGACCCAATCCCCATTCTGAGGTTAGTGAATTTAGGAGAGCTTTGCTGAGAGGTTAAAGGGTCCACCTGGCAATAGAGCACAGCACCATTTTTTTGCTCTTTCTCTTTTTTTCAATTTAATGAGTCATATCAAAAGGGAGGATTCAAGGCTATCAGAAGTATATTGGAGCATTTGTACTGTACTTTGTGATGCTGACGCAGGACTGTGTATCAACCTGTGTTCATGCTATTGGCTGCTCTTCTCGTAGTTTGAGGTTCAATCTAAAATAAATATTACTCATAAAAATAAGTTATTCATGGTACTGTCTCGGTTTCAAAAACAGTCCCAATGCCATGAGCCTCTTCTTAATAAAGCTATTAAAATAAGTTAGCTCCCCAGGGGCTGAAATTCTCAGTAGCTTGGTAACTGCTGATTTCTAAAATATATTAGTGCCATTTCAAATGGAAGAAGGTTGGTCCGCAACTTTTGTTTCATATCACAAAGATTCCCTATGGTAGGAACATAGGAACAGGAGTAGGCCATTCAGCACCTCGAGCCTGTTCTGCCATTCAATTAGATCATGGGTGATCTGTATTTCAGCTCCATTTACCCACCTTTCATCCATATTCCTGGATACCCTTACCTAACAAAAATCTGTTGAACTCAGCCTTGAAAATTTAAATTGGACCCAGCATCCACAGACTTTTGTGGGAGAGAATTCCTGATTTCCCCTACACTTTGTGTGGAAAAAGTGCTTCCTAATTTCACTCTTGAATGGCCGAGCTCTAATTTTAAGATTGTCCTCCCCCTTGTTCTGGATTCCCCCACTAAATGAAGTATCTACCCCATCAAAGCCATTTATCATTTTAAACACCTCAATTAGGACACCCCTCAACCTTCTAAACTCAAGGGAATATAAGCCAAGTATTTGCCACCAATTCTCATAATTTAACCCTTTAATCCTGGTGTCATTCTGGTGAACCTGCACACCACGCCCTCCAAGGCTAATATATCCTTCCAGAGGTGCGATGTCCAAAACAGTGGAATATTCCAAATGGGGTGTGAGGACCTGTGTGAGGAAGCATCACTTCCTCTCCTTTGTATTCCAGCCCCTTGAGCTAAAGACCAACATTCCATTAGCCTTTTTGAATAGTTTTTGTACTTGTGCACTAGCTTTTAGTGATTTGTGTACCTGGACACCCAAATCCCTTTGCTCCTCCACAGTTCCTAGTCTCTTGCCATTAAGAAAATATTCCAATTTGCCTTTCTTGGATGATCTCACAATTCCCCACAGTTTTACCCACTCACGTAATCTGTCTATAGCCCCTTGTAACTTCCTGCTTCCATCTAGACATCTTATTGTGCCTCCTAACTTAGCGACATCTGTAAACTTGGATATACAACTGTCTATTCCATCATCCAAATCATTGATCTATATGTGGTGACAAGCTGAGGCCTCAGTACTGATCCCTGGGGTACACTACTTGTCACATCCTGCCAATCAGAAGTATATTGGAACATTTGTACTGTACTTTGTGATGCTGATGCAGGACTGTATATCAACCTGTATTTATGCTATTGGCTACGCTTTTTGTAGTTTGAGCCCATTCCCTTTAACCCTACTCTCTGTTTCCCATCTCTCAACCAATTACCAACCCTGTGCTAAAGTAAATGTACGAAAATGTTATTTTCATGCAAAGATTTTTATTGGCTTTTGAAGTGCAGCAGCTAGCAAAATGAATGGATTGTATTGGCTCACACATGATCATGTGACTTGGACCACAAACATTTTTGCTGCTCTACAAATTTTGGTCCACGGGTAGCTCAAATGACTACAATAAAAATGTGCAATTCTGCCCTTGCCATTCCTCTTGGGTTGAAACTAGTGCATTTAGAAATGTTCTTGAGCTTAATTATGTATCAATGCCCTTGCTAAGGCTTTTCTGTATCTTTTAGAATTACAATTTTTAGTTTTAAACTTGTGATTCTTTGTTTGTGTATTTTGCTTTGTTTTCAGTTTTATTTTGGTTTTTCTGCCATAACTACTTGATAAACCAGAGTCACTAAATCTTTTGGCTTTGGTTATGACACGCCTTGATCCCTGCTCTAAAAAGTGTCAAAATGCAGCTGTTGATTATGTAGAGCCATATACAATAGTTTAAACTCATCTTCTCTAGCTAAAACATAGACCTGTCCCAATCTGATACACATTAACCTAGTAGAAATACCCAAAACTGGATGGGTAGAATTTGTATAAGTTTATTTGGAAAAAAGCTAAAGAGTTAGTGTGCAAAACCTCTTGATGGTGGGTGTTAAAAAACCCAAAAAGATGGCAACTCCCTGAAAGCCTTTCCCAAAAGGCTAGGGGAAAAAAAGAGCTATACTCTATGAGTCAGACGGCTCTCTGACTGAATCACCAATGTCTGACTGGGAACAGTTTCATTTTGAACCTGGGCTGACATCCGCTGCTTGACTGCCTTTTCCATAAGTCTAGGAGCATCAAAAGAGCTCTTCATATTTTTGGCTTAGACATTACTGGGTGGATCCTCATGCTAGCTTTGAGTTCACACACA